>NC_045616.1:12813907-13131478 GCF_009829155.1 Mustela erminea
TCCCTTCAGTTTCCTTGTCTCAGGTTGATCCAAGTCAATGGGTGAGAAGAAAACAGATGAGCTATCTAGTGCTTAGTAAAGGGTGGCCTTTATCAAGGGTGATTTAAAAAAAAAAGACAAAACAGAATTCAACTGAATAAATCTTAAAAATTTTACTGGCTTTATTCAAAAATTCATGAATTAGGTAGCATTCAACCTAGTGGATAGCAGGAGCTCTGAGGTGCCCTATAAAATGGAAAACATTTGTAAGCAAAGGAGCGGAAGCAAGGGAGTTCCACTAAGCAAAAAAGTGAATTGGTTATGGCAAGGTCATGTTTCTTTAGAAGGCCAGGGGTCTACCAGGCAGATTACCTAACGAGAGCTAATCAGGCTGTTCCTGGCTGGCTGGTTTAAGATTCCATTTCTGGGGGGCGCCTGGGTGGCTCAGTCCTTAATCATTGCCTTCGGTTCAGGTCATGATCCCAGGGTCCTGGGATCAAGCCCCACATCAGGCCCCCTGCTCAGCGGGAAGCCTGCTTCTCCCTCTCCCACTCCTACTTTTGCTCCCTCTCTCACTGTCTCTTTCAGTGTCCAATAAATAAATTCTTTAAAAAAAAAAAAAAAAAGGAAAAGATCCCATTTCTGGGAGAGCCAAAGCTATAATTCTCAGACCAGTGATGTGTGGCTTAGCATAAGTGACTCTTTTTGGGGCCCCTTATCTTGGCAACAAGGGCAAGGGTGTCTCCCAGGATTGGGAGGGCCTCAGAAGGGCAGGCCACTCACTTAAATCAGGCTGACTCTGGAGATTCATATTCACCCTAGATCTACAAGGACACAGGTGACAGGGGTTGGTAGGACCCCATCTGGCAGTTGAGAAAAATTTCTGGTATGTCAGGGTAAACTAGGTCTTTGGGTCTCAGATTCTCAGGAGAGCTAATGGTGAAAACTTGTTTAGTTTTGCAGTCAGAATGATGTAGTTTTTGGAATGTTGGTGTGGTCCAGAGCTGATGGCCAAGAAAGAATTCTTGAGATATCTGAGGTACAAAAAGGTGGTTTTGGGGGCACCCGGGTGGCTCAGTATATTAAGTGTCTGTCTTCAGCTCAGGTCCTGCTCCCAGGGTCCTGGTGTTGAGCCCCACATGGGGCTCTCTGCTCAGTGGAGAGCCTACTTCTCCCTCTCCCACTCCCCCTGCTTGTGCTTGCTCTATCTCTCTCTGTCAAATAAATAAAAATCATTTTAAAAAAAGGAATCAGGGGCGCCTGGGTGGCTCAGTGGTTTAAGCCTCTGCCTTCAGCTCAGGTCATGATCTCAGGGTCCTGGGATCAAGACCCGCATCGGGCTCTCTGCTCAGCAGGGAGCCTGCTTTCCCCCTCTCTCTGCCTGCCTCTCTGCCCTCTTGTGACCTCTGTCTGTCAAATAAGTAAATAAAATCTTAAAAAAAAAAAAAGGAATCAATTTGCAATATAGAGGGGCGCCTGGGTGGCTCAGTCAATTAAGCATCTGTCTTTGCTCAGGTCATGATCCCAGGGTCCTGGGACTGAGCCCTGCCTCCTCAGGTCTCACTCTTGGGGGTCCCTGCTCAGCTCAGTGGGGAGTCTGCTTCTCCCTCTCTCTTTGCCCCTCCACCTCTGCTCATGCTCTGTCTCTCACTTTCTCTCTCTCAAATAAGTAGATGAAATCTTTTTTTAAAATCTATAATATAGAAATAAATGTGCTGCAGGATGCATGGGTGGCTCAGTCATTTGAGCATCCAATCCTTGGTTTGGCTTAGGTCCTAATCCCGGGGTCCTGGGATGGAGCCCCCATGTTAGGCTCCGTGCTCAAGGCAGAGTCTGCTTGTCCCTCTCCCTCCACCTATGCTCCTCCCCTGGTGCATGCCCACTGGCACACACACTCTCTCTCTCTCCCCCTCAAATAAACAAAACCTTTTTAAAAAGAAAGAAAGAAATGTGCTGTTTTATTGACCTAAAAATAAGATATAGAAGCTTATCTAATAATTACAGTAATTTTCTAAATCCCAAAGAGCATAAATTGTAACTCAAGGTATCTGTCTCAACTACGATGTAATGTGAAAACATCTGAGGTTTCTACTGGCAATGAAGTTACAAACCCTATTAATCTTGGGGTGCCTGGGTGGTTCAGTTGGTTAAGCATCTGCCTTGGGCTCAGGTCATGATCCTGGGGGTTCCTGGGATCGAGCCCCATCTCAGGGCTCTTTGCTCAGCGGGGAGCCTGCTTCTCTCTTTGCCTGCTGCTCCACCTGCTTGTACTCTCTCTCTCTGTGTCAAATAAATAAATAAAATCTTAGAAAACAAAAAAGTCTCGTTAATCTTACTGGGATCCAGGGACACCTGGGTGGCTCGATGGGTTAAGTGTCTGCCTTCAGCTCAGGTCATGATCTCAGGGTCGCAGTCCCACGATCAAGTCCCACATCAGGATCAAGTCCCACATCAGGCTCCCTACTCAGCAGGCAGTCTGCTTCTCCCTCTGCCCCGCCTTCCCCCCCCCGGCCCCCAGTTTGTGCTCACTCTCTGTTTCTCTCTCTCTCTCTCTGACAAATAAATGGATAAAATCTTTTTAAAAAATCTTACTGGTGTCTGTAGTCTGCATTCATAATAAAAGGAAAGACTTGATTTCAGTTAGTGATTAAGAAAAATATGAGCGCTGATGTGAGAAACAAAGGTAGAAGAAAAACTATTAAACGTCCTTACTACCTACAGCCAGCCCACAAACAAGCCCTTAAAATAGGCAGAGTGACATTCCTCTAGGGACCCAACAGCCTCAATGCTAATATTTTGCTAAGGGCAAAAGGCAACCTTAATCCAATCCCCAGGATCCTGTAAGCCTACTTTAACATATAAAAATTCTTTTGGAAACTCCCTTTATCTCCACTCCTCAAGATACATGTTGGCAATCATCCCCCAAGCATAGGACCCACCGATGTAGGGTCTCATGACTCCGGTTTTACGAGACAGTAATAAATGGCCTTTTCCAAGACCCCTCCAGGTCCTGGAAACCTTGCTTCCAAATTCCTTGGAGATCTATACTATCCCTAACCTCCTCCCAGCCTGACCGTGTATAATGGACCACTTCTCGGGACCAGGGGGCAGCTCTTTCTGTCCACCGGTCCTAACCCTTTTTAAAACCACACTTTTCACTGAAGACGTCTCAAGAATTCTCTTTTCACTGTCAGCTTTGAGCCCTAACGTCTTTCCTACATCAGATGTGTTCCCATCCAGGTTCACAGGCTCTTACTGTTAGTGGCTACCCCCAGAGTCAGCAAACCTCTTTTCTGTGACTTAGGTTGAGTCCCTCACTTCCAAAGTTCCAACTACCGCCTGTCCACAGTAGATGGCGCCCACAGCAAGGCACTCTGGCCCCGTGTGGGGCTAGAGTCCAGAAGACCTGCAAAATGAGAGGCTGCAAACTGTGTTTGAGCACATTGTGTGATTGGGAATGTCATTATGAGCATAACAAAGAAGGTTTTCTCTGGAAGACTGGTCGTGTTTCACGAAATATGTGCCTTGAGGTAGGAAATGATTCACAAGGTTGGTAGGAATTAAGTCTGTCCACACACCTGCCCCCTGCTCTGTCCAGGCAAGAGGGTGAGCAGTGCCTGGTCTTTGCTCACTCATTACTAGAGGTAGTAAGTCTGGTCTCCCCCTCATCGCGAGTGTCTCTTCTGTTTTGTTTCTCACTGCAAATTCTGGGCTTTGTTCACACATCCCTTTGAGCTTGGTTAATGCAGTGAACACAGAAGAAATGACCCTTTTCTGATGCTCTGGTGGTAAAGGGGTGTGAGAGTCCTAACTCGAGGGTGTGCCCACGATCCTGGAGAGAGAGGATGGCAACAATGGAGTTGCTTGGTGGGCATATGAGTTGGACAGCGAGAAGCATTTCCAGAGAGGATGGGGGTGGGAAGGAAGAGGTGATTGGACCATAGAGAGGGCATACATTTGTTCTGGTGTGGAGCTAGAGCTTCTGGCCTGCAGAGACTTGGAGTAGAAATGAAAGAGGAAGCCAGGTGACAGAGCCGGGCTGGAGGTACAAAATCAGGAGGACTTGATCCTGCTGGCATCCGTGGCAGTGGGCATGAGAAGAGCAGAGGCCCAGGCCCATGTCCTGCAGAATCCCAACACTGAGGGCAGATGGAAGAGGAGAGTCAGACCCTGAGTCCCAGGAGCTGGGATGAAACCAGATGTGGTATCATATTACAAGCTCAGTGTGTTGATGTTCCAGAAAACTGAAAACGATGGTGACTTTAGAGTGCTGGTGACTTTTACATGCTTGGAGGTCACCCACCACCGTTGTGAAAACTGCGTTGGGTCATTCACTCACCATCCAGCACGGATACTACTGCTTCCACCCTGCCTGAACTTGGGTTTACAAGATGATCCAGAGATCCCACTCCTAGATATGTATCCAAAGGAAATATAATCAGTATTTTGGGAGATGTCTGCACACCCAAGTTCATTGTAGCATTATTCACAATACCTAATGTGTAAACGACCTAAGTGTCCACTGATAGACCAATGAATAAAGAAAATGTGATCTATTTATAATGGAATATTATTTAGCCTTAAAATATAAGGAAATCCTGCCATTTGTGACAACATGGGTGAACCAGGAGGACATTGTACTAAGGAAAATAAGCCGGACACCAAAACACAAGGACCGCATGAGCTCACATATATGTGGAATCTAAAAATGTCAAACTCAAAGAAACAGACAGTAGAATGGTGATCATCAGGGACTGAGAAGCAGGGAAATGGGAAATGTTGTTGAAGGGTACAAACTTTCAGTTATAAGATGAATAAGTTCTTGAGAACTAATGTACAGCATAATGACTATAATTAATAATAATATATTGTACACTTAAAACTTGCTGAGAGTAGATCTTATGTATTCTTACCGCACACATAAAAAATTAATTATGTGAGATTGTGGAGGTGTTAATTAGCTTAATTAAGTTAATTAGTTAATTATGATGATTATTTCACAATGTATATGTACATCAAACAACACATTGTACACCTTAAATATGTACAATTTTTAGTTGTCAATCCTACCTTGATAAAGCTGGGTGAAAATCTAGATTATGGAACAGCACTCTTGTCTAGGGATACAGGAGCTTACACACAAGCGAGAGCCAGACAATAAAAAAGAAAACCAGCAAGTGACACATGATTTTAGCTCTTGATCGAGGCCTGGGTCAATGTTTGAAAACTCAATCAATGTAATTCACCATATTAACAAACTAGGAAAAAAAAAAAAAAACCATCTGATTACCCCAGTAAATGTAGAAGAAGCATTTGATAAAATCCAATATCCTTTTTTTAGGAACATTTAGTAACAGGCTTTACTTACTCTCCAATAGAAACTTACATAATGTTTATAGTTATACAGCGAGATATAAAGATAACACAAAACATTTTCTGGATTCGTAACTTTTTTATTGAGGCATAATTGACATATAACATATTTCAGGTGCATGACATAATGATTTGTTATTTGTATAGTTGATAATTAATACCTGTTTACACTAACTGAAAGAAATTCAAATATTTTGCTTTTCAGGAAAAAGCCATGACCATGAAAATGCAGGTCTTTGTTTATGTTTTGTTTCTTAAATTCCACATACGAGAGATGCCTGGGTGGCTCAGTCAGCTGGGCGCCTGTCTTTGGCTCAGGGTCCTGGGTTAGGGTCCCACTTTGGGTTACTTTTGTGCGCTCTCTCTCTCTCTCTCTCTGACAAATAAATAAATAAATAAAATCTTTAAAGAAAGAATTCCACATATGAGTGAAATCATATGGTATCCATCTCTCTGTCTTACCAAAAAATCATATTTAAATGGGTTTCTTTGGTTTAGTTCTTTTTAAGAACTTATTTATTTGTTTGAGAAAGAGAGAGAGCACATCCAGTAGGGAAAAGGCAGAGGGAGAGGGAAAAACAGTCTTGAGCAGACTCAGTGCTAAGCATGGAGCCCAGCAGGGAGCTCGATACTAACACCGGGAGAGATCAGGACCTGAACTGAAACCAAGAGTCCATTAAGGTCTGCTCCTGCCGCAACCCCCTGGCCTATTGCTCTTTGTTTAAATTTTCATAAAAGTAGGGGGAAATGATGTAGAAGGAATTTATGGCATGGAAGTACAATAATTATACTTTGTAAGTATCTTTGCAAAGCAAGTTATAAAACAATGAGAAGCATTTTTGTTTTTAAAAAGTGCATATGTTAAAATATGCATGAAAAGAATCCAAAAAGCTCTAAGGCAAAATATGAAGAATTGGATGGCATGGTGATTTTCATTTTCTTCATGCTTCTTTATGCTAATTACTTCTTCTCATACCTGTCTATTTTTTCTACAGTGTGCATATATTAATGGAATAATTTTTAAGTGTCTAAAAATACAAATGGGAAGTCCTAAGGAACTAGAGTAAGTTGACCACCCACATAATACATGCAGCAGGGAAAGCCCCAAGACGCACCCCAGCACCCAAGGGTGCCTCTGTTTCTGCCCATTCTGTTGTAATCTAACAGTGAGCCCACTTAGTCTCATGTGACCAAGGGAAAACAGAAAGTTAGAGTCTCATGTAGCCAAGGGAAAACACGGGAAGGAGGGAAAGCCAGAACTCGCTCATGTTTTCAACAAATACTAAAACAAAAAGACTGAAGGAACTTGGAAAGGCTCTTCTGCCAGGAGATGGTCCCATATCTGGTTCTTGTGTCTATAACTGTGGCAGGCAGAATTCAAAGATGGGCCCCAAGTGTCCCATCCTGGTGTCCACGCCAGTATACTCCTCTTCCCTTGAGTGAGTATGAAGAGATATCATGCCCGTGGTCATGATACATTTTATGGAAGAAGCGATTTTGCAGATGTAATTAAGGCCACTGGTCAGTTGGCTTTGAATGAATCAAAAGTCATATTATGCTGAGTAGACCTGAATTAATAAGGTGAATTCTCAGACAAAGGTGAAGTGCTGGAGAGAGGCTGCCTTGTTGGTCTCAAGGGAGAAGTAAAATGCCTATCGTGCAAGGGCCAATGAACCAGCAAGGGGGCTCTGAGAGCAGCATCCAACCAGCAAACAGCAAACCAATGGGGATTTCAGTCCTACAACTACAAGGAACTTGATTCTGCCAACAGCTAATAAGGTTGGGAGAGAATCCTAAGCCTCAGAGAATATGGCAGCAATGGTTAACACCATCATTTTACCTGGTGAAACATGAGACAGTACCTTGCTAACCTGTTCCCAGACTCCTGACCCACAAATCTGTATGATAATAAATTTGTGTTGTTAGTACATTAAAAGGATTATTCGCCTCGACCAAGTGGGATTTATTCCTGGGATGCAAGAGTGTTTCAACATTTGCAAATCAATCAACATGATACATCACAAGAAAAGACAAGAACCACATGGTCCTCTCAATTAATGCAGAAAAAGCATTTGGCAAAATACAGCATCCCTTCTTGATTAACTCTTCAAAGTATAGAGTAGCGGGAACATACCTCAATATCATAAAAGCCATTTATGAAAAGTCCACAGAGAGTATCAAACGCAATTGGGAAAAACTGAGAGCTTTTCCCCTAAGGTCAGGAACAAGACAAGGTTGTCCACTCTCACCACTGTTGTTCAACATAGTACTAGAAATCCTAGCAACAGCAATCAGACAACAAAAAGAAATAAAAAGTATTGGAATCAACAAAGAAGAAGTCAAACCCTCACTCTTTGCAGATAACATGATACTTCATGTGGAGAACCCAAAATATCCCACCCTCAAATTGCTAGACCTCATGCAGCAATTCAACAACGTGGCAGGATACAAAATCAATGCACAGAAATCAGTTCTATTTCTATACACTAACAGTGTGTGCGAAGAAAGAGAAACTAAGGACTCAATTCCATTTATAATTGCACCAAAAACAGTAAGATAACTAGGAATAAACCTAACCACATAGGTAAAGGATCTGTATTCTAAAAGCTACGGAACACTTATGAAAGAAATGGAGGAAGACACAAAGAGATGGAAAAATATTCCATGCTCATGGATTGGAAGAACAAACATTTTAAGATTTCCGTGCTTCTCAGGGCAATCTACACTTTCAGTGCAATCCCTACTATTTACATTTTTCACAGAGCTGGAACAAACAGTCCTAAAATTTGTATGGAACCAGAAAAGGCCCCAAATAGCGAGAGAAATGTTAAAAAAGGAAACCAAAGCTGGGGGCATCATCATTGCAGACTTCAAGCTCTTTTATAAAGCTGTCATCATCAAGACAGTATGGTACTGGCACAAAAACAGACACATAGATCAATGGAACAGAATAGAAGAGATAAAATTAAAAAATAGAAAAGAAATAAAAATAACAAAATAAAATAGAAAAGAAAAAATGGTCAACCAATCTTTGACAGAGCAGGAAAGAATATACAGTGGAAAAAGGACAGTCTCTTCCATAAATGGTGCTGAGAAAACTGGACAGCCACATGCAGATGAATGAAGGTGGACCATTCTTTTACACTATACACAAAGATAAACTCAAAATAGATAAAAAGACCTCAATGTGAGACAGGAAAATCCTAGAGCAAAACACAAGAAGCAACTCCTGTGACTTCAGCTGCAGCAACCTCTTTCAAGACACATCTGAAAAGGCAAAGGAAACAAAAACAAAAATGATCTTTTGGGACTTTATAGAGATAAAAAAAAAAAAAACTTCTGCATAACAAAAGAAATAGTGAACAAAACTAAAAGACAACCTATGGAACAGGAGAAGATATTTGCAAAGGACATATCAATAAAGGGCTGATATCCAAGATCTATAAAGAGGTTCTTGAACTCAACACCCAAAACACAAAGAGTCAAGTCAAAAAATGGACAGAAGACACAAACAGACACTTCTCCTAAGAAGACATACAAATGAACAACAAACACATGAAAAATGTTCAACATCACTAGTCATTAGGGAAATACAAATCAAAACTACAATGAGATACCACCTTACACCAGCTAGAATGGCTAAAATTAACAAGACAGAGGACAACAAATGTTGGCGAGGATTTGGAGAAAGGGGAACCCCCTTACACTGTAGGTGGGAATGCAAGCTTGGAAAACAGAATGGAGGTCCCTAAAGTCATTAAAAATAGAGCTACCCTATGACCCAGCATTGCACTACCAGGCATTTAACCCGAAGATACAGATGTAGTGAAAAGAGGAGGAACCTGCACCCCAGTGTTCATAACAGCAATGGCCATAATAGCCAAACTGTAGATGGAACCAAGGTGTCCTTTAACAGATAAATGGACAAAGAAGATATGGTTCCTATATTAAATGGAATATTACTCAGCCATCATAAAGGGTGAATACCTACCATTTACATTGATGTGGTTGGAACTGAAGGGTATTTTGCTACGTGAAAGAAGTCAATCAGAGAAAGACAATTATCATAGGGTTTCACTCATGTGTGAAATATAAGAAATACTGCAGAGGATCATGGTGAAGGGAGGGAAACCTGAATGGAAGAAATCAGAGAGGGAGACAAACCATGAGAGACTATGGACTCTGGGAAACCAACTGAGGGTTACAAAAGGGAGGAAGTAAGGGGATGGGGTAACTGAGCGATGGGTATTAAGGAGGGCACATTATGCGATGAGCACTCGGTATTATATGAAACTGATAAATCATTGAACACAACATCTGAAACTATTGATGTACTATACGTTGGCTAACTGAATTTAAATTAAAAAAACACTAAAACAATTTGTGTTGTTTTAAGCCACTAAATTTGTGTTAATTTGTTATTCAGCAATAAGCAACGAATAATTGCTTTCCAATTAAGGAATTGGAATGGTCTTTCCAATTAAGGAATTCATATTTTTTTAGAAAAATAAAACTGTTGTGCAAAGACATCTTTGTTATATAAATATTTTTATATGTACAAAGATCTTAAGAAAGAGAGAGAGAGAGAGAGAGCATGAAGGGGAGGAGAGGCAGAAGCAGGCTCCCTGATGAGCAGGGAGCCTGATGTTGGGCTCGATCCCATGACCTGACAGGAAGGGAGACACTTAACCAACCAAACCACCCAGGAACCTCCCATGTTGTTGTTTCTAACAGTAAGCTAGTTTGAGTCTGCTTGAGCTGCTGTAACAAAATTCCACAGACTGAGAGGCTTATAAACTACAGAAATTTATTTCTCACAGTTCAGGAGGCTGGAAGTTCGAGATCAATGTGATGGAGTTCTGATGAGGGCTCTCTTTCAAGCTGCAGACTGTCGGCTCCTCACTGTGTCTTTATATGGCAGAAGGGACCAGGGAGCTGGGCGCTAGGATTGCAATGTTTGTGGGGGGACACAAACATTCAGACTATTTTGTTATTGTTGTTGTAATTATTCCACATACAACTCTGTAAGATTTTATTGATTCAGTGTAAATATGGTGGATCTTTGGACTTTCTCCGGGTCTGAGTTATAAGCAAAACTGCCGGGAGCATTTTTGCACATAATTCTCGTTATTTCTGCACTCATGTCTGTGGAATTGCTCTGTCATCGTGCGGGATATACTTGCAGTAATTCTAAGATTTGTCACACACAACCTTTGTCTTGACCTTATATAAACACAAGTGTGCGGGGCACCTGGGTGGCTTAGTCAGCTACATGTTGGACTCTTGATTCAGGCTCAGGTTGTGATCTCAACTCAGCAAGTAGTCTGCGTGAGATTCTCTCTCTTCCTCTCCCGTTGCCCTTCCCCCTCTGCGTGTACTCATTCTCTCTCTCTCTCTCTAAAATAAATAGTCTTTTTAAAAACCATGAGCGTGGAAGGTGGAAATTAGTCGGGAGGATAGAGGCATTTTGAGGTATTTAGTAGATTCTAACTTCTGACTCATAAATAGAGAGGTGGTTTTGGAAGAAATCTGGACAGGTTGAAGATTGCTGTTTTTGCAAAACGACCCATGATTATGTAGGCCTTTTGTTTTTACTTTAAAACCTTTTTATCCTCTTAACACAGTTTTTCACAGAGGGAAGGTTTATAATTTATATGAGGTCCAAATTATACATTTTTCCTCTTTGGTATCAAATTTACAAACTCTTCACCCAGCTCTAAGTCCTGAAGATTTCTATTTTTATTCTAAAAAATTTATAGTTTTACATTTTACATTTAAGACTGTGATCTCTTTTGAATTAATTTTTTAATTTTTTTAATTTTTTTTAAATTTATTTATTTTCAGAAAAACAGTATTCATTATTTTCTCACCACACCCAGTGCTCCATGCAATCCGTGCCCTCTATAATACCCACCACCTGGTACCCCAACCTCCCACACCCCCGCCACTTCAAACCCCTCAGATTGTTTTTCAGAGTCCATAGTCTCTCATGATTCACCTCCCCTTCCAATTTACCCCAACTCCCTTCTCCTCTCTGACACCCCTTGTCCTCCATGATATTTGTTATGCTCCACAAATAAGTGAAACCATATGATAATTGATTCTCTCTGCTTGACTTATTTCACTCAGCATAATCTCTTCCAGTCCCGTCTATGTTGTTACAAAAGTTGGGTATTCATCCTTTCTTTTGAATTAATTTTTGTGTAAACTGGGAGGTTTGGGTTGAAATTCATTCTTTTGCTTAGGGACATATATTCTCTTGCCTATGGATCTGAATTGCTTTTACACCTTTGTCAAAAATTAATTGGCGATAAAATATTTGCAAACCACATAAATATGAGAAAGGACTTGCAGCTGAAGTATATAAAGAACTATCAAAACTCAATATTGAAAAAGTCTTCAATATTAACAGAATAAAGGGATAAAAAAACCCACATGAGTACCTCAATTGATGCAGAAAAGTTGTTTGACAAAACTCAATACCCTTTCATGATAAAAACCCCTGACTAACTAGGAATAAAGGGAAACAGTTGAATGGTTAAACAAGGTTTGGTACATCTATACCAGGGAGCATTACTGAACAGTAAAAAGAAATGAACTGTTGACACCTGGAATGAATCCCAAAGGAATGACGCTGAGTAAAGAAACCAATCTCTAGAGACTACTACTCATTCCACTCACATGGAATTCTTGGCATAACAAAATTACAGAGATGGAGAATAGATTAGTGCTTGCCAGATGCTAGGGATGGGGAGCAAGGGAGATTAGAAGGGGTTGTGTGTGGTTATGAAATGGGTAGCCCAAATGAGCCTTTTAGTGATGGAACTGTTCCGTATTTTGATTGTGGTGACAGTCAGAGGAAGCTACACATGTGATAAAACTACTATATAGAGAAATCTGAATAAACCCTGTGACCTGTACCAAAGCCAATGTCCAGTTTTGTGACCATACTGTAGTAATGCAAGATGTCAGCTTTGGGAAGGGCAGGTGAAGAGGGCATGAGATCTCCCTGCATTTCTTTGCAATTCTATGTGAAATCTATATTTCAAAATTTTGGCCAGGGGGAGGGTTGCTTTTTGTTTTGAAGATCTCAGATTCCGAACTGGTTGGCACTCTCTTATAAGAACTTGATACTCTAACTTGGGGAAATGTGTAGACCATGAGAGCCCTGCTAATGGCAGAGGCTGTGGTCAATTCACAGTTCCTTGTGGTTGCGCGGACACATTTTCTAATCTGCGCTGAGAATCTCAGTGTGGGACAGAGATGGTTCTCACTGAGTAGAAGGTCCTGTTATTAAAACAGGAGATACTCAGCTGAGACCGCCTCTGAATGCCCATAAGCCCGAAAGATGCACACTTTGGCTTGAAAACACACAGCTGCATACAGTTCTAAGAATCTCATGACAATCTTTACATTAAGAAACTAAGCAAGAGAAAAATAAATCTACTAGGATGGTACAGTAACCATAGTGTACTCCACTCCAGCACTGGCTACCCACCCCTCAATCTCTCATTAAAAGTCAAAACCCTAGGGACAGAATTCAAGCTTCTCTCATCAGCAAGAATTTAGACCCAGCTTTTCAAATGAGGTTTGGGAAGATTTAGCGACATAATCTAAGTCTAAAAAGCATGCTTCAAATCTGTATCTACAGCAGATAGACATGGTGCAGGGGGTAATTAACGGAATAAGAAACTGGAGGTTAATTCACCAAATACTGATAGTTCTAAGTTGTGGGTTTTCCGGTGAATATTTTTCTATATTTTTTTCCCTGAATGTGCTGTTTCTTTTTTTTTTTTCTTTCCTTTCCTTTCCTTTCTTTTTCTTCTTTTCTTTTTTAATGGATTTTTATAACGGGGAGGGTAGGGAGGATTCCTCGTAGGGTATCCATCCAGCGTGAAGGTTCGATATCTCCAGCTGGAACACCTGTTTAAAAGGGTGGACACCTCAGGCAGCAGAACTGTGACCTCTGAGATCATGGCCACTTCTAAAAGCGCTGGTTCTATTGCCAGAAAAAAAAAAAAAAAAGGTTATGGGTTAAAAATATAATTAAGGAGGTGCATGCAGGGTTCCCCTCTCCTTTATTTAATTTCTAAAAATAATGCACACTCACGGATCAATTTGGAAAAACAAAACAAAAAAACAAAAAACAAAAAACTCTGCAGGTGATACAGGCTTCCCTTCCGCGGGGTTCCCACCCATTCTCCAAAGTGAACGGTGGGCGTTAGAGCCCTTCCCCAAACCAGGGCCGAGGGCGTGCGCTCCGCGAGTCCCTCTCCTCTGCGCGCGGGTGGAGCCCGGGGGTTCTGGTCAGATTAACCCCGGCGGTCGTGCCCTAACCCTAAATTCTTCCCAGCGCTTTCTTACCCTGAAGACCCTTGCAAAGTTATCAGCAGGGAAAGGCGACACCCCAAACCCGACTCCGGCTTGGTAGTGTGGCGGAGCAGTCTAAGGCGCTGGATTAAAACTCCAGTCTCTTCGGGGACGTGTGTTCGAATTCCACCGCTGCCAGCCGAGGCGCGCGGGGTGCCGTTTTGCTATCGATCGCAGACTGGGACGAAGCGGAATCGGGCACTGTCCGCTTTCAGTGTCACCCACCCAGCGGGCGGCCAGACGCCGCGCTCTGCGCCTTCTGTGCGCGAGTGTTCCGGACAGCAGGTTGGGCTGGGGCAGGTGGTTACAGGCGCGCGGGGCAGGCACCCTTGCCTCCGTCCTGAAGGAGCGCACAAAAGGCGCCGACGTCTCCAACTAGGGGGAGAGGATGGTGGACGTTCTGAACCGAAGCCAGGTTTGTCCGGTACAGTCTCCAAATACACCCCAGGGTAATAAATCCCGAATAGTAGTTGACGGTGGATGTTCTAAGCCGGGGCCGAGTTTGGCTCATGGTCTCCCCAGATTTTAACCAGCAGGAAGAAAAGGAAGGAGAAAAAAAAAAAATCATACAGACTGTTTCCGCCCGGTTTCGAACCGAGGACCTTTCGCGTGTTAGGCGAACGTGATAACCACTACACTACGGAAACGCACTGGTACCAGTTTCTCTGTAATGTCCTTAATCGTCGCGAAAGCCTTCCATGGCGGCGACCACAGCGTTCGGTGGCTGAGGAGAGAAGGCACCGCTTCCCCAATCGGCGGAAAACAACCGCGAGCCGCTGTGCGAGCAACTGTCGGTTCCGGAGCGACGCACTCGCTCTTCCACCTGCCCTTCTGTCCGACCCCCCAGCCCCTCGGAACTTTCGGGTCCGCCATCTGCCTGCCTAAGACCCCAACCGTCCGCCCGAGAAGAAATGGGAGTTTAAAACCACGGAAAATGAAAAAGCGGGCTCGTCCGGGATTTGAACCCGGGACCTCTCGCACCCAAAGCGAGAATCATACCCCTAGACCAACGAGCCATCCCGCTCCCAAGCTTTTGGTTCAGTCCATAATCTGGATCTAATTGGACTAGGTTTTGGTCACCAATGGCAACTTTTATTTTTAACGTTCTGGAATTATCTCCTAGACCTCGGGGTCGCAGCCCCCGCATGCGCCGTTAACATCACCTGCGGGCAGCTCGCCCCGCGAAAGTACCCAGATCCCTCGAACCCTCTCGGTGCGCTGGGAGAGCCTCCCCGCGAGCGCGCCTCGGACAGCAGGCAGGGGCACTCTTCCGCTTTGGGGACGGAGATCCCCCCGCCCAAGGGAGCCCAAGCGAGGCCCAAGTCTGGAGGCCCCGGGCCTGGGCGCCGAGCCCGGGACCAGCCGGAGTGCTCCGGGAGAGGAAAAGGAGCGGGGTTTGGAGGGGAGGCGGGACAGACGGGGTCTTGCGCCGTGACGGGCGAAATGAAGCCCGAGTGGTCCCTTCAGGTGGGGCGCCTGGTAAAAGGACGAGGGCTTTCGTGTTTGTCTGTCTGTTTGTTTGTTTGTTTTAATGCAAATGTGAAAAGCAACGTAACGCTTTGCAAAGCTATTTGCAAATGTAGAGAAGTGTAGGGCAGAAACCAGATGACCGGCGGCGGTGCCCGGGTGCCCAGCTCGGGAGGCTTGCACCAGAGCGCGCGCGCACTCGTCGCGCAGGCTGGGCGCCGCCCCGGCTCTCGGCGTGGAAGCGGTTGCACGGGAGTAGCCCTCGCTCGCGGCGAACCAGAGTCCAAGGCTGTGAGAGCGCTCTCCTCCTTCGTCTTGGACCTGCTTTCCCCAAAAGGCTTTAACTGCACTGGGCTATTCGGAAGTTTAAAAAAAAAAAAAAAATTAAAAAACAAAAAACAAACCCATTTTTTAAAAAAACTAATTTTGGTTCCCTTATGTAAAATTCACGAAACTCCACTCAGAGCTGGCCCAAAAATTCCCAGAAAAATTCCCTACGAAGATTGTTGCAAAACAGAGTGGGAGATGAATGGGGCTAACCCTCTTCCAGGAAACACAGTGCTCATGTCCCCACTGCCACTCCAGGATCTTGACCGCTCCATTCGATGCTCCCCTCGGCCTCTTCCTCGGAGCACAAGATGCTAACAGGCCTCTTCCTTAACTGGCACCGTCCTCGCCTCCTTTCGTGCGCGCAAAGTGTTGGATGGGCTCTGTCCTGGGCCACCGTGTGTCCTCGCGCTCTTGGTCACGACCGCCTCCGAGTTGCAAGCATTGGCTTCCCTTCTCTATGGGATTATATCAGAAAAGTGCGAACAGACGTCCTAAACTGGGAACACCTGCCCTAAAGTTTTTCAGTGCGACATTTGCTTTTTTTTTTTTAACCATTTTTTAAAACCATTTCGGTTTCCTTTTAAACACAGAATTAATATATACTAAACTGACTTCCATTCATTTATGTTGTTCAAGGAAGTCAAGCGTACGAAATGCAAGTATATCCCCAGAGAGCGATGGGGGCGCTGCCACATAGGCAGGGAGCCAGGCTCGCGGGAGGGCTGGGGACCCGCCTGTCACGGCCTTTGCCTGCACACGACCAGGCGGCGACCCTGACCCGCCGCGCCATCCCAGCCCGCAGGAGCCCTCTGTCCGGTCAAATGGGACCTTCAAAAAGGTCACCGCGGTAACTCCAAGCCGCACTCCAGCGCCGTGTGGGTTTCGGAAACAACCCAACCCGGTGCCTCAAAGTGGAGAAAACCACTCGCGGAACCCTGGGGAGACGCGGGAGAAGGGATGAGTGGACTGTTGAATGGGCGCGCAGGCCTTGCCATCAGCCCGCTCGCATCCAAAGAGCCAAGACTGCATCAAGGTCCGGACAGATGCGCCCGGCATGGGCCGGGAGCGCACCTGCACCTGCCGGCACCTGCGCGTACCGGACTCCCAGGATTCATCCACCCCAATGAGCCCACCCTCAGGAGCAGGGCACCTCGGGAGCGACCTGGCCTCGGGAGCGACTACCTCACTACAGAGCCTAGATTGTGGGGACCCACGGGCAAGCCAAGCGAGGGCTTAAACCTAGCCCCCCTCCCGACTGAAACAGGTTCCCAGGGTGTGTTGTGGGAAGGTGGGCGTAGACAGCTCGTCTCCACTAAACCAAGATAGAGGAGACGAGGACTCTGCCCTGGGCTGAGTGGGGTGAGAGGAGAACGGAAGGATCCACCGCGGACTTCCCGAGAGCGAGCGAAACGCGCGAGGGACCGCTTCGGAGAGGTTGCGCGGAGCCCGCGGAGCCTGTGGCCGCAACGCCACGGGTGCAGGGGGTCTGGCTTCTCGGGAAATGCGGCCACTTCTCGTCACCCCGCATCCGAGGAGCCAAGACTAGTCAGTTCCACCTAGGGCCTGGCTCCCAGGAGGACGGAAATTCGTGTTGGTTCACGACTCTTCCGCTTTTCCAAAGGAGTGAAAAAAAAGCCGCGTAAAGGCCCCAGCGAGATTTGAACTCGCGACCCCTGGTTTACAAGACCAGTGCTCTAACCCCTGAGCTATGGAGCCAGCTGCAAGCAAGTTTCCTGCGCAAGGGCAGTTGACCGCCACCATCCACCGCGCAGCCTCAAAGTGCCACGGGGAGGAGCCAAGTGCTGAGAGGCGAGCCGCCGCCTTTCAACCGAAGAGAGCCTAATGTCGCCGCCGTCGTCTCAGCAGCGATGTCCGCCAGTGTCAAAGGAGGCAGGTCAAGTCGCAGACCCTGAGAGAACTACCCGCAGAGAGAGGGCAGACGGAGCGCCCCGCCGGGCTGTGAGTAGGAAGACAAGACGCTACGCGGGCAGGGGTGGGACCTCCAGCGGGCGGGGCTTAGGAGGGCCCGAGGTCTTCCGGGGTCTTAGGGGTCAGGGGAAAAGACCCGTTGGCTGGAGAGGGCTAAGACTGGCTGTGTATGAGCTTGAGGGCACGAGGTCAGGGCTGCGAGGGAGGTGTTAGGGGGAGAGTGTGAACAGGCCTGTCCTGAAGGAATCCAGGTGCGGGCTTGGAGGGTGGGATTCAGTTGGGCAGCGAGAGATCTGGAGGGAGAGCCCGAGAGGTGTCCGAGAAATCAGAAGGTCCGGGCGTGAAGGATTAGGAAAATTAGACAAATTAGGAAAAGGCAACCCATTGGGACCGCCTTAACTCTTGCGGAACCAGTTTCCTAAGAGCCCCTAAAGGCCCAAGGGATACGGGGCATGGAGAGTATGAGAGCCCAAGTGAGGGACAGGAGATGAGAAAGTGGCGGGTGTCCGAGATATGGAAGCAGCCCAGTGTCCATCACTGATGAATGGATAAAGAAGGGGTATATTTACACAATGCAATGCTATTCAGCCGTACAAAAAAACCAAACAATAACAAAAAAAAAAAAAAAAAAAAACGAAATCTTGCCATTTGCGAAGACATGGATGGAGCTAGAGAGCCTAATGCTAAAGGATGTAAGTGAGAAAGATAAATATGATTTCACTCGTGTGTGTAATTTAGGAAACAAATGAGCAAAGGGGGGAAAAAGAAAGAGAGACAAATCAAGGAATAGACTCTTAACTGTAGAGAACAAACTGATGGTTATTCAAGGGGATGGGGTGGGAAGAGGGGTTAAATAGGGGATGGGGATTAAGGAGTACACCTGTCATGAGGAGCACGGGGTGATGTAGGGACGTGTTGAATCACTATAATGTACACCTGAAGCTAATGAAACACTGTACGCTAACTCACTGGAATTAAAGACTTGAGATAAAACTTAAAAGAACAATAAATAAAGAAAGAAAGAAAAGAAAAGAACAGCATGATGGCTACAAGTGGTAGACCTTAACCTGGTGGCCCAACCTGCCCCATGGTCCCTGCAAGGCCAGGTGACTTGGGTCTGTGGGTGCCCTCCAGTCTGCAGGCTGAGCCATGTAATGGTCTGCTGTTGTTGTTGGGTTTTTTTGTTTGTTTGTTTTGTTTTTGTTTTTTTGTTTTCAGGGAAATGGCTCATGCAACTCAAGGATCTGGGATTCACAGATGGGATCTGAATGAACCAAGTTAAGCCAGTCATTGCTTTCAGAGACCCAAACATCTCCCAGATCTTGGGATGCCCAAAGGATGGGAGAGAAAAATGCACACAATCACACAAACCCTCACACCTGCAGAGTGATATCCGAAGTCACTACACTGCCCTGGTGACCAAAAGAGAGCGTCTCTTATCCCCAATCTGTGATTGTTATTGTAACTGTTGTTATATTTCTTCAGATATATAGATGTCTGTGTAGTTACTCTGCAAATACACATACTCCAGTAGGCACACAATCCCATTTGCAAACACAAAAGCTGGAAATACCCACACAGCCAGCCAGCCCTGCAGTCCCCAGAGCTGGCCCTATAGGCATCTCTCCAGATAACCCCCTTCTGTGACCTGTAATATATCCTGCAGCACAGTTGTTATGTGACTTTAACTGTGCTACTCAATGCAAAACCCATACAAGCCCAGATACCATTAGGGCTTGATGATAACATCAGCCAATTTAATTAGGAAGTGAATGTTAAAAATGGGTTTTGCTTGTGGAAACTAGTGGTATTCAAATACATGCATTGGCTATAGTGTTCTAAAGCTACTCTCCACATAGGACTCACCCTCTGGAATGAGACAATAATACTGTAGCCTGGACTCTCTTTTTTTTAAGATTTATTTATTTATTGGAGAGAGAGAGCATGAGCTGGTGTGGGGGCGGGGGGAGTTGTGCAGATGGAGCGGGAAAGAGTAATCTTAAGCAGGCTCCACGCCCAGCACAGAGACCCACAAGGGGCTCTATCTCACCACTGGAGATCATGACCTGAGCGGAAGTCAGGAGCCAGGCACTTAACTGACTCAGCCACCCCTGTAGGCTGGACTCTTACATGATCCTGTTCCCAGCCCATAAATCACTAGATTCTGATTACCTGGTGCTTTGTCCACTGGGTCTGCCTCTAGAACAGTATCATGCCTGCCCTGTAAGACCGTTGTATGCAAAGTGTGCTTGAAACCTCTCAGGGACGAGCACAGGAACTCCATGACACTTGCAGACCAGACTATCCAGTTGTCACTGTCCCTACGTGCCCACACACCTGTCTAAACCTGTGCGGGACAGAATAGGCTGAGATTGGCTTTCATCTAGCCAGGTAACCAGGTAGTGGGGGATGAGATCTAGGCCCCTGACCTAAATATGGCGTGGCTAATATTTAACAACAAATGAAAAATAGGGTCTTATCAAACTGACATAGGTCTGTTTGCAATACCTAAACCTTATTCACGTGCTGATAAATGCCCTCTTTGTAATCCACACACATACACCCCTGCCCCCTCCATCCAAGATATTAACACATGTGCACACATCGCTCACACACTTAAACACACCTGCTCACCCAGTCTAGCAGAAACCTTTGCTTCTGCCATGCTCTTGCACTCAGACTGGTGGAGTCAAGAATGAGCTCAGCTACCCTAGAAATGAGCTCAGTCTATATTTCCATCTCCTCTTCCCTTTTCCCTGGGGAGCAATAAGTGGGGAACAGCCCAACACCCCCTCCCCAAAAGCCCACCCAAACAGAAGCTAGGGAACAATCAGCCAAGGGATTAATACCCCACCAGGGCACAGGCTGAACAGACCTTGGCACCAGACTGCTGCTGGCATACATTTGCCAAGTTCCAGAAAGGGTATGTCAGAGGCATGTCTGTGCTATGTGCAGTCCCCTCCTGATGGCAGTTGTGTCTGTAAAATCGTAAGTGCTGTTCTGTGTTTCAAAATTCCATAACCTGTGGTCTCCTTACTCAAGGGAGACTATACCTTGGCATCTGAAAGGGGTTCAGGCATCTGTGAGAACACAGGGCTGTCGTGGCTGAGAATGCACATATCACTCTTTCTGTATCATCAGCTTGAGGAGTACTGGTAGGTAGCCAGGTCCTGGGCTTTCGTCTCGTGTACAGGTCAAGAATCTCCTTCCAGTTCTGGCCCAGGCTGTTCTCTGAGCTGGGAGGGAGTACAGCACTCCTTTCTGAGTAGAGACCCCAGGCCGGCTGGATCCAGGTGTCTGGAGGCAGAGCTGACTGCAGACAAGAAGGTAAACCAGAAGGGATGGTGAACTGGGCTGTCTGGGCCTGACCCTGCGCACTGACAGCACTGGGTTTGGTGCTGCTGGCCAGAACCAGAGGCCATGCCAAGCCCAGGCAGGAAGCCCCAGAGATGGGAAGTACCTCTGTCAGCACTTGGGCTCCCTCCTCATCCCCCTCCACTTCCCCATAACTCAGGCCAGATCCACTTGCTGCCAGCAGGCAGAGGACAGGCCCTAGGGGCCAAGGACTCTCTTCCCCCGCTCAGGTGCCGGCGGAACCCTTTTCCACATCGCCTGTTCCGCTGGCTCCAGTGTTGTGGGTCTGCAGGAGCCCCTCCAAGGCCGCCCAGGCCAAGTCCGAGGAGCGGCGAGTGGGGCAGGCCCGAGGTTACCAGGAGGCTCCGACACTGCTTCCCCTGGGCAGCCGGGACAAGGAGGAAGGCACCCTTGCCTGACTCACCCTCTGGGGCAGGCGGACGAAGCCCTCTCAAGGCCAGATTCGCAGGTAGGTGCCGGTGGAGCAGACGGAGAAAAGGGGGAACACGCGCTCGTGGAAATTGACGCGGAAAGTGTACAGGTGGCGCATGTCCTCCGCGGCGTAGAAGGACACGGCCCCCACCTCCAGATCCAGGGCCACCCGCACGCGGGACAGCTGGCCACAGCTGAGGGGCGTCCGCTCGGGGCTAGTCACCGCCCAGTACTTGCCGCTGTTGAGCTGCAGCGCCCAGACGCCCTCCTCTGGGGTGAAGGGCGTGAGGCCCTTGCGACGCACGCTCTCCCGCGCCACGCCGAAGGCCCAGCCATCCTTGGAGCCCACTTCCACCTCCCAGTGGTGCCGGCCAGAGGAGAATCCACAGGACGCCAGCACTCGCGTGTTGGTGTCAAAGCGGCGTGGGTGGCAGGGCACGTCCTGCGCCCGCTGTCCGAGGCGCACGCTCTTCAGATCCAGAGAGAGAATGAGGCGCGGGTTGGCCGTGTCCGGGTCCAGGGTCAGCTCCACTGAAGGCAGACACAGGGAGGGATGTCCCGTGCAAGCCCCTCGCTCAGCCCTCCCCGGCTACCTCTCCACCGCCATCCCCCCACAAGCACGCGGGGAAGTCAGACAGGTGGAGGGTAGGAACCTGACTGGGATGCCAGTTCAAAGAGATCCACAAATCCCATTTAAAAGACAATGGGGGGCGGGGATTTTGAACACTAGATACTGGAAGGGACTGTTACCTTTTCTAATGGTGACTATGGTTTCATGATTTTCTAATTTTTTTAAAGTATATCTTTAGAGATAACATTTATGGAAATATTTATGGAAAGAACTTATTTGTGATTTGCTACCAGTGGGAAGGAGTGGGTAAGGGTGTTTAAGAAAAATATTAGTTGAAGTTGTGTGATGAGAATGTAATATTCATTGAGATCTCCTACTTTTGTGTATGTTTAAAATTTTCATAATAAAAACTTAAAATGTGCACACTTGTCCTAATTACTATCTTCCAGGACTGCTGTTGCCCAGGGGAATCCCACAGTTCAGTATCCCTGCCCTCCTGCAGCTTCCTTTCTGGGGGGAGGGGAGAAGAGACAATAAAACATAAATATGGATGATAAGAAGAATCAGGAGAGAAAGATGTAATTTCAGAGTGGCGAGGGAAAGCGAAAAAGCCTCACTGCAATTCAGCCTCATTGCAATTCAGCAATGACATAAAGGAAGTGAGGAAGCCCCATATACTGAGGTCTAGAGGAAGCATATACCAGGCTGAGCCCCAGCCAATGCAGTGCAAATGCCCTGAGGTGGGTGTGTGCTTGGTGTACTTCAAGAGCAGCTAGGAGGGCTTGTCATGTCTACACAGAGGAAACCAGGGGAAGAGTGTGCACTGAGGCCTGATCCCTCAGCCTGGAAGACCACAGTGAGGACTGTGGTGAGGGAGACGGGCTGTCCCAGGGTTCCGCACAAAGGAGGGGCATGGTCTGACTCAGCTGGTTTAGATTGTTCCAAGGTAAATTCTGACTTAGCTTGTTCAGTCATCAGCATCAGGAGTATGTGCCCTCCCCTCGCCTGCCCTCCTGTGGGTTTGGCTCCCATTCACCCCAGAGCTCTGCAGTAATCAGAGGGAGTAAACTCCCTTCCTCTCTTCAGTCTCCTCCTGCTTTCCCTGACCACCCCCAACGCGCCACCCCCCAACACACATACAACCTGTGTCCCCAGGAGAGGTCTCTGTCTGTATGGGAGTGGGGAGAGGGGATAGCGCCTGGTCCAAGGGAGTGACCCACAATGTATAGGCCTACAAGTCCCACTGCAGCCCGAGGGAGCCAGAATTGGGAGGCAAGGATGAGGAAGCAGACAGCAGAAAGCAGAGGCAGGCAGGCAGAAGGAACAAACATGCACAAAGCCCAGAGAAACCTCATGGGCAAGGACTGGATTCTCTGCATGGCCAGATAATGGGAACTCCCTTTCACAACAACCATCATACCTTTCTCCTCTTTCTCCAGCTCTCCCCGAAGATCCTCTGAGGAGGAAAAACAAAGCAGTGTATGTGTAACTGACTGGGGAGATTGTCTATTTGGCAATGATAGCAATACCACCTCCTCTGACATTTATAGCCCTACCGGCTCACCCACTCCCCAGATACCCCAAAGGCTGAGAGTTGATGTGCAGGCACTGGGTCAAGTGTCAGGGATGGGGAAGGGCAGTATCCTAGCTCTACCTCTCCAGCTTCCCCCTCTTTTGCCTGAGCTGGTCTGAGCTGAGCTCTTCTTCTTCATCCCTCTTTTTGCACCTATATCCCCCTCTACCCTGACTGTCCCTGGGGGAATCTTTGTGCTAGGGAGATGGGGGGCTGCTGCTGAATGGATTTGCTACCACCATTTCCCTGCACCAGTCTGGCCTCGACACACCCTAGCTCCTATTTTCTCACATCGCTTTTGGAAAGGCACATCCTTGGTGCCTAAACTACCAAAACACAACATGGCCACCAGCACTGCATGGCCCAGCCCCAAGCACAGGCCTCTTACCTTTGAACTTCTTGAGCAACCCCTTTAAGACAAAGGTCTTGAGGGAAACATTCCAGACTTTATTCTTCATCTCAGAAGAGACCGTGGTTGGCTTGGGGCCAGGCACATTGTTGCATCTGCAGGACAAAGACCCTGAGGAAGGCCCCCAAACACTGTCCTATTCCCATTGGGCTAAGACAATTAGGATGGCAAGGTCCTCCTGCTGGGGAGAGTTGAAGAAAGGAGAGGCTGATCTTACACCAAAATATCCACAGCCAGGCAGGTGGACATTTGCCTTGGGGAGGTACACAGATAAGACAGTGTAGGAGCTGGGAGGTGAGAGGTCAGGGGTGAGGGAGTGAAGAGAGACAGCTCAGTGGAAAAAGAGAAGAGCCAGCTTGGAGAGGCCTAAGTAACTCTTAGGTCCACTCACCTCCTTAGTGTGTTTCGGAATTCCTGGAAAGAAGGATAAAAGAAAACCAACTCAGCATCAGGTAACCTCAAGTCACCCTTGATAAAATAAACTGGTCTCTTGTCCTGCTTCTAGAGGAATAAGCAGTACCGTGTACCAGCCCCCACCATCTGCATGGGTCTAGATGGCAATGGCTTTCTGCTGGTGGCTGATGACTGGGTGTCTCATCACCTCCCTTCCCACAGCTTTGCAAAGGCTCCCTTCATTACAGATTCATCACTGGAGCCATGTGCTGGGATCTAGTGTTTCCTGCGCTCTGGACACCACCCCAGATAAGAACAGTCCTTTGGCAATGACTGGTCACTCAGATCAGCATCTTTTAAATGACCATGCTTGACCCATTTGTGACCTGTGATGCTTATTTGTGGATCGTGACTATTTACTTTCAAAGAAAGTAGAGTAGAAAATGTCAAAATATCAAATGCATGTATTAAAGAGAAGCATTCTTTTCTGAGACTTTTGTCACAAGGCTTCTCTATGCCTTGTATATAGCTCTTTGGATCTCCTTTCTGTCTGTTATGAATTCATGAATCGCTGAGTAAAACCAGAAAGATCTTTATTGTGGCTCAAGGTCAAGAAAGTTTTGAATCTTTTTATACCTTTAACCCTGGGAGAATCGGGGCAGTCTTCTCCAGTCCTCTTCTGCTCAAGTATGTGATTCTACTAAACTCACAGAATCTGACTCTGTTCTCACTTGCCATTTGTGATGCCTTAGGATAAATGATTCATACCTCTGGCCAATCCAGACTCACCTGGAGAAAGTCAAGGTCAGGCTTTCGAGATGTCTCCTGGATCTGGCTGCTGAGCTTGGAGAGCTGGGTGATCTCACCCCCAAGCTGAGCTATGTTCTCATTCTGCTTCTGTGTCACCTCCCGGGACAGCTCCTCCAGACGGCCCAAGAGCCTGCCCTCCTGCTCCACCAGGAAGGCCCGCAGTGCCTGGAACTCTGCGCTCACCTTCTCTCTCTCAGCTGCCATCTGCTTCTGTGTCAGGAAAGTAGAAGTTGGACAGGCAATGGCACATCAAGATGTAGCATTTGGAGAGTAGCCTCAGTCATCCCACCGGACAGAATTCCACCCACCTCACTGTTCAGGGGTCAGAGGCTCACCTATACATACCCACCACCCACATCTTCTAGTTTAAATATCCCAACTCTGAGCACACAGCGGCTTCAACACATGCTCCCATATCCCCTGTCACAAATGTGCTTTCTCACCAACCTAGAGCAACAGCAAACTTGCCACAGAACCACCCTGGGCTATAGCTGTCTCATTTGGAAAGGAGGAAGAATAAAATAGGGTCTCTCAGAGCCACTGTATGGATTAAACTGAGGTCACTTCCTCCTCATGCCCAAACACATGTATTCTGAGTTAAAAACAAGACCGGGGGCCCAAAATGGAGTCACCCATGCTAAGTCCCATACCAGGAAACAGAGATGTAATTACAGATTCAATTTTCCCAGAAATAGAATTTTTAAAAAGACAAGCAAGAATCCCCTGATCAGCATTAGTTAACTAACTACCTGATAAACCCCTACCCTCCCTCCCCAAGAGGGAAAGTAACTTTGTAATAACCAATCTGCTTTTTGGCCTAGTATAAATTCCTTGTTCCTGCTCCCTTCTGCCTATAAAATCTTTTGCCTTGTATAGCTTTCCAGAGTTTGGGGTTTTTTGTTTGTTTGTTTGCTTGCTTGTTTTTGTTGTTCTTGTTTTTTTGTGTGAGAGAGAGAGAAAGAGAGAGCACAAAAAAGGGGAGCAGCAGGCAGAGAGGCAGGCTGCCTGACATGGGCTCATTCCCAGGACCTGGGATCATAACCTGAGCCGAAGGCAGACGCTTAGCCAACCAAGCCACCCAGGCGCCCTTTCAGAGTTCTTTCCTATCTGCTAGATGGGCTGCTGCCCCATTCATGAATTGCTGAATAAAGACAATAATATCTGCAAATTTTACTCAGCTAAATGTTCTCCTTTAACATTTGTCATCCCTCCAATTTTCACTCTTGACTTTACTTCTTTTTAAAGAATGCCCCCACAGGGCCAGGATGGTGGGCGATCCTCTGTTGTCACTGAAAGAGGGCCCACCTGGGGGAGCACCAGGGGGGTGCTCAGCTCACCAGAAGCTCCTTGCTCTCCTTCTCTTCCGTGGAACGGAACACCTCATAGTCCTCCAGATCCTTCTTCAAGACCTTCAGCCTGGACTCTAGGAGTTCCTGCGGGGGGGGGGGGGGGAGGGTGAGAAAGGAGACATTATGGGGGAGGACTCTGGAAACCCCAACTTATGCCTTTCTGGAGCTATCCAGGAGAAAGAGAACCTCTTCATTGAATAGAGGAGGCAGGGTTCAAGCCATATCTGGACATAGGGATGGCTACCACCTGCACAGGCTCACATAAGGGAAGAGGGCAACTGAAGGGTAACTCCTAAGCCCCAAGGTCTTATTTCCTAAAGACCATCTGTACACAATACAAGCTGAAATGCAGGCTATGTACAAGCCCAGCCTACCTAGTCTTCCCCTCTGCTTTCCTCCTCACCATCAGAAAGCCTCCTGGATGGGAGGGCTGGAGTGGGGTAAGGACTAAAGAAAGACTGGGGGCTGTGTGCCCATAGCCTCTGTGGACACTCCAGAAAGGAGGCAGGGAAGAGACTGACCCAGATCCGTATCTTTGACACAGCCCAAGACTGCCTTTGGTTCTCTACTCAACCCAGGAGTCCCCCACTGCCTGGCCCCAACCCCTCAGAAGGCCGTCCCACTCGGGCCCAGGACGCGAGGGCGCAGCACACCGCCACGCCCAGGGAAAGGGCTGAGAGAGGGGGCAGGGAAGTGTGGGTGTGGCTGAGACACTGCTGGAAGCCGTGGAGAGAATCGCCAAGTCCGTGGAGGTATCGCGAAGGTGGGCCAGTAGGGAGCCCAGAGGGAAACTCGAGTATGGGTGGGAGGGTGGTGTTGGCGGAGCAGCGGCGACACAGCGAGAGCCGCACTCAGCACCCAGCGCTGGGTAGGTAGCTCGGCAAAGGAGGAAAGAGGCAGGGTCTCCCCCGGGCCCCCCGCCTGCCCGCCGGCCGTCTGCGCCGAGCGCGCGGGAACGCCGCGAGAGCTGGGTCTTGGCTGTCTGCGCGGGGGTGGGGGCAGGGCGCGGCGCTCACCTTCGCTTCCTGCACAGCCTCGTCCAGCGGCAGCACTGCGTGCGAGCGGTGTTCACGGGCGCGGTCGCACACCACGCATATGGCGCGCCCGTCGTCCTGGCAGTAGAGCTTGAGCGGTTCGCCGTGCTGGACGCACCCGGCCGCTGCCGCCTGCGCGGGCCCGCGCTCCCCCGGCGCGGCCGCCGGCAGACTGAAGCGCCGCAGCAGCGTGGTCACCGAGGCCAGCTGCCGGTTGGGCCGCAGCTGGCCGGGTCGCACGGGCTCTCGGCACTGCGGGCAGGGCAGCGGGCTGGACGCCGCGGGGGCTCCCACGCCGGGGCGCTCCCAGCAGCGCGCAATGCAGGAGCGGCAGAAACTGTGACCGCACTCGACGGACACCGGCTCGCGGAACATCTCCAGGCATATGGAGCAGGTGGTCTCCCCCTGCAGCTCCGCGGCCAGTGCCAGCGCCTCGGCCCCGGCGCCGGGGTCCGTCCGCGGCCCCACCGCCGCCATGCGCTCCCTCGGCGTGCCTGAGCCGGGCGGTGCTGGGGAAGTAGAGGGGCCCGACAGTATGCGGCTCCGAGTGGGTTGGCCAGGTCCGGCCTCCGAGTACCCAGTGGGAGAGGAAGGGCGGGGCTGGAGCCGGACTGGTGGAGACCGGAGCTGAGAGCTTGCCCGGCCGGGAAGCGAGACCGGCGCGAGCGCGCGATGGGCGGGCCAGACCGTATTTATCGATCGGATCCAAGTGCGGGCGGGCGCCGTGGGCCCCACTCGGGGCCCCTCAAACACTGGCTTTGATCTGTAGCCTCTTCCGTCCCCTGGCGTCCCCTCTCCGTCGCCCCCCCCCCACCTCGCCCAGACCCTCCGCAAGCCTCTCTAGGCACCCCCAGCCTGACCCAGTCAGCCGTGGGAAACGGGCCTGGACTGGTGGGCGCACAGCTGGACGCCACTCCCGAGCCCCACCTAGCACGGCCGGGCCAAGGGCCTAGCGCCCGGGCCGCAGTGTCAGGTTCCCGGAGTGCAGGTTTGTCCTGGACCGGGGCTGAGCTAAATTTAGGGTCTGGAACGTGGCTCTTGCCCCCACCCCCAAGCGTGCCTTGTATCCACTTCTGTGGCTTCTTCTCCCACCGTTGTTCTCCCCCTTGTTTATTCTTTCTTTAATTCTTGGCTTTGAACAAATAATACATTTACAATACATTTTCCCATTTGAATCTCCACCAAATGAACCCAGTCCTCTACTGTCCCTCCAGAACTGCCAGGAATATTTGGTTCCACCACCATTCCTCATTCCCAAAGGGCACTCGGGGCGGGCAATAGACACCACCCTCCTCAGAAACCACTCTTGTCAAAGTCACCAGTGACCTCAGTAACCTAAAGGCAAAGGCTCCTCCTCGGGCCTACCTCACCTGCCCTTTCCTCTGATGCTTCCTCCTTGCTGACACTCTTCCCAGGCATCTTTGTGGATGCTGTAGTCCCTGGCTCTCCTACTTTTTTCTTGGCCTCCCTCGTGGGTTCTTCCTCCTCTTCCTGCACTTGCTCAGTTCTTGGACCTCTGTCTATACTCACTCCTGATCTCTTGCACTTCCTTGGCTTGAAAGACCCTCTTGCGGATGCCACAGTACACATCCCCACCCAGCATCCCCTGCTGTTCCTGGTTCTCACATCCCACTCCCAGTAGCATGTTCTAAGGGGTATCACACACTCACCATATCCACAACTGTACTTCACATCTGCCCCTCCACCTGTTCCTTCCAGAGCCTTCCCCACACCACCCCATGTAACATCAACTCCATCCCTCCAGGTGCTCAGGCCAAACTGGGAGTCCTCCCTGTGACTCCCAAGAGGAAAAAATGCACATGCTCCCCCCTCAGTCCCTGTGTGTCCTCACTCACACCCTCCACTGCACCATCTCCAATGACCTCATGATCACAACAGTTCTCTCCCCTTTGGTCACACTGCCCTACCCCAGCTTTTCCACCCAGCTCTGAGAACAGTCCTGTTGAAATGTTAAGTCAGATCAATTTTAAGTTCTCCTCTGCTCAGACCCTCCATTGGCTCCCACTGCTCAAAGTAAAAGTTGAAGTCTTTTATAATCCTCCAAAGGCCCTACCTGTTCTTTGACCCCACCCCCTGCACCCAGCCTCTCTACCTGCAACTCCTATCGCTCTTCCCTGTTGACTCCTCTCTTCTCACAGGGACTGCCTTGCTATTCCTGCAAAATGCCAGCAAGATACTATTTCAGCACCTTTGAACTGGCTTTTACCTTTACTGGGACCTCTCTTTTCCCATACTTGCATGGCTTTCCCATACTTCCCACCTCCTTCCAGTTCTTGTTCCAAATGTCATCTCTCAGCAAAGCCAGCCGGGACAACACTGTTTAAAATCACCTCTTACCACACTCTTGTCCTTCAACCTGGCTCTGTTTTCTCTCTAACACTCTGGAATTTGAGCTGTTAGAGGAGATGACGGTGTCAGTTTTGTTCGTGGCTGGACCCCCAGGGTTCTAGAGCAATTCTTGTTGCACAGTGAGAAAAGTAAACTTGTCTTGGGTTGAACTGATTAAAACGTGGTTCCAAATTCAGATTTACAGATGTGGTTCACAGCGAAAAATGTGCCCAGGGTCTATGCTCCAGTCTCCTTCCATCCCAAACGATCAACTTTCCGATTATGAATTATTTTTACACAAATATTATGTCGCTTACTACACTCCCGTTCTTCCTGGTTAATAAACGTAGCAGCCTGTACACAGACTTCCTTTTTGGCTCACAGTTCATTTGGGGCATCGTGCCTGATGGTTTCCCCTGTTTTCCACGGCTGCTTTCGGGTGTTTATTCCGGCCCTGTTCTCCCCGCCAGTGTCCCTCAATGGATACCCGCTGCCCTGGAGTCAGTGAAGGGCTAGAACACACCTCCGGCCCTGCCCGACCGGCTTTGCAAGCATCTGGGCTGTCTTACTAGGCTCGTCGCACACCCACTGTCCATACTAATAAGCAGCCAAGGGAAGGTATAGAAAAGGTTCTAGGAAAGTGGGGATGTAGCTCAGTGGTAGAGCGCATGCTTTGCATGTATGAGGCCCCGGGTTCGATCCCCGGCATCTCCAACGCGGTGTTGCGGTTTCCTTTTTTCCTTCCGTGCCAAGTTTCCAAACGGCGAATGTTCGCAGAGCCCTAAGGGGAAATCCCGCATCTTGGAGTTCGCCCAGAATGGAAACCTCGGCGGCGGCCGCAGTGGCGGGACCCACCCACTCCAATCCCCAGATCCTACCTCAAACCTCCTGATTAAAATATCACAAGGTGAGCGTGCTAGTGACATTAGGAAGCCCACGTTTCCCCCTCCTTTGCGCCCTGCGCTTTCTGGGAGTGGGAAAAGGCTGGGTGGCTGGCAGAGCAGAGCAAGCAAAAAACAGACCCAGGTGGGAGGGGCGGTCGGGCAGGATCTGTGGAGGTTGAGTTTTCAGGTTTTCCTAGCGGCTGGAGTTTGCAAATAAACCCCCTTTTATGTCTGGAGCGGCCTATAACCCGAATCCTACCTTGAATTAAGAATTGTTGAAATATAAGTCCTTAGGCGCCCGGCTAGCTCAGTCGGTAGAGCATGAGACTCTTAATCTCAGGGTCGTGGGTTCGAGCCCCACGTTGGGCGCTATGTGTCCTTTTTTGTTCACTTCTTGACTCCCTCCGGGACGAACAGAGAAATTCTATTCTGGAAATTTCTTGTGTGCGATCCTGTGGATATAGGTTTTTTTGTCGATATAGCTTTGTTCACTAATTTATGATTTACTGCTAACAAAATGAATTTTATAGAAGTGTATGTGAATTATTGGTTTTTAAAATTGTTCAAATATGTGTAATAAAACTTCCTGTTTCACTAATTGTTACATGTACAGTTCTGTAGCTTTACACACATTCACACAGTTGTGCAGCCATTACCACCATCCATTTCCACAACTTTTTCATCAGGCAATACTAACTCCCAGTTCTGTCCTTCTTCCAGCCTCTGGTAACCACCATTCTACTATCACTATGACTACTCTTCATTATATATATATATATATCCACATGCTACACTTTTTTTTAACCCTTCATCTGTCTATAAACACTTGGTTGGGTTCCTTCTGCCCTTTTGGCTTTTGTGAAAAATGTGGCTATCAGCATGGTGTGCAAATATCTGTTCAAGTTCCTGTTTTCACTTCTATTGAGGATATACCTAGAAGTGGAATTGCAGAACATACGTATTTCTTTTTTTTTTTCTTATTTTTCTTTCTAATTTTTATTCCAGTGTGACATATGGTAGTTCTATGTTTAATTTTTTGAAGAATCAACCATAGCATTTAACACAGAGTTCCACAAAATGAATTTTTAAAACATTTTTTTTGAGTAGCTTGTACACTGTACTGTTAAAAAATTGAACCATACATAAAAATATTCAGCAAAAAGGGTCTATCATCTTCCCTCATTAGGTAACAATTTTTGTACTTGTGTATATAGTCTTGCACAGTCACATATCTTTTGATGCAAATATATTTCTATTTTCCTCTATTTTATACAAAAAGATAATTATAACTCATATTTGAAGATCTTTCCATCTCAAGATGTAGAAAATTTTCTAAATCTTTTTTTTGCAGATGCATAATGTTCACCTGTAGATGACTCATAGTTTATTTAACAGATCACCTACCGAAGGACATTTGTATTGTTTTCAATCTCTTGTTATTATAATAAATTCTGCAGTAAATAAGTATGTAGTGTTGTTATTTTGCACTTTTGCACTCATATCTGTGGGCCAAATTCCTGGGAGTAAGATTGCTGGGTCAAGGTTTATATGTGATTGTAACTTTATGGAAATAAATCACTGGACTGTAGATCCTACGGGGTGATTGATAATCCTTCCTGTCAGCCATGAACCATGTTGCCTATTTCTCCACTGCTTTGGTGACAACGGGCAGCTTTAACAAATCTGACATGACTCTATCCCCCCAAAATTCCCTCACTGCTTGTCCTACAAGATAAGATGATATCCATTGCAGGGCACTGTCTGACGGGAAGAGGGGCCTTCCTTTTGCAGCTCACAGGAACATACTCAGGCAAAAGATTCTGAAGATCAGCGTCACTCTTATTTATGGCTTCTATAGGACAACATCATTTTTCTTTTTTCAGGCTTGTTTCTGTGAAGGCTATCATGTTTTCTTCAAAACCATGACATCACTGCAAAGCCACGACACCATTGGAAAGGCCTCAATTATTTCTTATTCTGAGAATTTTCTCCCTTGGACAGAAAGAATCCAAGTAAATACAAGAAATTAAATTTGTATGTGATTTTCCACTTGGTCTTGGTGTCATATGGGGCATATTTAAATTATTAGGTCATGCATGTGACTTGTAGTTTATGATAATTATATATAATTTATAATTTACTTATATAATTATATAAATATATGATCTACATATAAATAAATAAATCAACCATCCTCTTGAATATTTTCATTTAAAACCTCATTTGAGACCGATAATTATCTCCTCGTTTAAGCTATTTACGGCTATTTTCTAGCTAGTCTAAAAATACTCCAATATCAGCTATTTAACAGTCAGTGGTTTCCCTTTACTAGAGTTGGCAAAGCCTTTCTCTTAGGGTCTGTGTAGCATCAGGAGAAATGGTTCAACTACCATCAAATGCTGCCCTGTTTATAGTATATCACATTTGTTTGTGGGTGCAAAATCCCCTAAATAAAAGGCAGGTCTCGGTCACATGGTGTTGTCCTGGGGAATGTATATTTGGGGCAAATAGGAAGACAAAATGTCAACCAGAGCAACCTAATTCTGGAGGACTGCATGCTAAAGGAAGAGTGGCCAAATAGATGACCCAGAATGACCTGCTCTTCCATTTTGTGTCAGGACCAACTGGATTAAAATCACTGGATATTTTGGGAAACTCTCTCTGCTGTCATTTGAGATGTTTAATGTCCAAGGACTAAGGAAGGTATTTTAATATAGAAAAAAACACTAACTTGTTGTGATTAATATTCAATTTATCTAGTTGTAAATGTTAAAGCCTAGTTTTTCTCAAGGTTTGAAGTTCAATTTACTAATACTGTTGTTGTTTTTTAAATCAAACCAGCAGTTTCTGGAACAGGAAAAGTTACTAGTTCCTTTAACTAGTTCCTTCCCTAGTTCCTTCATGAATTGTGATTATCAAAAGGCGTCATTCTGAACAACTGAGCCACTGGTGATATTTTCTTTTAGACATTCCAGGTGACAATTACGGACTGAACCCCCACTGAGTATGGAGGAGAAGGGGGCACTGATTAGGTCACAGCTAGAGTGCAGAGCCAGGACCTGTACCTCAGTTGCTGCTATTTTCTCCCTAACCACCAACTCATAGCAGTTAGAAACACCACGTGTATTGTCTACTTGCAATCTTCTGAATGAGCCTATGTGTTCATTATCTGTCCTTAAAAACTCCACATCGAAGTCCTACTGTATTTCTCATTAGCCTGGAAGTCCTCTTAAGAGTATAGATCCGGTGTCCTCCACACATTTTTCTAACCACTTGTAAACAAAATCAGCAGCTGGTGTGGAACGATTCACCAGAAGTCAGAGCCAGGGAGGTATGGCTGTGAATCCTTATCCTCCAAGTTCCTGGTCTTTCTTTTCGTCTTGAATCCACCAAGCACACTCCTACTTTGGAGCCTTCCAACACTCAGCTCCCTCTCCCAAAGGCCTCTTCCCAAGATCTTTGAAAGGCTGGCTCCTTTTTTCCTGACTAAGCTCACTGTCACCTCTTCTGATACATCTTTTTTAGCCCTTCTCTAATGCTGTCCTCTGTTTGCTTGCCACTCTGTCAGATCTCCCTCATTAATTTTCTAACAGTTCTTTTCACCCTCTGAGATAGAGCCAGTGGGGTGGGAAGAGATAAAATTGGAATTGTAGAAGAGAGAAAACTGAAGCTGGATGATGGGTACTTGGCATTTCATTATACCATTGTCTCTACTTTAAATTTCCTAATAAAAATATTTTTAAAATAAAGCAAAAGGGTATATACTTATGAGTGAGAGATTTAAAAAATTAGATAAGTAATTTTGTACAGTAATGATATTGGGCTTGGGGGGCTCCCCCAAAAGTCGCTGGGCTGCTTCCCTGAAGCCTTCACTTTCTTTCCCCCCTTGAACTCTAGAGCCTGCTTCTACACACCTGCAGCATCCCACAGGCTCCAGACCAACGAGCTGACAGTGAGGCTGGGTGAAGGCGGCTGGGTGAGACACCTCTGGAGGGACTGATGGTCCTTTTGACGGTTCACCACCGCTGAGGAGGACACAGTGGGAGGAATGCAGGATAGATGCCAGGTGGGTTTGCCTTAGGGGGCAGGCGGGAGCGGCAGTAGGGCACCACTTGGAGGAGCAGGGGTGGGCCCCCTGAGGACAGGTGGATGGAGGCCCCAAGCTGAGAGTGAAACCAGGGGGGTAGAAGAATTTAAACTTGCACGTGGGAGTGGCGGTGGTGTGGACTGGCCGCCATCGCCGTTGGCCTCACCCAGCCAATCACTGACAGTCCGCGGGCAGAACCAAAGCTGCTTTCCCCGCGGGGCTTGCTTGAATTTCTCTCGGTGCCCTGCGGCTTTTCCTCTCCTCCATCCTTTAGCTCCCACTTCTGTTTCCTGTACCCCCAGGTTCCCTCACCCTCTGTGAAGTGTCTGTGCGTCAGTGGCGTCACCTGGAAACCGGGGACAACAATGTTACCTACCTCCCGGGGTGGTTAGGCTCCTTTGAGGCTGACCCCTAAAACAGGACCGGACACCATCAGCACAGAGCGTGTGCCTGGTGCGGTAATTACCACTGCTAGGTCTTCCCTGAGAGTACTTTTCCCTGGCCTGCCTGACTTCCACCATATATTTCCAGCTCATGCCTGCTTGCACTTTTTAATATTTCATGTGTGGTTGCGTGGCCTTCTTGCCTTTTGTTGCCTTTTAACCCATCATGCTCGTAAGTTCTTTGAAGGAGTGCTCCAAAGACATCTACCACCTTCTAATACCACAGACCTCGAGGCCTGGACTGTATTGGTTGAAGTGAACGGGTCAAGAATGAGAAAAGACAAGAGTACGTGTAAAAATATAAAAAGTATTCAAACATATATGCACGTAGGTTCCAAAGACAGATGACTGAAGTAAACAAATTCACTGAAACTGTTCTAGATAAAGAGAAAAACACTAATGACTTCTTATTGTTTCCATCCAGTTTTGAACCAGGGACTTTCCACATGTTAAGTGAACGGGATAACCACTACACCACAGAAACAGATAATTGTGTGGTTGTTTCATGAGTCTAATAAGACTTATAGTCATGGACCCTGCCAGGGTCTCTACCCAACCAGGGAGGCAGAGCTCTTAGAACCATTCCTCGTGGCCCCCGGTAATATTGTCTAACTGCCCAACTCCACCAATTAGTAGATCCGGAAGCCGGTCACATTCAGCAACTCAAAACAAAACAAGGAATGAAAGAAAGCAGGCATTGCAGCAAGGAAGGTAAATGCGGCTTTGGAGGTTTGAGACTAGATAATTCTCTCCATTTTGTCTCTTTCCTCTAGCAAAACAGCTCAAGGGTTTAAGTTTTCACCCATTTTGAGCTGGATTGACACTAACGATCTAAAGAATTAAGGAAATGGTAAACATATTCAAAGAATATGAGCTTTGAATATATTTCATCAAAATGTAGATATAAATTAGCCAAAAATAAAATTAGTTTTACATATGCTTCAGAAATGATTGTTTCTTCTAAATTAGGTGGAATTATCTATTAAAAATAAAAAGGATATTGAAATACCAAATTATAAGTCAATGTTATTTAAATAAAGCTGAAAATTTAAAATTTGGAAATGTAATTAAATCTTTTAAGTATTTTCTAAAAATAAAACTAATCAATTCTAGCATTGAATGTCCATATTTGGGATGAGGCTTAACACATGGTATATGTAGATCTCTATATCTGCAAATGTAAGATTATTATTGATGATTTAATATTGCAAAATGGGTTTTTTTGGTCACCTATGCTGATTCTGTGGAGACAGGAATTGGAATAGAGGTGGAGTTCTGCTGAGTCGGGATCCTTGAGAATTTCAATTTGTAAGCCCCTATCCACCAAACCACTGGGCAGGAGGTCCTCTTGTATGAGTCTAGTTCTCTCATCAAGATCACCAGGGGCCTGCAGGTGGCCCAATCCATAGAGGCCTTATCACATTCCTTTACTAGACCATGTATGGAATTTGACTCTATAGATCTGTTCCTCTTTTTTTTTGTACGTCTTGACTCCCTTGGCCTCAGTGGAAGCTTCATTGCTAGCTTTACTCCTATTCTGACTCCTCCATCTGTCTACTCAGGACTATCTCCCTGGAGAATCACACTGCGATTGACAGCTTGACCCAACCTCTACCCCACCCATCTGTGGCTCCAGCAAAGACAGCTCTCCCCAAGCTTCAGATACATGTGTCTTGGACGTTTCGACATGTCCAACCTGTTCAAGACTGAACTCCTTACTTCTCTCTCACCCCCCCCCACTCCACTCCTTAGTATTAGAAGGTGGAGAGCCAGTAATGTATCCTCTAGAGTAAGAAGGCACATTAAGAGAGGAAAAATAAAGCAAGCCACTCCATATTGCTTATGGTGAGTTTCATTCAGGATAACTTACTGAGGGACTATGGGTGGGGACAGACCATCCAGGCGGTGCTGGGCCATTCTCCACAGCTATTCTTTGTGCAGTCCAGACCTTAATCCCTAGATTTTATGGAATGAGGAATACGGTGGTGAGGTCAGAGGTAGTTATCTAAAGTGGCGCCATCTGTACATCAAAGGATCTCTACTAGTTACCTAGAGTGGTGCCTCCTGTGTGCCACTTTAGGGAAGATCAGAACAAACCTTCCCAAATTCTGTGTCATGACATTAATTAACCTCCACGGGCCTGGAACATGTAGTGGGAGGGAGGTCATTGCCCTGGCTTGAAGAGGATGGAGGGCCAAAAGTGGAGTCAGTGTTGGCCGTACTCCTGCCCTCAGACTTTGATTTCTGTTACTAAACCATCTAAAGCAGAACCCAAGGAGCCCCCTCTCCTGCCCAGGTATAAACCTTGCACCTAGTTCCTTCACCCACTTCTCCCATCTGACTGCTGCCTCCCACTGCTGTGCTAACTGCTTCCTGTCTAGAACATGACTGTGTATCTCCAGTTCCTCTCTCTGACTCAGTCTCACTCCCGTCACACCTTCTGGTCACCGTTCCTGAAGGATTTACCTTCTGAAAGGTAAATCAGAGAGAGTCTTTCTGCCTCCATGGCCACTTTCGCCAAGGAGGATAAAGACCAAAACTCCTCCTTTCCTTGTGTTTGCTGAATGTCTGAACTGATCAGCGCTTGCTTCTTTTGTGCTAAGAGCAGCGGATCACTTACCATGTGGAGGCCAAGAAAAACAAGGCTGTACCCACCTTGAGTCTAGCCCTGACATAAGCACAGCCATCTTGACAAAGCAAAAGCTGGCACCTTGTGCCTCCTCTCCACCCACTCCCCTCCCCTCCGTAGTATGTGTGACATTCCTCAGGCACCCCTGGCTGCCCTAAAAGAAAAACAAATAGTTAACTTGCAGAGATCACAATCCTGCAAGACAGGAGTCTCCCTTGGTTTACAAATGTCCTAGAGATTTACAACAAAGAAGCTATCTTAACAATAATATTGCCCTCCCCACCATAAAACTAAAGGAGGCTGATGCAGAAGGAAATGTAAATAAGTTAAATTTCTTCTAAACCTAAATCTCACTAACAAGGACACTTGATAGGAGAAATGTGAAAGTTTATCTCTAAACCTCCAAAATAGTGTCAGCAATCATTCCCAAGCATATGACCCAGTGATATACATCTAAAGGGTCTCATGAGGAGATTTTTATTACTGATAATGAATAACCTTTTCCCCAGACAAAAGCTGGCCCCTCAAGGTCCTGGAGACCTCGCTTCCAAAATTCCTTAGAGACTTACATCATCATAACCCCCTTTGTCCTCACCCACTGCCGAGTCCACCCCTACTCTGCTTTTTAAAAACTCTGACTGTAATCTGGCTCAGGATCCAAGTCCCTACTCTGCTGTGTCAGGTATACTTGGGCCCAAGCTTAAACTTGTCAAATAAACCCTTGTGTGATTGCATCGGTGCTTGGCTCCTTGGTGGTCTCTTGGAAGCGAAAAGTCGGGCATAACAACCAGATGGATTCCCATTTGGGCCTGGCTGGAGGGGCAACCGTGGAAGCAGTGGAGGGGAAAGAGACACAGGAATTGTAGCAAAAGGATGCCCCTAGCTTGCTGGGAGATGGCAACGGGATGCCTGTCCGCTCTGGCTTCCCCTTAATGAAAGCCAGGATCTTTTAGGATGTTTTCCATTTCCAAGGAAGAAGGTTAAAAAAAAAAAAATTAAAACCCTGAAACTACAATTTGCAAATGAATCCACAAATATTTGTCCAAGAAAAAATGTCAAAGTTGAAACTCCTGGGACACAAGCTTATTTAGACGCATTAATTCCAAGCTAAGACCATACAGTAACAGTAAGTTTCCCATGAGCCAGGTAGGACTGTACAAATAGGCAAATCCGCCTATTTTACAAACTTTGAGCAATTCCTGTCCAGACTGCCCTTATAAGGTGTCAGGCTAAACTTCCCCCAATTCCCGTATTGGACACAGGATTCTCAAGACTGAGGGCGATTCAGCCCTCTGCTTAGCAAGTCCAGCAAACCAGCTTTGCGTGCCTGATAGACTTCTCCTGCGGTCTGAGGGGTATCCACGGAGACTCGTCCATACAGAAACCAGAAAACGGACTGAATTTGCAGGACTGGAAAAGCAGCTCAACTGAAGTTAACGAAGAATTTCTGAAGAGACCAGTAAACTGACGATGTTCATGCTAGGGTTTCCAAAATAAAGGATATTTTTACATGCCTCTCTGCGTAGTGGCAACATTTCCCAACAGATGGACCCTTAAAAAGCGGAATGTACTGAAGAGGAGGGCCTCCCATCGGTAAGAGCACTCTTGTGTCCCCAGAACAAGACCCGGGGCACGGCGAGAGCGGGAGAATGCTCAGCCTTTCAGTCACCCAGTAAAGTGGTCGCGAATCGGGCGGCCGTTGGGTCCCCCGCGGCTTCCAGGAGCCCCACCGCACCCTGTGCTCCTGCGCGCCGCAGACACCGGACTGCTAGCCCGGTCCACAGAAGTGGCCCCATCCGCGTTGATCGTAGGCGGGCAGATTTCAGTGAGCGGAATGGTGGCCCAAGGAGCAGGCCCTCGGGCGTTAACTTATCCGCGGGCAGCACCGACCCCGTCCTTGCGGCCTCAGCCAGCGGGGCATGCGCTGGGAGCAGTCTATTGTTGGGCTGCGGGGAGCCACCTGCCTAGCTCCCGCGCGCCCGGCGGAGTTCCACTCGCTGCCGGTCTGGAGAGACTCTCGTTTCTAGACTTTGCTTCAAAAGTTCTATTTTCCCTTTTCAAAAGGATCTGCGCCCAACGTGGGGCTCGAACCCACGACCCTGAGATTAAGAGTCTCATGCTCTACCGACTGAGCTAGCCGGGCACATGCGAAAGTTTCCTGTTCTATCCCAGAAGACTGAAATGCTCACCAGGGAGGAGGCAAATATGGAGCACCTACTGTGTGCCCGACCGTCCTCGTGACTAGGACTAGAGAAGCCGACGATAAGGCTGCCCCAACCCCGGAGAGGAGGCTCTGCGCACGCTTGCGGGGTAAGAGCGAGATCAGCTGAGGAGGGAGCCTCAGTTTACATGGGAGCATTTATGGAGGACGCGCTCCGCACTGTCCCGTCTTACTGCCTGTCTCCCAACAAGAAAAAGAGGGAGACGTGCACACGTCCTTTCCTCATGCACGGGCGGGAAGTGACTGCAGACTAAAAGTTGTTTCCGCCCGGTTTCGAACCGGGGACCTTTCGCGTGTGAGGCGAACGTGATAACCACTACACTACGGAAACCGATAGCAAGATGTTCTAGCAAACACCACCCTGAAGCTACACAGGATCGGGAGAGACCCGGTTGAGCGAAGACGGGATTTCCGAGCAGCAGGGGTTCCCTGCGCCGGCGGCCGAGCTGTGTTCGGGGCTCGCGGCCACACTTCTCCTGGTACGGCCTCGTCTGGTTGCTCACCCACGAGCACTGCTGGTTCGGGCGTGTTCGGCCACCCTTCTGAGGAAGCGGACGTCCTCCGGGCGCATCAACACGGGCGGCAAAGCGCCTCCAGGACCGGGTGAGTAGCGCGCGCGCCCAGTCCGGGCATCCCGCGGCGGCGGCCGGCGCTCCGCGGGAAGTCGGCCCGCGAAGGACGCTCCTGTCACTGCCCCTGCAGGCTTCCCTGTCTTGTTTCATTAAAGGAGAAATTCTTCAGAAGCCTCGGGCATTGTTTCGGTCGCCCCAAAGAGACGCCCTGAGTCCCAAAGCGGCACTTTTAGTCACACAGTCCCGCAGCCTGGACGGGAGCCTCTCGGATAAACTGAGCACCGCAAACCCGGTTTGACGCCCTGCCCTCAGGCTGGGCCGCGCGCACGCACACCTCGAGGCGGTGTGGGCACCGGGCGTGCGTGGCGCCCAGCGCCGAGCTTCATCGAATGAACCGACGGCCCCGAACTCACCCACAGTGCGCTCAGCAACCTGCTAACCACTTTGAAATGACGGTGACTCTAATTTCACAAAACCCTATAACAGGAAAGCGTGCCCTTTACATGAGCAAACGCAGGACGACAAAGTTACCAGATACACCCTACACCCTGTCCGGTGTTGCACACGGCAGCATGACACTTCTCAGCACCTCGCTTTCCTCACCTCACGACATATCCTGAAGAGGATTCCCTTTCTACAGCTAAAGAGTGTTCCACTGTGTGAATGTCCAGGTCATGATTTCGCTCCTCCTTTACGGAGGAGCAATTGGACGACTCGTCTGAACGACACGAGAGCGAGCGCAGGGCAGTTCCTCAACCGCGTGTGGAAACGCCCACTGGCTGAGGGAAGATGGGCAAGGACTCCGATCCCCGCCCCAAGCCGTCTCTGAGGAACTGAGTTCCCAAACAACAAAATCCGTGGCCTAGAAGGGCCGGAAGTACTTGAGATGCTCAACGGGACCCGCCCCTCCGCTTCCGGAATCGGTTGTGGGGAGTCCCTGGTGCAGTCCTTCGTGTTCGGTTAGTAGCATGGCGCCGGGCCGACGCGGTCACGGCACCGAGAGCGGACGGCCGCTAAGCGCTTCCGCCGTTCCCCGAAGTTTGCCTCCAGTGGCGGGGGATGGGGGAGGCCGGTTCTTCCAGGTCCTCCGCGTTCCCTGCTCCTTCATATTACAGACACGTGGGCCTCCATCGTTCTAGCCCTCCCGCCCTGTTCCCGTGTGCCTGCTAGAGCGTCTCCTCGCCGTTTCCTGTCGCCCAGGGGCCCGGGAGGAAAGAAGGGGGCGTAGCGCTACCGCGGAGGGAACTCGCGAGCTTAGGTGACTCGCAGACGCCGGAAGTGTTGGAAGGAAGACCGGAAGTGAGGGGGCGGAGCCAGGAAGTGAGGAGGGGCGGGGGTTTATGAGGAGGCCAAGGGAACGTTGGGACAGATTTGCACTCAGGGCCACCTGAGGGACTTGGCTGTAACGCTGAGCTCTGTCCCCTCTACTCGCAGAGACACGGTTGTCGTCTAGGAGTAGGGAACTCTGTGTGGAGGGGTGGGTTGTCGGGAGGACCTTCCTCTGTCCGCGCTTGAGGCAAGGTGTGGAGAGGCGGGGTGGGGGTGGGGCCGGGTCGTCAGGGCGTCTGAGAGGGAAGACCCCCGCCCCCCGCCCCCCCCACCGCCCATCTACACTGGCTGACTGGACACTAAGATGGCTGCCGTTGCCATGGCACCCAACCCTGTGCAGACCCTTCAGGAGGAGGCGGTGTGCGCCATCTGCCTCGATTACTTCACGGACCCCGTGTCCATCGGCTGCGGGCACAACTTCTGCCGAGTGTGTGTAACCCAGTTGTGGGGAGGGGAGGATGAGGAGGACAGAGAGGAGTTGGACCGGGAGGAGGAAGAGGAGGACGGAGAGGAGGAGGAAGTGGAGGCTGTGGGGGCCGGTGGGGGGTGGGACACCCCCATGCGGGATGAAGACTATGAGGGCGACATGGAGGAGGAGGTCGAGGAAGAAGAGGAGGGTGTGTTCTGGACCAGTGGCATGGGAGGGTCCAACTGGGACAACATGGACTACGTGTGGGAGGAGGAGGACGAGGAGGAAGATTTGGACTACTACTTGGGGGACATGGAGGAGGACCTGAGAGGGGAGGATGAGGAGGACGAGGAGGAAGTGCTGGAGGAGGACGAGGAAGAAGAGCTAGACCCCGTCACCCCACTGCCCCCACCTCCAGCCCCTCGGAGGTGCTTCACCTGCCCCCAGTGCCGAAAGAGCTTTCCCAGGCGGAGTTTCCGCCCCAACCTGCAGCTGGCCAACATGGTCCAGGTGATTCGGCAGATGCACCCAACTCCTGGTCGAGGGAGCCGTGGGAGCGAGCAGGGCATTTGTCCCAAACACCAGGAAGCCCTGAAGCTCTTCTGCGAGGTGGATGAAGAGGCCATCTGTGTGGTGTGCCGAGAATCCAGGAGCCACAAACAGCACAGCGTGGTGCCGTTGGAGGAGGTGGTGCAGGAGTATAAGGTGAGAGAAGTAGAGGATGGGAGCTGAGTGGGGGTGGAGAGGAAGAAAGAGGAGCTGGGAAAAGGAAACATGTCCCCTCCTAACCCCAGAACTTCAAGCCCTGGTGCTCTGATTCTCCTTTTCTTAGCACTTCACTGGCTTCAAGGTGGGTTAGACTGAGAAGGATCCTGCTCACAGACAGCAGAACAGTGAAGACCAGGAAGATTGGCTTCCTCAAAAGAAATTGGGCAAAGCCCGGGTGATAGCATATCATTGGGTTGCATCTCTTAGGGAAAGCACTCCTGTTTCCCATTTCCAGTGTCTCTTAAGTATAGGAGTGCAGGTGACAGGCTCCTCAGGCTTTACCACCAGTCTGATTTTCCTGTGGATGAGTCCTCACTCTGTCCTTGACTCAGACCCCTAGAGTTGGGAAGGACTTGGGACCTCAAGGAAAAAGAAAGTGCCTTAAGGAGCAGGAATGTAGAAATGATTACTAGTGTCATACCCCAGATACTCTGCACTTGCCGTTTGATGGGCTTCTCACCTACCCCCTGATAGGGCTTGTTTCTCCTCACGGACTTTTGCTGGATCTGCATCAGTCTAATGTACTAACTAGAACTTACCTTTCCTGAGAACGCAGGGAAAAGGGAGATGCTTCTTAAGTCAGAAGACTGGGCTCTGCACTTGCGAATATTCACTCAGGCATCTCTGAAAGTTTTGGAACTCTAATTTCTCCAGGATTAAAAGTTAATTTTTACTGAACAGTTAACTTATGATGTACACCAGGAACTGTACTAAGCACTTTTCATGGACTGTCTCATTTAAAACTCAAAACAATCGTGTAAGTTTGATATAGTTTCTATCCCTGTTTTACAGGTTAGGAAACAGATTTAAGTAATATACACAGGGCCACACAGTTATTAGTAAGTGATGGACTTGGTTATGATCCCCCTCCCCTGTGCCTGTGCCCCTGCATACTGTTAACAGTGTCACCACCATTTAGATGTCTTGTTTGACTTTCCTGACATGTGACTTCTTAGAGTCTGATTCTAGTTTGGTTAATACTTTGCACCATACTTCTGGCCTTCAGTCTTTGGGGATACCTATGAGACAGCCAGCACAAATAGTAATACTTAGTGAAAGCTGGGATGGGTTTGAAATAGTGAGTCCAGGAGAAAGAGAGGGTAGCTCCCATGTGCAGAACTTTTTTGTGTTATGACCCATGTTTTTGTATCGTCTAACACAGTAACCTCATTTAGGTAATCTTATCATTACCCTCATTTTAGAGTAACCAGTCTAGAACTTCTTAGCTACGAGTAGTACAGCTAAGACAAACCTAAAATCCTTTCATGACAAGTAACTGTTTCTTCCACGCAGTGATTGTCCTAGTTACTGGGGGAGTTTTCAAAAGTACAGTGGGCCCTACCCCTTGAGATTCTGAGACAGAGACAGGGAGAATATCAGAATATCTTTAAGAAAGCCCAGTGCAGCATGGGAATCACTGCATTGGTAACATCACCTGTTTTTTAAACCCTGCATTATTGGGGAAGGTTGTGATCTCCTTTTGTCCTTTTTTACCTCTTTTTTTTTTTGGCTCCTAGTTAACCATACACATCAATGGACCGTCAGTTTGTTAACTGAATCTTGGGGAGGACTATTCATGGGTGTTCCACCCCTTCTCCACCCTCCTCCTACAGGACTCTTCTGAAGAGCTTCTGAAACTGGATTTTAATTTGTGTTAGCCACATCTGTTGTATGCCAGCCCAGTAGGGCTCTGCAGTTTGAGGAGGCCATAGAGATGCAAATAATCTGCCATTAACTGATCAGTAAATGTAAATACATAAGTTTTACTATATAGAACTAAATCGAGTGATTTCTTTTCTAATTTACAGGCTATGTTATGGGCAGATAGTTAATCCTTTTCAAATATGTACATTAACTAGCACTAGCTTGAAACAGTGTTGTTTTGTAGAAGTATTTCTTTATTGAATAGGTAATAATACAAATGATGTTTAAATAAAGCTCCTAAAAAGTTGAAAGCCCTTGATAATTTTTCTTAAATAGTACTCTGTTTGTATTTGTGCTTATCAATTTTTTGTCAATTTTCCAGTATTTAGGAAAAATATTAAATGAGAAATTTAAGCATCATAAATTCTGAGTAGATTTGGAGAAAAGTAGAAAGTAGTATGAAAAGACAATTTTTTGTAGTTCATGCTACTTTCATGTTAGTGATTGCTTGTAATATATATTTTTTAAGATTTTTATTTATTTATTTGACAGACAGAGATCACAAGTAGGCTGAGAGGCAGGCAGAGAGAGAGAGAGAGGAGGAAGCAGGCTCCCTGCTGAGCAGAGAGTCCGATGTGGGGCTTGATCCCAAGACCCTAGGATCATGACCTGAGCGGAAGGCAGAGGCTTTAACCCACTGAGCCACCCAGGTGCCCCTGCTTGTAATATTTTTAATGTAGTTTTTTCTACAACCACTTATCCTGTGCAACAACTGCCTGTTGTACTGTGGGTCAGTAACCCCTTTAGTTCAAGGGTCATTATCAGGTTGTCATTGGCAGCTTAGACACAGGTAGAGAATACTAGATAACAGTTACTGATCTTTGGTACATGCCAGACTGTGTGAAGCATACTGTCCATTAGGTAGATTCTGTTATTACCAATTCCCGTGTAAGGTGAGGAAACTTGAAGTGTAGCTTGCATCAGGTCACTTGGATACATTCAGGTTTAGATTGGAGTCTAGACTTAAGCTCTTCTGCCCTGTACTGCCTCTCAAGGAAAGGAGAGAGAAAGGCAGAAGTAGTGGGAGACATTGAAAAGGGAAGAAAACAGGTTGGGCCCATCTCTGGTCTCTAACAGTCTTTTAAAGAAAAAAGATTCTGTTACAAGTGATTGGAACATAGAGCTCAATGCATATTGGCTGTGAAGATTAAAACCATAGGAAGAGAGGGTTTTTGTTTTTCATTTAGTAAGTGAGTGGGAGAGAAATGGACAGAGAGGCATAGAAATCATGTGGGTCCTCTGCCCCCAGGAGTCCCTGTGTCTTGGGGGAAGCATACTTAAAAATCATTACAGTGCCTCAGAAGTATTAAAAAGGTTATATTCATGTTCCTTGGGGTGACAGGAAGTGGGGGCAGGGAGGATCTGGACCATGGCCGGGTAGCTGGGTTTTAAAGGAAGAATGCCTTGGGCCAAATGGAGAAAGGCAATCCCAGGTAGAGGAAGCAGCATGGATAAAGATACAGAATTACATTCAGGAAAAGACAGTTTTATGTGGCTAAAACTAAGAGTCTGTATTAGAAAGGGTGAAGTATAGGAGAGGAGGCTAGAAACGTAGAGGCAATGAGGGCCTCATATTTTGCAGATGGTGGAGAACCATGGAAGGATCTTTAGGACAGGAACAAAATTGTCAGAGAAGTTTTTTAGAGATGAAAGTTATAAGGAAGATTGCTAATGAGGGGGAAGGGACCATAGGCAGGAACATCATACAGGAGGACTTCATGTGATGAGGGCTTCAAGCCAGGTCCATCCCAACTCTGAGTATGGAGCTCTGTAGTCCTCAGGATCTTACTTTTAGAGAATCTGGGGTTCTGTACATGGCTTCTGTACATGGGTACAGGCAGAGTATTGGAGGCATTTGTCATCAAGAGAAGAAAGGGGAGGAAGAGAGGATGATGCTTATTTGATACCTGTGTTGGGGATCAGGCTTTGGGCCCCAGTGCACTGCAGGGAGGATGGGGCAGATGGGCACTGAAAGCAGGTGCCTCTCCTATCCCAGGCCTCTAACCTTCCTTTCCCATTCCCTCAGGCCAAACTGCAGGGGCATGTGGAACCACTGAGGAAGCACTTAGAGGCTGTGCAGAAGATGAAGGCCAAGGAGGAGAGGCGGGTGACAGAGCTAAAGGTGGGTGAATGTCCTTGATAGGGCTGACTGGCTCTGTAATCAGGGCAGGGAATGCCTATGGGCTGCCTGTGCTCAAGAGTGGTGGCTAGATTCCCTGAAGAGGGGCAGCCGAGGCCTGGGAGAGAAGTAGACATATTCTTAGGATCTGGAAGAGAGAGGGGCTTTGGATAGTAGAGTGTTTGTTCGTAGGTTCCAAAATAGAGTGGTAGCAGGCCTGGTGAGGAGAGGTTGGGTCCCTGGCCCAGGGCTGCAAAAAAGCAGGCTTACCAACCAGACACCTCGCTCCAGGCCCAGTCCCCACCACACCAGATAGCACAGAGGGCAGAAGTGAGCAAGGAAAATCCATGTAACAGCCATCAGAGAAGTTCTGAGTAAGAGAGGGGGCACCAGGGTGTTTAATGGAGGATAGGAATTTGTGACTGTTAGCATGGCAGAGACTGAGTCTTTTCTAGTTCAGTGTTTCTCAGCTGTTTCTCTTGATTGAGCACCTCTCCCCAAAGAGTATTTTTCTATATTTTTCCCCATAATATCAACCCCTCACCCCCAACTCTACCCGTTTTTGTAAGGTCAGCAAGCACTGAGAATGCCTTGGCACTGAGCTTTGGAGACCAGGCCTCTTCCCTCATCTCTCCCGTGCCTACTGCCCTGGCCAGTGAGGGGTCTTGCCGCTTTCTAGGGCTTTTGCTTATTTTTTGCACCTACATATTAGGAACTGTGCTGCTGGCGACTGCCAGGGACCAAGTGGTGGAATCAGTCTGGGAGTCCTCTTTCCTCTAGTCAGATACTCAGATTGTGACTTCTGGGGTCCTGGGTTACAGAGAGATGATGTCAGGATTTGAGTGTCTCTGGGACAGAGGGTGAAACTGACTTCCTTCACTCACTTGGTCAGTCAGAACTTCCTTTCCCCTCTCTGGCCTGCTATACTATGTCCCAAGAATGTCTCTAGCTGATGGGTGGAAAGCATGCCCTTATCTAAGAGTCGCCAGCCCAGGCAAATGGGATGAGAGTGAGCAGAAGTTTTCTGTCATTACATTTAGAAGTACCTACACCATGATGCCCATGATTTTGCCTCTTGGCTGTTAAAATGTAAAATATTATTTGGCCATTTATAAAAAGTTCACTAGACTCCTGATCTAGAAGGATTAGGTGACTTTTCTCAGGTCATTAGTGGTATAGTCAAGATCTTAACTTGACATCTTGATTCCTGAATTTTTTATTCATTCATTTCAAAAAGTTCTTACTAAGTACCTGCTTTGTGGTTGGTGCTCTTCCAGGGTCTGGGGACCTTGTGGTAAACAGAGATTATGCAGTGGTGGTAAAGGATGTTAAAAGATACTTCAATGTAAACATAACATTTTAAATTAAGATTAATGCCATCATATACAAGGATACTTATGGGGGTGGTCCTGATTTAGATCTGGAGGGGAGGGAAGGCTTCTCTCTAGGAATATCTTTAAACTTAGACGAGAAAGATGAATGAAGTTAGTTAGCCAGGGTGGAGATAAGTTGCAGACGGAAATTGTTGAGTTTGAGACCAGTGTGCTGGGGGTGTGGGAGTGGTGCCTGGTAAGGCTGGGAGGTGGGGAAGGGGACAGGGGCCTCTTTCCATTTGGGATGTAGGGCTCCGTTACCTTGGTTGAGGGGCAGCAGTTGCAAAATTGGAAGTTTATGTTTCTGTGTGTTGAGGTGGTATCCACCATCCCCTTTGCATCATCCCAGAGCCAGATGAAGTCAGAGCTGGCAGCTGTGGCCTCGGAGTTCGGGCGGCTGACACGGTTTCTGGCTGAAGAGCAGGCAGGGTTGGAGCGGCGCCTCCGAGAGATGCATGAAGCCCAGCTAGGGCGTGCAGGAGCAGCAGCCAGCCGCCTGGCAGAGCAGGCTGCCCAGCTGAGCCGCCTGCTGGCTGAGGCCCAGGAGCGGAGCCAGCAGGGGGGCCTGCGGCTGCTCCAGGTGAGCAGTGTCCCCTTCTTTATCACCCCTTCTCCCCAAAACCCCTATTTGCTCTGTCAGGCAGTGCTTACCAAACGTCTGTTCAGAGCTGCCTCTCTCCTCGTTGAGAGGACCCCACAATGATTTAACCTAAGACCAAAAGGTTTTTTGAGGCTGGGGACAGAGTTAATGCCAAATGTGGTGTGCATGTAATAATACCCAGTGAAAAGAAAGAAGATTCAATTGTAGAATGAGGGTTTTAAAGGAGAGTTGAGGAAAGAATTTTTGACAGAGATATCCTGAAAAAGATTCACAAGTCATGTTGTGAAAATTCTTTTACTGGGGTGAAAATTCTGTTACTGGTCTCGTAACAGATTGAGATGAATTAGGTGTGCTGAGGCATAGGGATGATTGAGATAGACATACGCTTATTGAGGGCCTTGAGGATGCTTTTTCTTACTCCTTGTTCAAGTTCAGTCCTTTCTCTGGCTGGAATCAGATTGGGAGAAAGGAGCTGTCTCTGTGCAGCTGACTCTCTCTTTGTCTCTTTTTCCCTCTCCCTCTTTTTGTTTCTGTTATTCCCAGGACATCAAGGAGACTTTCAATAGGTGTGTTGCCACCCTTTTCCTCTGTGACCCAGTGGCATCTGGTTCCCCATCCCTACCTTTCTTGGATATCCCGCTCCTTTCCTTCCTTCCCCAGGACCTGAGTTTCTGCCTCCTGGACCCTCCTCTCCTTCCCCTCAGCTTTTGCTCTTCCCTCTGGGAATATCATGGTCCCACCCCCTGCCCGGTCCCCTTCCTCCAGGTGTGAAGAGGTACAGCTGCAGCCCCCAGAGGTCTGGTCCCCTGACCCGTGTCAACCCCATAGCCATGACTTCTTGACAGATGCCATCGTGAGGAAAATGAGCCGGATGTTCTGTCAGGCTGCCCGAGGTAGGGAGGTCACTTCTACGACCTTCCTTTGCCTTTCCCTTTACAAACCTGAGATTGAGTTCTGATTGGGTTCTGAGCAGGGTGGGGGGGGGGGGTTGGGGCTGAAGTGGAGCAGCATACAGGTAGGGGCCTCAAGCCAAGAGTAGCTTTTATCTAGACCAGGTAGGGGGTGGGGTGGGGAGGGGAGGGTAGCAAGAAGAGCCAGGGCCAGAGGTTAGACCTGTCCAGTGTCCTGGAAACAAGAAGTGGAGGCCATAGAAACTCAAGTCTGGCTTTTAGGATGGGGTGGGGTGAGGACACCTGGAAGCCTGGGAGGGAGGGAGGCAAGGGGTGGACAGCAGGAGAGGCTGAATCTTAAGAGTTGGCTACTGATGGGGGAAAAGTTGTTCTTTTGTTCAGTTGTTCTGGCGTATTTGTCCTCCCCCCCCCCCCCCCACCGCCCCAAGTGGACCTGACGCTGGACCCTGACACGGCTCACCCAGCTCTGATGCTGTCCCCTGACCGCCGGGGGGTCCGCCTGGCAGAGCGGCGGCAGGAGGTTGCTGACCATTCCAAGCGCTTCTCAGCCGACTGCTGCGTTTTGGGGGCCCAAGGCTTCCGCTCTGGCCGGCACTACTGGGAGGTAGAGGTGGGCGGGCGGCGGGGCTGGGCGGTGGGCGCTGCCCGTGAATCGACCCATCATAAGGAGAAGGTGGGCTCTGGGGGGTCCTCTGTGGGCAGCGGGGATGCCAGCTCCTCACGCCATCACCATCGCCGCCGCCGGCTCCACCTACCCCAACAGCCCCTGCTCCAGAGGGAAGTGTGGTGTGTGGGCACCAACGGGAAACGCTACCAGGCACAGAGCTCAACGGAGCAGACACTGCTGAGCCCAAGTGAGAAACCACGGCGCTTTGGCGTGTACCTGGACTATGAGGCTGGGCGCCTGGGCTTCTACAATGCGGAGACTCTAGCCCACGTGCATACCTTCTCAGCTGCTTTCCTGGGCGAGCGTGTCTTCCCTTTCTTCCGGGTGCTCTCCAAGGGCACCCGTATCAAGCTCTGCCCTTGATTAGCCTGCCACCCGCAGGGGCCCCTCTGGTTAGCACTTGGGGGGCGGGTGGTGGTGGAGGGTGGCCCATAAGTTTGGGGGCTCAAAGGCTCCTTCCACTGTTTGTTGCTTCCTGCTCCCCTTTGACCCAGGCCCGCTTCTCCCTCTAGGAGCCTAAAGAACCCTCCTGGCCTGCAGCTCAGCCTTCTCTCACCTGCAATGTCTGTCCAACAGGTCTGCATGGGTCCCTGATGAGAACAGCTGCCTGGTTTTCCTTCCCTCTATCCACCTAGGGGTCTGCGTTTGAGTAGGGGATGAGGGGAGATTTAACTCCATTACTTAACTTCCCTTTCCCTGCTCTAATACCTTGTCAGTTATCAGGCTGGGGGTACTTGGGCAAGACACAGGTCTGCTCCCATTCCATTTTCTGATGCACATTTTAGCTAAGGGATTTGGAAGCTTTTTTTGGGGAGGCAGGTTGGGTGAAAGGGTAGAGCTGGGTAATAAATGTCTACTCTCCAGGGGAAGTAGGAGGGATTCTGAACTCCTTCCATCCTCAATTTCTACCTCCATAGACTGGCCAGAATTTAGCTTGAGAGCTCTGGAATGGTTGACATGATTGAAACTATATACCATTTTATCACCCAATAAATTATTTTCTCCTCCTTCCTTTTTTCCAGCACTCAAACTAGGAGTAAAGCTCACCCCACCCAACCCCTCCAGGTCTTTTCACTGCCAGGCTCCTTTCCCCTTTGCTCAATGGAGTTCCTTGTGTCAGTTTCCAGCCTCTTCATGTCTTTAGTTCTCTCCATTTGGTGAGCCCTGACCAGGAGCCTGGGGACTGGGGTTTGGATCCCCGGAAGAGCCTTGGGTATAATCTATTTTTCTAGTAACCCCTTGCCTTCTGTCACTTGTCAGCTTTTGTCCTCTACTTTGACAGAGGTCAATTTATGTTCCTGGGGAAAAGGGAAGATGGGTTGTGTTGTGGAAATAAAAAGTTTATTTGCTTCTTTGGTGGAGTCCTTTCCTTTAGATGAGCAAAACCGGGATGAAACAATCTCCATAGTAAGCCAGTTCTTCTGTAATGCCAAACAACTGAGGACTGATTATACCTTCCCGTGATAACTTGCCTTTTGCACTGGTCACCCCTTTCCCAGGTTTGATCTTATTCCCAGATGGTGGTACTCATCCCCCAGCCCCATTTGAATGACCTACAGGTTTTTTTAAATTGAAACTCTTTTTAGAATATACTTGAGATTGTTTCCTGCTTTATGTAGATCACTGCTTTGAGGCTTTAAGACTATGGTTTTTCCAAGAATCTTCACATTTTCATAATCTCTGTGTCATTTTATCTAGTTTAAATACCATAAAAGCGGGAGAGGTCTCATTACCATTATGAGTTGATAGAAAAGGAAATGGAAAATCTGTACAGGTTACATCAACATGTTCCATGTTACTCCTCCACCATTTGAGAAAAAAGCCTTCTGTGACTCTTATTTACAAATACCTGCAGACCACTCTACAATTTTTAATGTCCAACAATGGAAGGAGTAAAAAGTAATGATTAAGCAGCAGTTCTTCTCGTGAGTTGTTTCATCACAGATGAAGGATTCAAAAATCTCCAACAAAAAGACTTAACCTCACTGCCTATCCTAAAACCTGGGGCATTTCAGAATATCTTCTTTTATAATACTGCTTTGAGCAATGACAATACCTATTTGTTCAATTATTTCTTATGTGTTAGAAGCTAGAACTGAGGTTTTACTAATCCTGAAGAACATTTTCTCTAGACTTAAGGGAGGCCTAGAGGATATATAGCTAAGACACAGGATATTGTGATACAGCATAGCATTACAAAGTAGCTTTTTTTGCTTATCAGAGAAAGACAATTTCTACAAGTCAGAAAACCAATGTTTTATTCCTAAAGCTCTGCCATATTTCTAACGGGTGCCGATGGTCACCTGCCACACACGCACCAGGTTGTCTGTGTAGCCAGCAAACAGAGTCTGCAAGGGAGAAAGGATAGCAACAGGTCATGTCAGAGCCACAGAACTCTACATTTCTAATAAGGATGGCCTTTCTTTTAAGATTCCTAGTCTTCTAACCACCAGGTTGTAGGTGGTATGTATTCCAGAGAAGACAATGGCTGGTATATTAAGGAGTCATACTTTTGTAAAATGGTTAAGTCATCTAAGGTGTCAACTGAAGGCAGGTAATCACTGACTGCTATATCAATTTACCTTTGAAGGCAGGTAATCACTGACTGCTATATCAATTTACCTTCTGATGTGGGAACATGTACTCTATTCACTGACACAGCTAATCTGGTCCTCCCAAATCACCCTGGCAAATTTCGTCATTTTAACTTCATGTCAAAGATACACCAAGGACATAAAGGGGGAGAGAAAGGGTAGAAGCCAGGTCACTTAGGGAGAGACCTACTTACCTGGCCATCAGCAGACCAGGCCAGAGAGGTACACTGAGGTGGCTCTGCCTTGCTGCTCGTACTGATAACTTCTTGCTTTAGTTCATCTACAATGATCTTGCCTTCCAAGTCCTGAGGAAGAGGAAAATAATCCAGGTAAGGAGAGACCCTACTACAGGCATCTCTGGGTGCAGGGCAGGGGGAAAGAGGCTGAGGATGTTGCTGAGCAGCCTAAAAATGCACAGGACTGCCTCTCTTCCTCCCCTCCAGAACAACCTAGACCAACATGTCATTTATGCTGAGACTGAGTACGCTGTAATTTGCCATCCCCTTTAGCAGGTAAGTATCTGCCACCACCGTAAATTCCAATCATGGGAAGCTGTTAACTTGCTCTTCCTGGATCTCCACTGATAGCCCCACGGTTCAAGAAGCTTGAATCCCATCCATGACAAATCAGGAACTCACAACACTGCTAGGGCTCAGAGAATACAGCCAGGTGCCTCAGCCTGAACTGTAGCCCACACTCACCCAGATCTTGATGCTGGGGCCTGTGGCAGCACAGAGCCAGTATCGGTTAGGACTGAAGCACAGAGCATTGATGATGTCCCCACCATCGAGTGTATAGAGGTGTTTGCCTTCGTTGAGATCCCACAGCATGGCCTGGCCATCCTGGGAAGAGAAGGGAGTGACCAAAGCAGTATGCAACCTATTCAGATGTTAATGGTTTCAAAATTCCGTCCCTCCCCCGCAACAAATGTCCCCAAAGCTAATGATTCAAATACCAGTATTTACTTGAGTGCCTTTCCTTTAATCCAGGAAACCTCACCAACCCTGCAACATCCTGACAACTTCTAAGTAAATCGCTACAATTAGTTCTGAAAACTGAAACCTCCTAATCAACAGCTTCAAGTAATCAGCTTTACTGAAAACAATCTTTTTGTTTCAAAGAGTATGCCTTATTTATGTCATTTCTAGAAAGCAATCTTAAGAAATACTTATTCGTGGATAACTATCTCATTATTCTAAGTATTCTTTCTAAAACACTGTCCCCCACTGAGTAGGAACTCCCAGTTCCGGAATACCTTCCCTCCAGAAGCGCAGAGGGATCCATCTGGAGAGACAGTTACAGTGTTCAGGTACCCCGTGTGGCCGATGTGATTGGTTTTCAGCTTGCAGTTTGCCAAGTTCCATACCTAGGTTTGGGACATTGAGGAGTAATAGGTGAAAATACTGGCTCTGAATCCACTGGCGTCAGGAGGGCTCAAGGCAGACAAAAAGGCACGGCACCTTATTTAAAAGCGCTCAAGGACAGGGTGGCCATTTTTTATTCTATCAGTAACAAAAAGGTTCAAAGAATCTGGGACACCCAAGGACAATTAAGATTAAAAAGGATTAACAAATGTTCTGTATTGCTTTATGAGGGACACTGGGCTTAATTAGCTACCTCAGAGCAAGTTCTCAAAAACTAATGACCTGTACTTAGAAGGCAGCAATAGGAAAAGCCAACTGAAGGACAAAGCTTTCAAAGTTAGAACCACCTGGGAGGCAGTGGGAGCACCCTGTGGCTGGTAAAGGCCCTACACCTGGTTCCACGCTCACCTTGACCAGCTTGTCCCAGCCACAGGAGACAATAATGGGATTGCTGCTATTGGGTGAGAATCGGACACAAGATACCCACTCCGAATGGCTTTCATCCTGCAAAGGACAGAAAAGCAATCAGGAGAAACTATCCTGTCTCTATGAAACCAGAACCCCACCACACCCCCTTCCCTCACTTACATGGAAAATATTCATACCCCCAGAACCCAAACCTTAATATTAACAAAACCCCTTTAGAGTCCAGGCCAGGCCTGAAATCACCACATACTGCGAAGGTTAAGAAGAGGAGAGAATCTTGAACATGTGCTCTCTGCATGTGCCTTCACAGTTACCTGGACAGTATATTTGCATACACCCAGAGTATTCCACAGCTTGATAGTTTTATCTCGGGAGCCAGAAACAATCTGCCGGTTGTCAGAGGAAAAGGCCACACTCAGCACGTCCTTGGTATGTCCTACAAATCTGCGTGTGGTGGTACCCCTGAGAAGGAAGACTTGGTCAGTCTCTAAATGCCACAAACCTCCTTCCACGTCACACTGTTTCCCTGGCCTTGCTCCTGTCTCACTGCAGCTGCCATTAATCACATGATCCTGGAAATGGGTCTGATCACAACAGGCATCCCTTCAGAATTGCAGGACATGTCCTCACTCCCACGTGGGGATTGGCTGACAATGTCGTTCTGTCATCACTGGGATCCTCCATTATGCCTGAGGATCCAAAGCCTGAGCTCCCAAGCTAACCAGCTTCAAACACTCGCCTACTCCCAACCACAGTGTGTGGCAAAACTGCTCAACCAGCCCACTCCTAACAATTCTGCTTAACTAATTAAAAGTAGCAAGGATGGAAATCTAACAACCCCAACCAGCTGCTCTACGTACTCTCAGTTCCCACAGTGAACTTCACTGTCCCTTGGAAACCACGTCCCAACAGCATCTACCTCATTTCTGCTCAGCTTTTCCCCATTGCCCTGGAGTTAAATGAGCAGCTACTTGCGTTGTGAGATCCCAGAGACGAAGGGTTCCATCCCAGGAGCCGGAGAGGGCAAACTGGCCATCTGAGGAGATGACCACATCACTGACAAAGTGGGAATGACCCCGAAGAGCACGCTGAGGGATGCCATAGTTAGTCTCATCCCTTGTCAGCTTCCACATGATGATGGTCTTATCTAGGGGAAGTTAAGAGAGAAACCCAGTGAGGAATCCCATAGCCACTTGCTGATAATCCAGGATCCCTCAAGGTCATTGCTGGATTCAAGAAAACAAATTAAAGACACTAAAGGGCAGAGGAGAACCACAGGCTGAGAGCTGTTATTACTGAAGGGAAGCGATTGGCTATTTAGAAAGAAGTCAAGTAGAACTAAGTAATGCCACAAAAATTAAACTCAGGGGTGCAGAATTTGATTAGACTACGTATGTCCTCTTCTAATATTCGGATCAACTCATCATCTCTTTTATGTCTGCTCTGATGTCTAAACCATGAACACTGCCGCTTGGGTATGGGAAGACGAGCTAGCTATGGGATTCCTACAACTGCTGCTGGAAAGCTGCCTTACACGCTATGGGACTGGTTGCTTTCACGGAAACGTGTTAAGGCTCAGCAAGCTTTCCAATTAAGCGCCAAACATTATCCTGGCCCCAGACTACTTTTAATAGTGGGCGGCGGGGGAGGGGGGGTGGGAGACACGAGAAGCCTCCAAATGCTGCCAAATTTGGAGAATGAAAAAACCGAGAGCGCGGGGTGGGGGGGATGGAAGGCACGGGCCAGCAAGGAGATTGGAGTCACAACGTTCCCTTGGAGTCCATCCACTACCCACTACGAACAGGGCCGGGCGGAAGCTCAGAAACAGCCTCTGGATCTCAGCACAGGCACTCAGATGGCATGTTGGGGTCATCACCGCCCCGCCCGACCCCGTAGGCTCCTGGGCACGCTCAGCCACACCTGCGAGAAGATGGGCAAGAAATAAAACCCAACCCTGCAATCCTCCTGCCAGCCACGAGCTGACAGATCTCCATCTCCGCCAAGTGGGATGTCTCACGGGCTTGTCCTGGCTGAGGCCTAGGGCCGGGGCCGCATACCGCAACCCACACCCGGACCGAGTTTTCCAAGCAGCCAACTCGCGCTCCACTGACAACGCCAGGCGACCCCCCTATTCCTCAATCCTCTGCCCCGCACCTTAGCTCGTACCTCGAGAGGCGGACAGTATCATGTCCGGGAACTGGGGAGTCGTGGCGATCTGAGTCACCCAGCCGTTGTGGCCCTTGAGGGTGCCACGAAGTGTCATCTGCTCAGTCATGTTGGCGGCGAGCGCGGGTGTCACCGAGGCGACAAGGATGGAGCTGGATAGTTCAGAGAGACTAGCAGCACAGCCGCTCCCGCCACGGCCCTGCAGAGAAAAAGAGAGAAAAAGCCCCCGCCGGAACCGGAAATACCCGCCCGTTGGAACAAAAATGGCGGCCCCCGTCGTTCACTTCTGCTTAAGATGGCGGTGCCACGTAGGTTAAAGGGCGAGTTGAAATGACAAAACTTCATGGTCCTCTCTCCGACGCAACATAGTTTGGCTGAAACCAACTCCACCAAGTGTTTGAAAAGGCCCTAAAACGTCCACTGGGGTATGTTGTGTAAGAAGCAGAAGAGCAAAAGTGCACGGCACGTTTCCGGAAGGATCGCCCGGCGCCTTCACTGCCCCCATGTGGCGCAGCGCGAGCGCCGCCCTTTCCGCTTGCTGCTCGGCTTCGTTTCGAGGTGAGAACTGCGAGCAAGCGTAAGCAATATGAAAAATGTGGTGCTTGGTTTTTAAAGTGTACTGCTCAGGTGAACTGTTAAACCCTGACGGGTTTCCATCGCAGAGGGCGGCTGCTCCCTCAGGAGGTTTTTGCTCCGAGGAAATTGGCTAAGCCACTCTCTGTACGGAAGGAGTTAGTGCAGGCGGAGGTTCAAGCATGAATGAGTTACGGAGCGGAAAACCGGGGAGGAACGAAAAACTGGCCTGTGGGCTCCTTGTCGGCCACCCAGCTCTCGCCCGGGCAGGAGTGCGGAGGGCCGTCACAGAAACAAAAAGGAGAGGAAAGGCCTCCGGGCTCTGACTTCTGGGGACTCGGGTGGAAAGCCGGCTTTGAGCCTCACCACCTCACAGAAAGGTCGGCGGGTCTGGGGGTCTAGGCGTATCCCCTCAGACTGGGAAGCAGTGGAACATGGCTCCCAGGCTGCTTAACGTCCTCCCGTATAACCGCATGGTATGTGAATATGTGATGCCTCCCACTACCGCACATCCTTGCTGTTAAGAGACGATGCTGGCAGACGGCGCCGTTGTCACAAATTTTCTTTAAGGGGAAGATGCATAACCAGAATGATAGCAGTCGCTGTCATCTATGCAAAATAAGGGGGGGATTATACATAAGTATTTATTTTCTGTTTGTAACACGTGTTAAGTTTCACATTTGTGAAAGAGGTTGGAAATAATATTACCCACCAGAAATGGTGTTGAGGAGAGTAAATGAGTTCAGATAGGTAAAGTGCCCAGAACAATGCCTGGCAGAATGAATGCAGGCAAACTTAAACTCCCTAACACCTTTTGGATACCAGGTTTTGTTTTAAGTCTTGTGGGATACAGCTGTGATAAAGATGGTGAAGAGCTGGTTTTCTTGGAGTTTACATTTGCTGGGGTGATCGGATAGGAGACTGAGAGAAAGGAGAAGTAGGAGACAGCCCTGTGGATATATGGGAAGCAGGGGCGGGGGAGGGGAGAAGGATTCAGTGCCAAAAGTCCTGAGCTGGAGTGTGGGGGCTTCGGAAAACCAAACAGTGAGATGGAGGTGAGGAGCAGTTGACAGAGGGGGCCAGCAGGCTTGGCAAAGGGCCATGGCTTCTCAGGGTGGGGTCCTATGTTTCAGGGGTCCCTGTTACCTGTCTCCATAACACCCCCAGTTAGCTACCTTTTCTCTTTTCCAACACTGAACTCGAACTGGACCCCAACTCATACCCATGATTTGTTTGTCCTGTGGTCATGGGAGACCCACACCGATATCCAGCTTGCTGTTCATAGCTCAGGTCATGCCAAGTACTCTGGACGGTTGGGACAAATGGAGGGGTGAGAGATTTCATGCATCTTCCAGTGCAGATGCACAGTGCAAACACTCCCCTGGCTGTTGGCCTATATATGCAGAGGATTGGCTCTCAGTTCAAGAACACATACATGTTCATCTCCTACCCACACTCTAAAGAGATCATTGCTTAGTCATATCATATCCGCCCCCCCCCCCCGGAGAAATCTTTTTGGCTCTCTGTTTTCTTGAATTTTGCGAGGGAGCCCCTGTGGAATCAACGTCCCTGAGGTAGGGTCACTAGTACAGGTTTATTTTGTTTTTGTATGTCTGTCTGTCTACCTATCACAGAGAGAGCACAAGCAGGGGGAATGGCAGGCAGAGAGAGAAGCAGGCTCTGTGCTGAGAAAGAGCTCATGTGGGATCATGACCTGAGCCGAAGGCCAATGCTTAACCAACTGAGCCACCCAGGCATCCGCTGGAGTACAGGTTTAACATGAGCTTCCAGGTTTCTCAGGCTTGCTTAAAAACACCACATCTCGGCACTGGTCGGTTCCCAGGCTAGCCCTGCCCTCTCCAGGCCCCTTCTGCGGGTGTGGGGGGTCAGGGAAGCCGTTCCCCAAGTCCTCCCTCAGGCTACCAACACCAGACCAAGATTTCTGTAGCTGTCTTTGGCCTCCAGCAATTCCGCGGGCCCCTCCCTACACTAGCCCCTTACTCTTTGAGACAGTTCTGGCAGCTCCCCCTCCTGCTGGGCCAAGGGAGGAATTAGGGTTTTGCCTTGGAGCCCACCAGCACCGATCTGGCAATGCCAGCGGAGGAGAGGGAGAAATGGAATGTAGTAGACTTCCTGAACAACCAGGCCACAGGATTGGGCTTTCTACCTCGAAGTTTCTCTCCAGTCACTGCCTGGCTTCTTTTCTCTTGGAGAGGATGTCGGCAAGCCATAAAACCACTGAGGGGCACTCCTGAATGGAGGGAGGCCTGGCCCTGACTCTCAGGACACTTTGGTGTAGCTAGGTGTAGAGATGGGGTGCAGCGGCAGCCTTCCCCTCTCGGCCCAAGTTGGAGTTGAGCCCCACACATGCCTGCTTCCCTCTCAGCCCGCTGACTTCCTGCTAGGCATATGGGCCCACCTGGACTACTCTCTCCTCAAGCCTGGTCCCTTCCAGAGGGAGGACTAATCTCAGCTGCTGGATGCATCTTAGGAATAAGCTTCACACTTCCCACAACAGTCTGCTGCCTCTGTAAGCATCGGTGGGGGCCTCAGGGCCTTTTTTTTCCAGGTGTCTTTGATCTGGCCTCTCAAAGGTGGAAACCTGCTGGAGGGCCCCACCTGACCTTGGGAGAAATTGGGGAAAGTTACTCTGCCTAGTTGTTCTGCTTCTCAGGCCACCCCTCTGGTAAGTTCCCCAACCACTTCTGGTCCCGTCTCCTGGGCTGCCTGTTTTCTCCCATGCCCCGATTGGCACCACCTTCATTCGTCAGACAAGGTAAACAAAGGAGAAATTTGTAAGGATGTCTGTCTCACCATTTCTTTTCTGGTGGCAATCCCTAAGATCACACAGCTGGAAGAAGTCCCTCTGGTTTCCCTGCTAGAGGCCTATGACCTCTCTTCTAGGAACAGAAGCCTCTATTCCCTCCTGCCAGCGTTCAGGAGGTGAAACAGGTCTTCCCTTCAATGAGGTGGTGAGGACTATTGTGGGAGATAGGTGAGGGCTTGGGAAAGGGGTGTGGCCAAGACCAGAGGGCTTCTGTCAGCTAAAGCAAGTGGCTTCCCTTCATTTTGCTGTTCCTCCACAGATTGTGGGGTTGGCATTGGCTTGCACCATATTCCTTTTGTGGGTACACTGGCCCTCCGCTTCTGCATCTGTCAGTTCTCTCAGAACGCACACATTGTTCTGCCTGGAAGCCCACCATATCCCACCCTCACTTTTCTTCGTTAATCTAAGCTTCCTTGAGGTCGCTGCCTTAAGGAAACCCTCTGTGACCTTCAAGTCTAGGTTAGGCTCCTTGTTTCCTGCCCTCATAGTGATGGTGTTTGGGGCCTTCCTAGCTCTTAGCTCAGTTTGCCCTTAATTGAATTCCTCAGGGCTTTTCCTCGGTGCCCTGAGGTCAGGGACTGATGGTCTGTTTGGGCTGCTACATCCTCTGGTAGACGGTTTGGTTGTGGAAGATTCTAATTTTGGTGACTAGCCTCATAGGCTATGTAGTTAAGGGTAGATAGTTAAAAGGTGTTCCAGGCAGAGGGATCACCATGGGGAAGAGTTGTTAGAGTGGTTTGCATGCAGAGGTTTGGGAGATGGTTTCAAATGGAAAGGTAGGAGAGAGTGAAACCCAAGGTGGTCGGGGAGCCCCTATCAGGAAGGAGTTGACTAGAAAGGAATTTTGTCCTGAAGCCTCTAATTGTCTCTTTAGGATTGTCTAATCCCTCTCCTGCCTAGACTTGATTTTGCTGCCAGTCATTTGTTGTCAGAATGGAGGGTAGGTTGGAAGAGTGAGACTAGAAACAAGAATTTAGAAGCTGGACAGGAGGGTCTGTAAGGAGGGTCATGAGAGTCCTATAAAAGGAGGCACTGAGGACTTTCCATTGGCCATATGAGTGAGTGATCAAGTCAACATCTCTAATCCATCTCTCTCTTCCCTCTCCTACCTTTTTCACTCCAATATTTAGAATTGGGCTGTGATTATAGAAACTGTTTCATGATTGAGGCCTAAAGAATTAAGCTCAAAAAGGTTGGACGGCAACATGGGAGGTTCTGTTCTTATTGTAGGTTCTATTCCATACCTGGTGAGAGGTAGGGATGTGACAATAAATCACTGCCAGGAACGGATATTACAAAAAATCACATATAATTTCTTTATGTGTCTTGATAAATATTTAGTGTCCACTTTAGGCAGGAATCTGAGTTCTAACAGTCCCCTAGAAAGCATCTAAGGCATTCTGTTGGTATTTTCCCTGGGAGATGGGACTGTGGCATTCCCCAGGCCCTAGGTGCTTCAGCAGATATGCAGAATTATAAACAAGCTAGGAGAAGGCAGGCCTCTGGCTTGTTAAAGGATTTAAAACACCATTAGGTGGTAGGGAGAAATAGAAGGTGACCCAAGGTGTTTTTTTTCAGATTTTTACCTGGAAGAGAATTTGGTAAGAAGTAGGGTTGGGAGAATATGTTGAAATGGAACTTTGAGGCTGGCTAGCTTACCACAAAAGGGCTGAAGAGAAAATAGTCCTTCATGCTCATACTTGGGTTAAAATGCCAGAGCTTGCTGAGAAATTCCATCCTTTGCTGGTGGGGCGGGTAGAGAGAAATCTTTGTGCTTAGGGAATGGCAGACAAAAAGGGGGTGTGACCTCCAGGGATCCTCTTGTAGGTGGCCTTGGTCTTTCATTTTTGTGGAGCCCTGCTTTGGTACCAAGTGGAATTGTCAATCAAGTCTCTGATGAACTCTGCATCTGAGTCCTTTAGGATGGGGTAAAATATTAGGAAGGTCTAAGCTATGGAAGAATAAGAAAAAGCTCCTCCCTGTTTTTTTAAGGCTGTTTTTAACTCAAATCTACTTAAGGCCATTTTCCTCCTTTTGGAGGGATGGAGGTGGGGAGAAGAGTAGTAACTTAGAGGGCCATTTCCTTCCTTCTTTGCTGATTTACTGTTACGTCTTCAACTTCTCACGTGCCAAGATAAGCTATTTCCCCCTGCCCAGGATACTCACACTGTGCTAAGGACTCTGGTTTGTAGGCAAAGACTATGATTAAAAGTTAAATTTGTCACCACTTTTGGCTCTCACAGTCTCCTCCTTTTCAGCCCTGTTATTCCTAAAACCTCTCACTTCCTTTTTTCTCATTATCACTGCCAGTACACTACTTTTCCTTCTAGGACTCCTTGATCTCTTTACCACCCTCTGTCAGGATCTGGGTGTGAGAGGAGAAAGGGAAGAACCCACTTACCTCCTTTAATGCTAGGTTTTGCCCCACATCCCATTGTCAGAAAGTCAGGCACCAAATAAAACCTTATTTATTCTCATATTCCTCCTATTTTGAGGCCCCAGTCCTGGCTTTTTTTTGGGAAGAGGGTAATGCAGTTTGTATTTTACCTACTTCCTATTAGAGTTCTCCCCTATCACATTTCTCACATGTGATCCACATGAATCACAAGTGGAAATGTTCAAGACTGTTTTAGTTAGGGGCGCCTGGGTGGCTCAGTGGGTTAAGTGTCTGCTTTTGGCTCAGGTCATGATCCCAGGGGCCTGGGATCGAGACCCTCCTCAAGCTGTCTGCTCAGCTGGAAGCCTGTTTCTCCCTCTTTGCCTGCTTGTGATCTCTCTCTGTCAGAGATCTTACTTGACAGAGATTAAATAAAATCTTAAAAAAAAAAACAAAACTGTTTTAGTCAGAATTTTAGAAAATACAAGAAGGCCTTTTAAATATTTTCTTCCATGCCCCAAAATACCTTTGAGTCTACATCTCTTGATTGGGAAAAGAGTTGTCTCACTTCTTTTTCATCATCCCTTTGGACTTGCTTCTACTCCTGAGAGTCCTAAAAGGATCAGAATTCAACCTGCCTTCTTTCTGTGGAACTATACAATTCATTGTGATTTGACAGCCGCTAGCCATGTATGGCTATTTCAAATTAATTAAAACTAAATGGAATTAAAAATTCAGTTCCTTAGGGGGCGCCTGGGTGGCTCAGTGGGTTACGCCGCTGCCTTCGGCTCAGGTCATGATCTCGGGGTCCTGGGATCGAGTCCCGCATCGGGCTCTCTGCTCGGCAGGGAGCCTGCTTCCTCCTCTCTCTTTCTCTGCCTGCCTCTCTGCCTACTTGTGATCTCTCTCTGTCAAATAAATAAATAAAATCTTTAAAAAAAAAAAATTCAGGGGCGCCTGGGTGGCTCAGTGGGTTAAGCCGCTGCCTTCGGCTCAGGTCATGATCTCAGGGTTCTGGGATCGAGTCCCGCATCGGGCTCTCTGCTCAGCAGGGAGCCTGCTTCCCTAGCTCTCTCTCTCTGGCTGCCTCTCCATCTACTTGTGATTTCTCTCTGTCAAATAAATAAATAAATAAATAAAATCTTTAAAAAAAAAAAATTCAGTTCCTTAGTTGGACTAGACACATTTCAAGAGCTTAAGCTCAAGGTAGCTATCGATACCTACTAGGTCAAACAGCACAGATTCAGAACACTTCTACTGTTGCAAAGTCCTTTTAGACCTGATATAGTAGGCGGTCTCGTGTCCCCCTTTTTGTTACCCTGTTTTATCAGTTGATAAATATTTGTAATAACTTCATTGTTACAGGATAATTTTCTGGGTTGGGGGGTCAGGGATTGAGGTTGGGGAATAGCATAGAATCTTCAGGTCCTATAAAGATTTCTGGAGGCATGGCATAGGGGCCAGAGGTTGATGGCCAGTGGCAGAGAAGAGACTAGGTTTTAAGGAAGTGCTTTAGGAGCTGATGTTATATTGTATTACTCCAGGGCCACACACAGCCAATAGGAGCAGACAGGTTCTGGTTTTATAAGTTCTGCATAGTACTTAAAAACCAAAGCAAAAATGGGGCGCCTGGGTTGCTCAGTGGGTTAAGTCTCTGCCTTGTGCTCAGGTCATCTCAGAGTCCTGGGATCGAGCCCCACATCGGGCTCTCTACTCAGTGGGGAGCCTGCTTTCCCCTCTCTTTTTCTACCTGCCTCCCTGCCTACTTGTGATCTCTGTCAAATAAATTAAAAAAAAAAAAAAAAAGGCAAAAAACCCCCAAACCAACAATCTGTCCTATGGCCATGCTGCAACTGATGTTTGCTGAAGTGACTGCCTTATTAATCATTTCTAGATCTTCATTTCATATACTGCTTTATCTGTCATAGCCCTTGTTCTCCCAAATGGCAGTGACAGAGGCAGCTCTGGTTTAAAAAAAGGTTTGCTGACTCTGCCATCTGCTTGCCAAGAGCTGGAAGAAGTAGGAGTCATATCAGTTAATCTGCTAAGACTATGTTTAGTAATGTTCTAGCTAGGTGGAGCTGTTCTTCCACTGAACACTTAAACACCTGGGTCAGTCACAGGCTATAGGGCATAAGTAAATCTGGTAACGGCACATCTGTGATTTGACCACTTTCCCTGAGTAGAGACTATTAGTTCTCAACCACGGATGATTCTGCTTCTCTCCCCTCTCCGTAAGACATTTGGAAATGTTGGGAGACATTTGTGGTTTTCACAACTGGTGGAGGGGTGCTACTTACATCTGGTGGATAGAGTCCAGGGATGCTGCCAGCCATCCTGCAGTGCCCAGGACAGCCTCTCTCCCCCCAAAATAATTATCTCACTCAAAATGTCAGTAGTGCTGAAGTTGAGAAACACTGGTCTAGACTATAGTGTGGATCAGTTCTTAAAGTCATGACTATTCATGAGGTCCAGACTCAGTGGGTAATAATTAAGGCTGGCAAGTGTCTATTAAATTGGGAAGGAAAAAAATCAGGAGTCAGTGGAACTGTGGTCTCCATGAAACTGAAGGGCAGGTGTAACTGGAGTGTGTTTGACTGCACTAGAAGGCTAAGAGCTAAGGTCATAGTGCAACTGGAGATGAGGATTTCAGATGTGTAGCAAGTCTGTATAAAGATGAGGTCCCAGGTACAGCCACAGGAGTAGCGAGGAGCAAGTTTAAACAGTCTGACTTGTGATACAGCAGTCAACAGCTGAACCTAGTAGGGAAAACATTCAATAAACAGATGGGTATTTGGTAAATGTGGATATACCCGTTTTTCTCAACGTTTTTGTAACCCATAGCTCTACTTTTCATATACCTAAAAATCTCATACTCCCCCTCTTTCCGTGTTGTTTAAAATTTCACAATTAAGTATCGTGACTAAAAATCAAAGCAATGGTAATTTTGGAAGCCAGGATATATTCAGATGATGTGATAACGTTGTCACTGTTAAGCCTTAACTTTTCTTTCCTGGGTGGTGTAGAAGATGTAACAAAACACAGGCTGTTTTAACAGTACTCTGGTGCTGTTTTTTCTCCAGAGCTAGATATACCCCCTCCCCCCAGAAAGCTTTTAAGATGTAAAGAGAAAATGGAATAAATTCTTTTAATCTGTTTAGACATTTTACATCTCAGTTTCTCTAGAGTATTTATCTGGAAGTTTCTAGTCAAAGCAATCAGTCTTTGAGTTCCACATAATCCTCTTGCAGTGCTGTCAGTGAGGACCAAATATCAGTGAAAACATTCTTTCCAAAAGTTACCAACAGGTAGGTTTTAAGAAAAACGTCAAGAACAATCACCCAAAATAGTTCTGGACATTTCATGCTTTTTTCTTGAAATAACATGAATCTAGTCCTTCAAATGGCCAAGCAAATTAGACATTTTTAGTACGAGTTTGCTATGTGTAGCTGAGTTTTTGGTAAGTTTTGCTTCAGGTATTTCAAAACAAGCAGGGATTGTTGGTGCTTGCCTTCTGACATTTCATAGTCAGTGTATTTTAGGCTTCAGTGCATTAAATTCTGCTGAAAGTTTTAATTTTTGAAATTTTAAAAGTACAGATTCTCTTAAGGTGGTATTCCAAAATCAGAGGTGGTGTTTTGCATTGGTGTTCCAAAATCATTCTGTCCAAAAATTTAGCTGAATACAGTTCTTTGACAACCAAGGAACCTCAGTATGTAACAGAAAATACTCTTCAACAGGATTCTCAACAGATCTTCAAAAATCAAGGCAAACTGGGACCAAATCTACTATTTTTCACAAAGGTTACACTGACAGCAAGGTGAAGATTTCCAGTAGATTATGTGCCAGCTGATGGAAGTTGATGCTTGGTGGTGATTGCTATAATACATCTTAAACACGGTTTTCTTCAGTTTTGCCAAAAACCCAGATCTAAAACACTACTGTAATGTATACCCTTATAATATTAAGATTTTCTTCCAACTCAGTTCATTTTGTACAGCTTCAAAAATACTGTTTTTAGTGGTCAAGTATTAGGCTTGTGAAACCAGCACACTCACAGTTTTTAAAGCCTATTTTAAACATAAGCAAAGCACATTTTTATCAGTAGATTCTTCTCAACTAAGCGAAGAAGGATGAGCTGAAGTTTTTAAAACTTGAAGTTTGATATATTCAGTCATCAATCCAGAGTTAAGCCTGCAGGAGGTAGATGAAGAAAGTCTGGAATTCCTCAATTTCCTCTTAAAGTTGCGGCAGCACTTGGAATGCAAGGCTTCAAAAGTTTCTCCATTTTTTTCTCCTTTGCAATTAAAAGGGCTATTTCATATTATGCTTTCATAGCCTTTGAAGATTGATGTTAATATTCCAATACTGTCCAATCTTAAAGCTGCAGAGAATTGTGCTTTGCAGAATACTCCAGTGTTTTTATACTATAAATTTAACAGTGTTTGGCATGGTGTCACTGGCCAACATTTTCAGGTAACTCAACTGAAGAAGTTGACCCTATCTTCTGTGTCATAATGTGAATATATACTTCATAAAAGCCTCAAAAAAGGGGCGCCTGGGTGGCTCAGTGGGTTAAAGCCTCTGCCTTCAGCTCAGGTCATGATCCCAGGGTCTTGGGATCAAGCCCCGCATCGGGCTCTCTGCTTGGCAGGGGGCCTGCTTCTCTTCCTCTCTCTCTGCCTGCCTCTCTGCCTACTTGTGATCTCTCTGTCGAATAAATAAATAAAATATTAAAAAAAAAAAAAAGCCTCAAAAAAATTTTTGGCTGCCATCTTTAGCTACCTCAAAGGAGAAAACAGCATCTGGTCCCTCTTGGAGAACGATGAGTGATTTTATTGGCGGCAGCTGGGTGGCAGAGCAATATAGGCATCCAGTTATGCCTGAACCCCAAAAAGTGAAATCTTTGTTCATTTCCTCTTTATACACCCATCTGCCGCCTAAAACCTGACACCATTTAATGGTGCCCTTGGTCAAATCTAAATGATCTTTTCATAATCCTCTGATTCTAGCTTGAAGAGTCAAGATGAACTCTAACTTAAGGGATGGACAAAATGGAAGATGTAAATAAGTAAGCTTTCAGAGCTAAAAAACCTCTTTTTATACAAATTAAACTTTAAAAGAACACTGACCTCAAAACAATATAACTGTCTTTTTATGTTATAAAAATAGAGGTATACATAGCACCATCCCCACAGTGGACATATGTAGTTACCCAATCTGTCCAACTTCATTAATTATAGGCCTTACTCTGAACGCTTCTTGTTCTGTCTTTGTACTCCCACCAGCCAAGGAGTTCTTTCCAACTTTATTTCTTAAGAAATATTTTTTCTTTTTAACATTACAACACTAATTTTATAAACTATACAATTTTATAAACTGTATCTGCAGTGCTAATAAAATTTGTGGAGGGAGAGAATGCCTTTCTCTCCTATTCCTAAAAGTCACGGACTAGTCCTTGAGTCTATGAGTGACAACACCCTACTCAGTTCCTAAAACTAAAAAGCTTGCTTACCTCCAAAGTAGATAAAAAATGTGTTGAATTGGTAGCTGTCAAGAATACACTCTAACCAGAACTGTGAGAAGGGTAATGCATAATATTAAAAAAAACCATATACAAAAAGAGTTTATTATGTTAACTATTATTATGATAGTTTATTCGGTAAAATTCTAAGTTATGTTCCTGTAATGTATATGTTGACCAATGAAAGGCAGTAACAAAACAGTGTCATCAATTACTAAAAGTTTATACATACATAAAAAAATTTTACCTCTTTGGTGTAATTCTATGTGTGGCAATACCACCTACCTAAATTCTGGTATGTGTTTGAAAATAAAAGTTAAATTTCCTTTTAAATACTCTGTATTTTTGAACGGGATTATCTCCAATTTGTTTTACTTGGTTTTGGTGTTTATATTTACTGGTATGCTTTATAAGTAACTCCTCAAGTTTCAAATGAGTATTCTCTGGCTTCCCAGGTTGAAAAGACCATCTCTCCTGTTTAAATTGGCTTTCAGTTAAAATTTTGGTTTCAGAATCCTTACAGAAAATTCTAACAGAGGACTGAAAGGTTACCTCCTTACATAAGTGGCAGTGTGCTAAAACCCAGAAGTATAGGACATAGTTTCTCCTGGCGGCAACTTCTGTTACCCTGGGGAAAGCATGGTGTTGGGATTTATCCGTAAAGTCAAGTTCGTATGAGGAAATTAGCAGTGATTTGTAGTTAAGATTTCTGTCTTATGTGTCCATTTACCAGTAACTGTAAGTTGAAGGGTAATGATAATAGCAAATATATGATGTCTTAGGACAGTGTTCTGATTATGTTTTGACTGCAATCCAGAGTAAGCAATACGTTTTACTCTCAGACTAAGTATACACACGTGTACATATAAAAGTTTCAAAAGACAGTGTTTTCCTTAGTGTGTTCCATGCACTCTGATATTTTCTGTTTAATATTAAAGTAATGCTGGTCATGACCCATTTACTTTAAGACCCACTATTTGGTCAGTCCCCATATTTTGAAAACCACTACTCTAGGATAACATGAGGAGATATTTTATAAACTATAAAGCACACCAAGATGTGAGCAGCTGCTAATATTCAGGACAAAACTTTTATGGACCTGAGACATCCTCTCCTTCCTTGGGTACTGCTGCGAGTCACATTCACCTAGGCTTTTGGTAAGAAAGACAATATTCCAGCTGTCATTGAGACAACCCTGTAATACTCAGATCAGGAAAGCAATGTATTAATCAAATCAGAACCCGAAGAAAAGAAGACAAGCTAGAGGAAAATAAAAAAAAAAAAAAAAAGCAGACATTTGTTCAGTGCTTTATGGTTTATAAAATACTTTCACATACATGCTCTCTTAATCTTAAGCCTAGGGAAAAATAAACTAAGAGGTAGAGACCTGCCCAAGATTAGACAGTAAGTGGCAGAGCCAGGTCATCCAATCCTAAATCCCTCACTCCTTTTACTGTGATAAAATACCAGGAAAGGAGAGTGATCAGGGCATGAAGCTTCTTCTGATCCATTAAAAAGATGTAAAAACATTTTTATATCCTCTGCCTTCCTCTGTAGGGAAACTGTTTTCCCTATATCCATTGTTACAGAGGATGAGGAAGCAACCTCAGACTTTGGGAAGGGGTATGGCCAGTTCCACTTAATTAGACCAGGACTCAAACCTGGCATTTCAGCCTACCAATACCAGTTATGTTTTTTCTGTATGTGTGTTTCTTCTCCAGTCATCTGTTTTGACATTGTGCTCTGAGGTCCCAAATATCTATCTACAAGCTTTCTGTTCCTATGTGTTAAGGGTCCTGTAGTCTTAGTCAGGTACAGACTCAAGACTCAACAGAGGGAAATCAAGAACTAGGGATATGTGGCCTATACTGAGATTGAAAGGGAATAACGGTAGTAAGTTTCTGGTGACTGTTGTCTTTGCTCAGCTTCCTCAGGGGAAGCCAATCAGCCTCAACCAATTTGCCTACCTATGCCAATCTTCACTACTGTGCTCTCATCTCTCACAGAAAGGTTCAACTAGCAAGTACCCATCTCTCCCAGTTCCCCTTGTTTTCTCCACTCCCTTCAAGCCCTCACCCCTTTTCCCTCCTTGTGCCTCTCACCTTATACTCCTGCACCATCTCCTCCAGTGGCACCACGCTGTGCTGTTTGTGGCTCCTGGATTCTCCGCACACCACACAGATGGCCTCTTTGCCCACCTCGCGAAAGAGCTTCAGGGCTTCCTGGTGTTTGGAGCAGATACCCTGATCATTCCCCCAGCTTCCTCAATAAGGAGTGGGGCACATCTATTGAATTATCTGGACCATGTTGGCTAGCTGCAGGTTGGGACAAAGTTGCGACGGGTAAAGCTTTTTCGGCACTGGGGGCAGGTGAACTGACGTGGAGAGGCCAGAGGATGCAGGTGGGTGTCAGGATGCAGCTCTTGGTCGTTCTCGTCGTATTCTTCCAGTATCTCCTCTTCTGGGTAGACATCAATTCTCAGGTCATGTCTCATGCCTCCCAGGTAATAGTTCTGGTCCTCCTCCTCCTCTTCCTCCTGGTCCCACACATAGTCCGTGTTGTCCCTGACGCCGCCATCACCAACCCAGACTTCATCATCATCTTGGTCTTGGAACAACTCCTCATCGGCATTGCCCTGGTACAAAACCTCTTGAATGGAGGTCTCCCATCCACCGATGGCCCCCTCCACGTCGTCGTCCTCGTCCTCCTCCCATTCATCTACCTCCACTTCCCTGTCTTCCTCATCATCCTTGCCCCAGAGCTGGGTCACACACCCGCGGCAGAAGTTGTGCCCGCAGCCTATGGATACAGGATCCTTGAAGTAATCCAGGCAGATGGCACACACCGCTTCCTCCTGAAGATCCTGCACGGGGTTAGGAGTAGTGGCATAGCCAGCCATTTTAGTGTGCAGCCTGTGGGTGTGGATGCCTCGGCTCGGAGCTGAGGAGCTGGCGGACTGCTTGCGGGCCTGCCCCCAAGCTATGCTTGTGACCCCAGGCTGTTATCAACTCTGCTTTTCCTCCTCAGGCCCGAAAAGATGCCTGGCTCCCCTCCCGCAGGCTTTTCCCAGCTCAAGGGACGAAAGCCCTCGGTCCAGGATGCAGCCTCCACTTCTCTTTGAGGCTCAGAATGTACACCCAAATCCTGACACGTTTCTCGCTTCCCTCCGGGTTTGCCCGACCCAGCGGCGTCCTCCTCAAGTGTCGACACTCCTCACCCAGCCCGAGGCGACAGAGAATGACGTAGGCGCTCTAACCCCCACTTGGAAAGGGGTAGACTGAGCCTACGGAGGACCACATTCTCTATGATGCCACAGGGGACGCCACAGCTGGGAGCGCGGCCGGCCATGTAGCCGGACCGAAGAAGAAAAGACTGGCGAGAATAGGCACAGGTGAGAAGAGAATCTATTTACGCCCCCGAGTCGCGTTAGCGCCGCTTCGATTGGGAAGGCCTGACTGTCTTTTAGCAGAGCCAGTACCCAGGAACCGACCGAAAGGAGAGTGCGGCGGCCAAGCTCGCGCTCTTGTGCACTTCCCGCCCTTCTAGCCAGAGATCTTGGTGGTAGTGAGAACGCCCTCGTCTCGGAGGTCGCGCTCGGGGGCGTGGCCTGTGCAATCGCCGCGGGGTGAGGCTTGCTGCCGCCCGCGGTTACTCTGAGGTCAGGTGGACTCGTGTGGGGGCTCGAGTGCCTCCCTTTTCTCAAAACTAGTTAACCCTTTTACTGCTGCCTGAGGAGCCTCGGCCTCCTAGCCGGTTTTCTCCCGCGACTTTTACTCTGACCACTCAGTTACCTCAGACTCCGCATGCCCTGCACTGACTCTGTAGACGGTTTCGCCTTCATCGATAACGCTTCTCTTCCCCGTCCACTCGCCATCTACCCACGCTTGCGTGAATCCGTTCATCCATCCGCTCGGCTGCCCATTTATTTCATTTTTAAAAAAGATTCTATTTATTTATTTGACAGAGAGAGAGATCACAAGAAGGCAGAGAGGCAGGCAGAGGGAGAGGGGAAAGCAGGCTCCCTGCTGAGCAGAGTCTAATGTGGGGAATCGATCCCAGGACCCTGAGATCAAGACCGGAGAACAGGCTTAACCCACTAAGCCACCCAAGCGCCCCTGCCCATTCATTTTAATTCTGTTCATCATACACACGCATAACCCATCCATTTACCATATACTTTATAGGAACAAAAATGTGAGCAGGGCATGATCAATCCCTTCAAGGAGTTCAGGTATAAGCATGTGGTTATCTGTAACTCAAGGTTTCACAAGGTCTGTTTTTTCTGTTTTTACTTGACCCTCACTAAGAAATGCACTGCACACGTTAATCCAATACAGACTTGCACATGTATAACAGAAACAGAATTTCTGGATATTGTCCTTTCCCTTACGGCATTTAATGCACCCTGATATGTTCTATTTTGCTTAAGTAAAATGTTGTTCAAGACCCACTGGTATGATTGGACCCCTCATTAATTCGTCACTGGTTTGAGGAGCACCACCTGCACTACTGGAATCCCTCCTCTCCCTCTAGGCACAGACTTGAACAGTAGGTTCTAGAGAGCAAGGATGGTAAATGGGCTGTTAACATTGTACATGCAGCTCCTCGATCATTGTGCCAAACATACAGCAAGTACTTACATAGCTTCTGGGTAAATAATGAACCAATCCAACAAATTGCAACCATCAAGCCCTGCTGATTTTTATCTCCTCAAACCTAGGCAGCCTTCTCTGTCTCTCTGTTCCTGCCATCCTAGACCTGACCGCATCAGCTTCCGGCTGGATGGATGGAGTTTCTTAACATTTCAGTCCATCCTGCAGCCAGCAGAACCATCTGCCTGAAATGGAAATCTGACACACTCATCCCAGGCTGTTGCCTCTGTCTTTGGGCATATTCTCCCACCTAGAAGGCTTTTGTCTCACTGCTCCCCCCAGATATAGCTCCCTAATTATCCTTCAGGTCTCTGTCCAGGCACAATGTGAAGATTCTTCCACAAGGCTCCTCCCAGGCTGTGTTAGCACTCCACCTGTCACTTTGTGTGATCTTCGGTTTTCTTAATAACTGTGCTGCCATATCCCCATATGGAAAGTAAAGAGTGTTGTTGTGAAGTTGGTATTCCAATTATTATTGACATCTGTAATTAGATCAGCGCCCACTGGTGTTCTCTTTGTATCCCCATTACCTAGTTATATTCCTTTCCTATAGTAGATGAGCCATAGAAGAAACTCACCCCATTTCCTGTCCTCTTCCTCTTTGAATAGGATCGAGAGATTGGGACTGATGAAAAAGTAGCCCATCTCTCATTTAGTGGTTCTCAGAACTGTATGTTTGGAGAGGGAGGGATTTGAAACCTAGGCCTGACCTGCCTACAGTGGGGCATCTATTGGGAGTGTTTGTTATGAAACTAACAAATTCCCTGTGTGTAGTCTGGGAGACTACCCAGAGGTCTTAACTGAGCCTGAGGAGCCATGAGGGAGAATCTTGAGCAACAAGAACTGGAACTGTGTTTCAGGGTTGGAATACTTACCCATCTCTGAATGCAGGTTTTACCTTACACATGAAATGGCAGAAACAGCTGAGGAGAACAAGGTAAGAGGGGGCTGCTCAAAAGCAAATTCTTGCCTGCCCTGGAGGGGGGTGGGGTGCACTGAACCCAGGCAGGAAGGAAGGCTGAAGGAAAAGAGCAAGGGGTAACATGTACAGGGAAAAGATGGTGGGAGGCTAGAGGGAGCACCTTGGAGGAACTGGTAAAACTTAAAAGGCATATAGCAGATACCCATTCTAAAGAATACCTAGATGTATAACAATCTTTAATACCGGGGGAGGGGGCGTAGGGAGAGGGTGGTTGGGTTATGGACATTGGGGAAGGTATGTGTGTCAGTGCTGTGAAATGTAAACCTGGCGATTCACAGACCTGTACCCCTGGGGCTAATAATACATTATATGTTAGTAAAAAATTTTTTTTAAATTGTATATGCCGTTGTCACCTGCCCTCCCCATCTTTAATACCTATTTCTTTTATCTTCTCTAAATTACCCTGCCTGAAGTTCAAGTGCCAGCTGGAAGGGGCTCCTTTCATATTCCCTCAGATTGTTGTAAAGCTTATCTGATCTTTACCAGAAGAGAAGTGAGGCTTGGTTTTAAGCCCCTTTGCAACCCTGGCATCCCTGCAACAAGGCATACTTCTATCTGCAGGAGGACTGCTTGCTATCTCCTGAACCCAACCTGGAGCTGTGGGTTATCAGAGCAGGTGACCTGGCACACCCATGGCATCAGGCCATTTTCTCAGGGCATTGGCAAAATGGCAGCAGTGGGGGTACTCGGGGGCTGGAGCTTAGCAATGGTGGTAGCTGCCAGTGTATTTTTCACAGGATGTTCAGAAAATGTATCATGGAAACTCACATCAGCTTCTTTGGTTTTTTAAGATTTTATTTTATTTTTAAAAATTTTATTTATTTATTTGACAGAGAGAGAGATATCACAAGCAGGCAGAGAGGCAGGCAGAGAGAGAGAGAGGGGGAAGCAGGCTCCCTGCTGAGCAGAGAGCCTGATGTGGGACTCGATCCCAGGACCCTGGCATCATGACCTGAACCGAAGGCAGCGGCTTAACCCACTGAGCCACCCAGGCACCCCTAAGATTTTATTTTTAAGCAATCTCTGTACTCAAGGTGGGGCTTGAATTCATAACCCCAAGATCAAGAGTTGCATGTTCTTCCCACCAAGCCAGCCAGGTGCCACTCACATCAGCTTTATTAGGCTGGAGAAGCCCACTTAAGAGTTCAGTGGCAGATAATTTTTTTTCACTTTTTCAAATTATATTCGGTTAGCCACTGTATAGTAGTACATCATTAGTTTTTGATGTAGTGTCCAATGATTCACCAGTTGCATGTAACACCCAGTGTTCATCACAAAATGTGCCCTCCTTAGTGCCTGTCACCCAGTGACCTTATCCCCGCACCCACCTCCCCTCTGAAACCTTCAGTTTGTTTCCCAGAGTCCATAGTCTCTCATGGTTCATCTCTCTCCCCAATTTCTCCTCCTTCAGTTTTCCATCCCTTCCCCTATGGTTCTTTGCACTATTCCTTCTAGTCCACATGAGTGAAACCATATAATTGTTTCTCTGCTTGACTTAGCATAATCCTCTCCAGTTCCAACCATGTTGATTTAAATGGTAGATATTCATTCTTTCTAATGGCTGAGTAATATTCCATTGTATGCATGAATCACATATTTTTTTATCCATTCATCTGTTGAAGGGCCTCTCAGCTCCTTCCGCAGTTTGGCTATTGTGGACACTGCTGCTATGAACACACTGCTATGAACACTGCATGTGCCCCTTCTCACTACACCTGTATCTTTGGGGTAAATACCTAGTACTGCAATTGCTGGGTCATAAGGTAGCTCTCTTTTTAATGTCTTGAGGAACCTCCGTCCTGTTTTCCAGAGTGGCTGTACCAGCTTGCATTCCCACCAACAGTGTAAGAGGGCTCCCCTTTCTCCACATTCTTGCCAACACTTGTTTCCTGTCTTGTTAATTTTTGCTATTTTAATTGGTGTAAGGTGATATCTCATTGTGGTTTTGATTTGTATCCTGCCGGTCCAGCTGGAGAAAGACACCTGAAAGTAGGGCTGGGAGATTTAAGGAAAAGAGAGAGAGAGAGACAGCGGGCTCAGGAGGACTACTCCATCTCAGGCAAGTAGCAACTTTATTTCTTCATGTAATCACTTTCATACAGCTTCAGCACAATGCTGGTATCAATACTCAATCATATATGTCAGTGAAAAATGAGTCAGGCAGGATGTTAACAGGCTATTAACCTCCAGACTTTTGTAATAATCTTAAGGTTCCAAGAATGTGTTTTTTCTTAAGATAAGTCATAAGTGAATCACATAAAACTATGCAGATGTTATTTTCACCCTGAATAGCCTTTCAGAGTCAAGCCATGCGAGCGTCCCCGCTGGACTTGCTCCAGGTTCCCTTGGCACACAAGGGCGTCCCCAAGTGTGTCTAAGTTCACTTCTTATCCAGGCTTCCAGAGTCGTAACAATGCAAACAGTTCCCAACAGTATCCTGCCACATTGTTGAAAGGATAGCCTCTGCAGTATCCCATAGGTTCTGGACTGATGTGTTTTCATTCTCATTAGAAAGTCAACTATCATGTATTTCACTTATTTTTGGAATATAAGGAACAGCATGGAGGGCATTAGGACAAGGAATGGAAAAATGAAGGGGGAGAATCAGAAGGGTAGATGAACCATCAGAGACTCTGTACTCTGAGAGACAAACTGAGGGTTTTAGAGGGGATGGGAGAGCCCAGTGATGGGTATTAAGGAGGGCACGGACTGCAAGGAGCACTGGGTAATATTCACAATAAATCATGAAAGACTACAGCAAAAAACTAATGATGTCCTGTATGGTGGCTAACATAATAAAAAGTTTAAAAAAAATTTTTTTAATTTAAAATTAAAAAAAGGGGGGATGAAGGGAAGGGGGCTATAATCTCTCAGTGTGGGCAAAGTGTAGGGTGTTTCGGTTCTTCTTGGGGATATTTTGTTGTGTTTGTTAGAGGATACTACTTCCCAGAAATACCGGTAAAGTAAAACTGGTGTATATGCAAAGGTAATACTGAATGGGTAAAGAAGGACTACGCTAAAGCATATATTTGCAAAAAAAAAAAAAAAAAAAAAAAAAAATAGTATGCAAAAGTCCAAGTTAAAAAGCTACTATGAAATATAAGTTGATATACTGAACATCTAGTTGAAATGAGAAAAAGGTTAAAAAAAAGAGAGAGAGAGAGAGAGGAGAGAGAGGAAGCGTAAGAGAAAGAAAAGAGAACCGTATCTGAAAAAGACACAAGCCGTTGAGTCAACTCCTGGAGTTCAGTACAGTATTTAGCCCCTGTGTGGGGTGTTACAGTTTTATGCGGACCCTAGGGTTGCCCCCTCTGGTTCTTCCAGCCCGTCTTGGGGGGCAGGGGCCTGCATCGCCCCTGCTCAGGCCACCCTGCTGAGGTGGGGGGATGGTCTCCTTCGAAACCCGCGTTTGGAGTTTTGGCGCTTTTGTTCTCCGGCGGCTCTCAGGGCGTCTTCCCGCCTGTACGGAGGGGCCAAGCAAACATGGCCACCCCCAAACCCCCGTCCCAAAGCGGAGAGACCACAGTCCGCTCCTCTCTGAACCCTCCAGAACACAGTCTCCGTTTCCGCAGGCGCCGCTGAACACCGCCACCGCCCCGCGCGCGCGCCCCCGGCGACCTCCACCCCGGTCGGTCCAGGGGCTCCGGGTCTGTCCCTGCCCTCGCGCCTCAGAAGGGGCAGGGGCCCCGGGTCTGCGCGCCCCCGCGCTCCCTCCCCGCCGCAGCTCTCGGACCCCGGTGGGGCCCCTGGCCCTGCAGTGCTTCCCGCGGCTACGGTGCTGGGTGCTTCTGCGCCGTCTCCGCAGGACGCTTCCGCGCCCCAGAATCTTCCACCTACCTTTCCCGGGGCGCGCGTACCGCGGCTCCCCCGCGTCAGCTTACCTTCAGACTCTGCCCGCAGACCCGCGACGCCGCCCCTCCTACCGCACCCGCGTGGTTTCTCCTGCATGTAGAGGTCCAGACACGTATCCCTACATCTCACGCGGACTTCGGGGGTGTTCCTGACGGCCTGGAGAGCTCCAGCTCAACTCGCCGTCCCGTGGCGGCCGCGAGGGTCCCTGCTCCGCCGCCATCTTACCTCTCTCCTCCCGATCGCCGGTATCTCCGCTCCAGTTCTCGGTGAGGAGGCGAGCCCTCCTCACACACACCCCCTGGGGACCGTCTGTGGGAGACGCTCCAGAGAGGCTTGGGCATCTGTGGGAGGCGCTAGAGAGGGGCTCGGGCATCTGGGGGAGGCGCTCCAGAGGAGCTCGCGCTTTGGCCGGGTTGCACGGGGCTTGACAAACTGGCCCCCGGTTTCTTTTTTTGAGTCCCAATTTTAAATGTTAAAGGAGTTGTATGCATGTATAAGCCAATCAATCAATCACTCTATGTATGTAAATAAATAAAATAATAAGACTATGTATGTGGTTGGAGACTGGCCAGAAAAATCTAAAATATTTACTATATAATACTTCAGAGAGAAAGCTGATGCCTGGGCTAGGATGCGTACAAGAGGGGACCTCCAGAGTGCCTTTTGATGTCGGAATTCTGGCGTTTCTCTCTCCTGGGTTCAAGAGTCAGGCCCTTGCCCACTCCTAGCACTCCAGAGTCAGATTCCAGAAGTCCTCGCCGGACAGGGCGAGTGTAGCCAGCCAGTCTGCCTTGAGGCTGGTTGTGGGTTTGTGGGTGGTTTCACCATTATCGACTCCAGAAATGCTGTTGGTTCTCTCTCGGCCCCACTTGAAATGTGACCAGCATACAGAAATGCACAAATCATAAAGGCATAGCTCCAAAAGAAATTTCAAACTGTACACCCAGGACAAGAAATGGAGCACCCCCAGAAATCGCAGATACACTTCTGTGCAGGCAAGTGCTGTCCTCACTCCGTTAGCCATGGATTAGTTTTGTCTTTTTGTGAACGCCACAGAAAAGGAACAATATGGCGTGAGCTTTTATGCTCGGCTTCTTTCATTTTACTCAACGTCCAGGAGATTCATCCATGCCATTGTTTGTAGTAATACATTCTTCATTCCAGTTTGGTATAAACATTCCAGTGTGTGAGTAGGGCAGATGTGTTTATCTGTTCTTCTCTTGATGGGCATTTGGGTTGTTTCCGCTGTGGGTCTATTAATGAACAGTGCTTTGAACACCTGAATCTGTCCATCACTGGGTGAACGAAAGTATGCATTTTCTTCTCTGGGCACAAGATTTCGGAGTGCAGTTGCTGAACCAGAGGGATACATATCTTTACTTTTTGGTACATCACTTAGCTATTCTTTAAACCTTGGAATTAAGAGCCCCCTGTACATTGGTCATTTCATGCGGGTGGGTTGGGCTGGACCAGAGCGGGACACTGATACTGATTGAGAGGCTGTAACCAGGCCCCTGGAGGGCTACCCCAGGCCTGTCCTTGCTGGGCATCTCCCCAGAGTAGGCCGGGCCAGCTGGCATGAGATACCAGTCCTCAGGTAGCACATGAATTTAGGGATTTCAAGAACAGCATGTTCTCATAATCAGAGATTTTAGGGGAGACCTTAAGCTCAGCCTGTCCCCAAGCTCATTTCTCTCAAGGGGACTTCTCCTTCCCTTCTGTCCAGCTAGCCTTTAGAACTGAAGGTGATGAGTGCTGGGCCCCTCATCTCCTGGTGGGTACAGAGGCTGGATGCCGGACAGGGGACCCACGACGGTTCCCCCGTGTCTTCTCACCTGGTGCTCAGGCAGGGAAGAGCAGGGGGGCTGTGTGCTTCAGAATCCACTAGAGAGCTCCTGAGAAGGACCTGCCGCTCCCGCCAGCCACGCCCATCTGATTCCTGGTCAGGCAAGGGCCTAACCTGGGTGAAAGACCCACCCTGGAACTGGCAGGGTTCTTCTCCCTCCCAACCTTCCCAGACCCACCCCAGCTCCCTCCCACTGGCTGCTGTGTTACTTCCAGGCAAATGCCTGGAAGGAGGTGGTTGCAAAGACCTACCCTGCCTTCCCTCTGAGTTGATGCCCTGAGTGGGAAGTGGATTACTGTACAGCCTTCCTTTTCTTAACTCAGGCGCAACTTCTCTCCATCCTTGCTGCAATGCTTTGGCTCTCTGTGTCTCTCCCTGTCCTGGACTTGCTCTAGCAGGTGGTTCCATCAGCACAGCCAGCAAGCAGGCCTGGAGAAGCCTGGGCTGAGGGTCAGCCCCTTGATGTGGGGAGCTGGCAGGCTGACTCCCTTCTCTCCTGCTGTTTGCCTTGAGGTGTTGCTGTGTGACTCCATACTGGAACTTACTCTTCAGTTATGTGGCAGCGGTATAGGGATGAGGCTAAAAAGACACCAATGAGACAGCCTGTGTCTTCAGTCCTCTCCTGTGTCTATTGGTCTGTGAGCTTCTTCAGGAAGTTAGAGGGGGAAAAAACAAAAACAAAACCAAAAAACTAGTCAGGGCCTGGGCCTTCCTGCTGGGCTCTGTTGCCAGCCAGACCCTGACTGCCTGGACATGCCCTGGGGATAGCCCAGAGACATGTGCTGTGGGCATCGTGGAACCCCAAAGCAGGGTTGTTTAGGAGGGCTTCCAGGAGGTGGCTTGAGCATGTCTCAGAGAACTCCTGGAGGCTGTGGGGAGCACAGGTGTGGCATTCTAGGATTGGAGCAGTGCAGTTACTTGGGGGGACTGAGACTACATTGGAGATGGCTTGTAAGGAAGCCTTGTATTTGGGGATACCTGGGTAGCACAGTTCTGACTCTTGGTTTTAGCAGAGGTTGTGTTGGGCTCCATGCTCAGTGTGGTCTGCTTTGAATACTTTCTTCCTCTGGCCCTCCTGCTCATTCTCTCAATAAAATAATCTTTGGGGAAAAAAAAGCCTTGTATTTGGGGGGCATAGAATCTAATATTCTTCACTGAATGTTAATTACTTATTAATCAATGCTTTCCTTCATTTGATACATCATCACAGCTAAGCTCTTGCCAGGCCACACTGAACTCTACCCTAGATCTGGTGACCTAAAAAAGGTTGTGGTCTGGGACCAGACTCCGGAGGGTTAGCAGGTAAGGTTTGTGTAGAGTGTAGGGGTACATTGGGGTGGCCTGAGGACTAGAAGGCTAGTAGCATTCCTCCCACAGGGGAGATGTCCCGGCCTCTGTGAGCAAGGGCATGGTCTGTAGCTGGAGATCCCATGTCATGAGCCAAGGTCAGCGCAGTGTGGGCTGAGAGAGGGAAGCAGTTCCCAGGAGCAGCAAGTGGAGGTAATGTTCTGATGGATGGAAAGGCTGCTTTTCCTGCAGATCTGCATTTATGTATGTATTGATTGGTTGGTTGGTTGATTGCAAAGCTGCTGTCCTGCACCTGCCAGGTTTATAGGCCCCTTTAGTGCTTCCAAGGGCACTCAGAGCCCTCCTACCTTGCTCTTCTGCCTCTGTCCACTGCTAAGACTGTGGTCAGTATTGAGGGGGCACCTAGGGAGACACTTAAGGCTAAGATGAAGTTCCTCTGTGCCTGCCTTCTGCCCTCTCACAAGCTTCTCTCCTTGGAGTGTTGAGGAAAGAACCAGGGAGGCAGGCAGGCACCTGGGCTGATCCAGCTGGGTCCAGGGCCCCTGTCTTTGGTTGAGATCACTGACCAGCCATTGCTAAGCAGAGAAGCAAAAATGGGGGTGGGAGCAAGGCCTGGGTTATGGCAGACTGCCATAATTCCTGGGCCTGTTCATCCCTCTTTGAAATTAGACTCAGGATGCCCAGGTTTACCTCCTACCTGGCCAGAGGGTGCTGGCTGAATCGTGTTCCTTTGCCTCAATTTTTGCAGGTGCACCAAACTGAAACCAGTATATATGCTTGGGGTATGGGTAGAAGGTAGGAGAGAGAGGGGGAGAGAGATGCGCGCTAGAGAGAGCAGACATCCTGGACCAGAGGAACTCTAACATGAGAGGCCGAGGGAGGGGGCATGATGGTGTGCGGCATGTGGGAGGGAGAGTGTCAAATTATCAGGGGCTTGTAGAGATGTGTAAGGGTCCCTTTAGGTCTAGAATGTATTTTTTTTTTTAAGATTTTTATTTATTTATTTGACAGAGAGAGAGAGAGAGAGAGAGAGATCACAAGTAGGCAGAGAAGCAGAGCAGAGAGCCCAACGAGGGGCTTGATCCCAGAACCCTGGGATCATGACCTGAGCCGAAGGCAGAGGCTTTAACCCACTGAGCCACCCAGGCACCCCTCTAGAATATATTTTATGGTTCCATGGGCAAAACACTGAACTAGGCTGTAAGGGAATTAGGGAACAAAGTAAAGCCAAAGCGAAGCTCAGTTTCCAAGATCTCAGAATCCAGTTCAGAGCAGTTACTGCCTGAAGGTCAGGATAGCGGTGCCCTTGGCAGCAGGAAGACCAGATTCTATCCGGGATGTGAACTACTCTAGCAGAGGAAGGGTTAGTTGGACTCAGGAAAAGGGGGGGAACAGCCTCTCCACCATCTGCTTCTCCACCAATACTCTGGGCCCTTATCCTGCTTCAGGAAAGACCATGTGTGCCCTTCCACAGGTGGGGGCCACTTTGTACCCCAATTTTTTTTTTTTTTTTTTTACCATACGGTCAGACACCTGTAAAAATAAAACCTTTATTATCACAAAACCTTATTAATACAGATCCACAAGCCCTTATCTGAAACCCCTCGGGCCAGATATATTTAAGAATTCAGAATTCCTTGGGTTTTAGAAAGTGCCAAGGCACAGATGCTGAGCCTCACATAACATCTCCAGAGGTTGTCTGGCGTGACACGCAGTAATCAGACATCAGTGCATCCGTAGAAAACTATGAAAAGGCCACACTGGCCCACAGATTGCCTCATTTCACTGCATGTTGGGTCTGGATGCCGAGGAAGAAACTTCTTCGGGTTTTGGATTTCAGAACTGCAGATAAGGGATTGCAGAGCTGGACTTAAACATGCCCATTTCCAGAATGGCACTGTGGCGGTGCCATGGTGAGGTGCCCAGACTTGCCAGAGTTCCTAGGCTTCCCTCCTGGCTCTGGCACGAACCAGCCATAGGACCCTGAGCTTCCCTTTCCTCTTCTGTAGCATGGATTTATTAATTCTCCCTCACAGGCGTGCCATGAGGATTGCACAGCTTAGCACTTGTGAAGTGCTCAGAACCCTGCTTTGTACGCATGGATGGCATCACGGAGACAGGCAGACAGACAGACATGTAAGACAATTTCTGTACATTCGGGTGGTTCAGAGTTCCCTGCTGAGGCCCTTCAGGCCACCAGGGCAGATGGATCTTTTCTAAGTATCACAGATCTTCAATATCCTTGGGCCTGGGGCCTCCCAGGGCAGCAGACATGAAGGTTTCAGAAGTCCCAGAGGAGTTTCTGTCATACCTTGGGGTCCTCCAGAGAGGTGGAGGGGGCCCAACCTTGTGTCCTTTATGACAGTGCAGTGGTCCCAGTGCTGTGGCTCTAGAATCCCCTCCCCCTGCACATCAGGTGGCCGAGACCAGAACTGCTTCCCGAATAGAATAAACAAGAATGTGTGCTCCCCAGGAGATTCTTGTTCACAAAGAAGACATGGGGTTTCTGCTCCACCGAACATTAGAGGTGGAGCTGGACCTTCCCCAGCCACACCCTTAACAAGAATCTCAACAAGCATTTCCATGGGACAAGGTGGAGCGCCTCTGTCCCTTATTGTAAAACTTCAAACCATTCAAAAGGACAGGATGGAAAATACTAACCATATTGTTTCTGATCCTCCAGCTGCCCTTGGCTAACAGGCCCCTGGGCTGTCTGTCCCTCTGCACTTGTCCTCAGCTACACAAAGACCCCCCGCAACACACCCTCATCCCTACACACCTGCACGTACATCATGAACCCCCTCCCCCTCACGCTCCCAGAACCACACATCCTTACAGACCCTAACACTTTAATCACCTTTACAAAAGAAAATACACATTCACGCAAGAACACACTTCACAGAGAGGCAGGCATTTGGCCATTGCATCCAGATGCCCGCAGGTGGGGTCAAGATGCTGCTCCCTTAACTCCTGGACCAGTGTTCTGCTTCTTCCCTAACTGCCCAGAGCCTCAGTTTTCATGCTGGGGAGTGGCGGTGAGAATCACATTGCCCAACTCAGAGAGAGCCCAAGAGGCTCAAGCGGGATTTACACTTAACAGGAAAGCATTCTAGGGCACCTGGGTGGCTCAGTGGGTTGAGCCTCTGCCTTGGGCTCGGGTCGTGATCTCGGGGTCCTGAGATCAAGCCCCGCATCAGGCTCTCTGCTCCGCAGGGAGCCTGCGTCCCCGTCTCCCTGCCTGCCTCTCTGCCTACTTGTGATGTCTGTCTGTCAAATAAATAAATAAAATCTTTAAAAACAAAACAATACAAAAAAAAAAAAAAAAAGGAAAGCATTCTGCTTGCTAACCGTCCAGTGAGAGCCCATCCAAGGAATTACTCCTGCCCTCCTCGGACAGGAGACAGACTTGGAAAAGGACTTCAGGAAGATGAAGAAAGTGATCTTAGTGGCACAAACTGCTTGGAGTGAGGCTGATGGAGCCATGGAGGGCTCCATTTTGGGATGGGGTGGGCCCTTCACAGTGGGGTCACTGCGGCCAGCCAGCTAGTGCCCTGGAGGCCCCCACACACCCCACAAAACACCTCCTTGACCTGACGGTGAACATGTGTCAACAGAGTAGCTGAGCAGCCTCCATTCTCACTGGGCTCACTGGAGGGTCCTCTCCACCTGCAGGGGAAGAAGTGGGGAGGTGACCTGGCTTGCTCCCCAGCCCTCCCCCAAAGCCAGCGGTGGCTCCCTGTCCCCTCCACCTGGCTCCTGGACAGCGGGAGGGAGCAAGGGATGAGGCCGTGCTGGAGACAGAAAACTCTCACCCACCACCCTTCCTCCATCTTTGGTTCTCAGGCATTGTAGCCATGCTTGGGAGCACCTGGGACTTCCTCTCTCCCCCTCCCCATCCCACAATCACCTGGGGCTCGTTTGCAAGATTCCTGATTCCTGGCTGTGGGGAGAAAAAGAACACAAAACCAGTGATCAGGTGTGTGGTAGGCAGAGGCGGTCCTCATTCCCTGCCTTCCATTCCTTCTCCCCCTCTAGGGCCCTTCCAAGGTCAGGCCTAGTGGTTTTCCCTGGCTGCAGGATCCGCAGGGTCCTCAAGGATGATGGATGGCAATGGGGTGGGAGTACTTGGGCTTTTCCACAGACGGGGGACAACAGCTCAATTGTAGTTGCTGCTCCCCAAGAGGGAATCGTTCTGCTGTAAGGATGGGTGAAGAGCCTTTCTCCCTACAGGGCTTGGCCAGCTGTGAGGGTACCTTTTTTTCTTCCACCCTTTTTTCTTCCTACCTACCTTGAGAGTACTGCTTGATGAAGATCAGCACTCCAGCCGTCAGCAAGAGAAAGATCAACATGGGGATAACCACAGCACTGGTTATCCACTGATGAGGGGGTGCTTCTGAGGAAGGCAGAGAAGAGGGGTCAACAGCCTCAGACCATGGGGCTATCTCTAGGGACCCTGGCACCCTTCCCTGCTCCTCCACATCCCCTCCACCAGGTTCAGCTCCTCACCCCAGGTCACAGTGAATGTGTGGTTCAGGCCAGAGTGTTGCACATGGCAAGTGTACCGGTCCTCCATCCTGGCTGGCACCTGCACAGCTGCCCACGTCTGGTAGGTGCCATCTCCACTGGGGCGTGTCTCCACATACTCAGTCTCTAGCACCAGCTCCTCCTCACCCAGCCACCAGCTCAATGAGATGTCCCGTGGGTAGAAGCCCCGGGCCCAGCATTTCAGTGTGATGCCGCCATCCTGAGCTGTGTGTCTTGTCACCTGCACCGTGGGCGGCTCTGCAGAGAGAGGTTGAGAGAGAAAGGCTGGTGAGAGGCTGCTCTCTGCCCACTCCTCATGTTTGATCCTAGGCTCCTCTGGCATCATCCAGGGTGGAGGACAGGAAGGAGTTGGAGACCAGGTCTCTCCCCAGGGGAGGCATTCAACCAGTATTGGAGGAAGGGATGACCTACTGCCAGCCATCCCAAAGGGGCACAATCCTGGGAATTCCTTAGTGAGGACGTGACTTCCTGCCCCCAACCTCCGGGAAGGTTCTGGGTGGGGCTGTTGGGTCCTATGTTGATAACCCCCTTCTTCTCACAGAAACCCTATGGTTTTCTCAGAGACTACATGCATCCCCATTACTCCTTCACATGGTAGGTGCCTAACAAGAGGCTGAATGAAGGCAAGGATGGTCCTTCCCTCACTTTGGAAGGAAGTGGTTGTGAGTGTAGCTCCAGAGTCAGCCCAGAATTAAAGCCCAGCCTGTCTCCTGTCCACACTCCCCCATGCTCTCAGGGCCTGAAGGGGATTCCTGAATTTTTGTTTTTTTCTCTCAGCGTTGTTCCAAACGACACTGTGCAGGTGTGATGGTTCATTTTATGTGTCAAATTTACTGGGCCACACAGTGCCTCAGCATTTGGTCAATCCTTATTCTGGGTGAGATGCCCATTTGAATTGGTAGATACAGTACAGCAGACTGTTCTCCCCAGTGTGAGTGAGGCCCCTTCCAATCACATGAGGATCCAAACAGGACAGAAAGTCTAACCTCCTGCCTGATCTCCTGCAGCTGGGACATCAGTCTTTTCCTGTCTATGGACTGAAACTGAAACACTGGCTCTCCTGGGTCTCTGGCTTGCCAGCTGCAGATCTCGGAACTCCCAATCCTCCATGGTCACGTGAGCCGATTCCTTAACTCTCTCTCTCCACATCCTGTTTGGTTCTGTGTCTGTGGAGATTTCTGCCTGGTCCAACAGGTGACAGGTAGATGATATCCCCTGAGCGCTGGAGCGCTCAACAGTCATGTAAGACACCAGTATGGTGCTTCCGGGAGACAAGGCTATTGTCACCATCCCTGTAATACTGACAAGGACACTGAGGCACAGAAAGGGCAAGTGACTCGCCCAGGGTCACAATGTGGCTCTGGATGCTAGGGTCCAATGCCTGAGCTGGGACCCACCACACTCTGCTCTCATAATCACATCTTCTCTTGATGTTATTTGCCCTGCCTTCCCTTCAAGGACCATCCTTCCTGTTGCCTCAGCTGATTCACATGGTGCTGCTCAGTCACCAGACATCCATGGTGTGCTGATGCTCTGACCAGCCCCACCCACCAGCAGCCGATGAGGCCTCTGCCACAGCACCCCCAAGCACCCACCTTCCCTAGTGTTCATCCCAGTCCGTCCCGCCAGCCCTGATGGATGGAGTCAGGAGAAGTACAGGACACACCTAGGATCTGAGGAGCATGTTTAGCATGAAGGGTGTGTGGGGGCAGAGGGGCAAAGGGCCTCAGCTTCCCTGGCAGTCCCCAGTAGTCCAGGAATGCTATCCCCTGGGACCTGAGGTCCATTTCTGAAGGAGAAAAGCAGGACGTTAAGCCCCTGGAGGGCTTTATGAATCGCCTAATTTAACATACTCACTCAATGGGTGATTAACATGAGGCCTAGAGTGAAGGCCTCACTTACCAAGACCACAGTGTGGTTCACCTCGTCTGGAATGAGGGCCCGAGATCGAGTTCTGCTCTACATGAGGAAGCCCTCGGCTAGTCAGCCTTCTTTCTGGGGCTCAGTGGGCTTAGCTGAGACAGGGGAACACAATCTGCCTCCTCACCTCCACCCCCAGACTCTCAAGCACAGGAGTGTGGGCCCTGCAACGACAGACTGCACCTCACCTTTCCGGGTGAGGCTCTGGCCACCCAGCTCCAGGTACCTGCGCAGGGAAACAAGGCAGAGGCCTTCCAGGTAGGCCTTGTCGTACTCAGCGTAGCAGCGCTCTGTCTCCCACCAGCTCTTGGTCCGCATGGCTGCAGGTTTGGCCGACACCCAGTTCAGAGTCTCCAGGTCCAGTGACAGGTGGTCCTGCCCATCGAAGCTGAACTGCCAGAAGCTGTGGGTGTGGCCATCCTCCCGGATCTCACAGCCGAACATCCGCTGGGTACTGTGCATGCCTGCATATGTGGGCGAGAAGGCTGCCATTTGCTTGCGCTATGGGGTTGGATCCGTGAGAGCCAGAGAGAAGCCCAGCGCCTGAGGGTGCCTCTGAATGGTGAGGGGCAGGGTGGCGGTGTTTAAAAAAGAAGGCTCCCCTGGGAACTGTCATGAGCAGCCAGGGCTGAGCGGCCTCTTGGGCCTCTTACAGGAGAATCCTTGGGTTCATAGCTAGAGCCATCAGAAGAACTCAGTTCTTTATGGTTGGAAGAGATCCTCAAGAAATACTCATGGTAAGACTGGGTCACACCCCAAATTCAGATATGTGAAAGACATGTTCAGATGTGAGGCTAGCTGCTAGCAAAGTGGCTGGGGTGCTTATCCTCGGGCCTCTGGGCTACTGTGTAGCTCTTCCCAGTCTCTGGTTTTTATACCTAAGACTGGGTTTCCAGGCATGGGAGGAGGGCAGCACTGGCAGCAGCCAGCAGGGGATGGGAGCTTGTCCCTGCTGAGAGGAGGGGGTGGCCCGAGGGAACCGCTCCTAAATTCCTCCCGTGCACTGGGTAGAGCAGGGTCCTCAGCTAGGTTCTCTCTCCCACCCTGAGCTGTCTGCCTGCTTCAAGTTCATGTGGCTTCCCACCCTGCATGGCAGAGGTGGTGTCTGAGAGCCTGGCAGTGGGTGTGAGGGAGGGAAACCTCTGTCAGTCTGCAGGAGTCTGGAACCCCAGGTAGCTGAAGGGGAGGCATTGTGGGGCACAAGCTTACTGTGCTGACCACATGGGCTGGCTGCTGGAGCCACAACAGATTCTGAAGCCCCGGGAGGCCCCGCTTCGCTGTGGGGATAGAGTTATGCATCAGGGCCATGCCTTGAATCCTCTTATGGGCTCAGGGGGGCGGCCTCTATCCACTAATGGAAAGGCATAGCTGCCCAGAGGGTCAGCTTGAAGAGTGTGCAGGAAAGGGGTGGGGCAGCGGGAGCCTCTGACGCACCAGTGCTCTGGTTGTGGTAGCCCATCACGGTCCACGTCTCCACCTGCTGCACCTTTGCCCAGGCCCTCTGCTTCTGAGTCTCTGTCTCCCAGTACTGGGCATCCACAGTTGCCATCCACGGGGCCTGGGGCTTGGCCCTGTCCACACGACTGTCATAATGGATGAAGGGCTGGTCGTCCACGTAGCCTACAGCCAGAAACTGGGGAAGGTCCGGGCCTGGCTCTGACAAGGCCAGGTAGTGGTAGTGGAGAGAGTGTGTCCCTGTGAAGACATAAGACAGTCAGACTCATGTGCCCTGCCATGAGTGTGCCACACTGCAGGCCTATGTGACTGGTGGGGGTGGCCATGCAAACCTAACCAGGGTATTTGCCATCAGTAAGAGCAAGAACTGGGGATTTCGGTTAAAAAGTAAGGGTAGCCAAATAGTTTAAATAAAGAATCAATCATTCAGTCAAACATCGAGGCCAGCGTTCATGTGGTAAGTCTTGCGGACTTTAGGCTTGTGGAAGTTTTCTGCCCCTCCGCCTTCACTCAGGGCTTACTTACTCTTTACTTACTTACTGACTTCACACTCTTCTCTGTAAGTGTGATTATCTGGTTTCCCATCTCACAGTTTCAAAGGTATGATAAAAAAAAAAAACCTGGTTGTTTGGCAGCTTAATTTCTGTGGATTTATTCATTCTCCAGAGCTACCTGATAAAGTGAGACCACTATTCCTAGCTTGAACCACTGATGCCAAGTTGGTGGCATCTTGACTGCATTCCCCACTCCCTCCTGTTCCCACAGGAGACACTGCCAGTCATCTCTTTAAGTCCAAATGCAACCTCAAGGTTTGTTCTCCACCATCTCTAGAAGCACCAGCTTATCCATTCACCTTAGTGCTGGAGATGAGATTTAGCAGCTCACCCTGACTCAAGCTATAAAAACAAATGCTGTATCTTTAAAAACCTTACCCCACCTTTCTCAGGGGCTCACTCCCAGAGACTCACCCATAGCTCACATCTTCTTTTTCTTTTTTTTTAAACTGTGCACCGCAATATTGAGTTTGAACTCATGACCCTGAGATCAAGACCTGGACTGAGATCAAGAGTCTGATGCTTACCAACTGAGCCACCCAGGGGCCCCTCCCTTACTTCATTTTTTTTTTTTTTAAGACTTTATTTATTTACTTATTTGACAGGGAGATAGCACAGGTAGAGCAGCAGGCAGAGAAGAGGGAGAAGCAGGTCCTCTGCTGAGCAGGGAGCTTGCCATGAGGCTCAATCCCAGGATCATGACCCAAGCCAAAGGCAGATGCTTAACCAACTGAGCCACCCAGGCGCCCCTCTCTTACTTCATTAAGGAAGGTTTTGCTCAGGACCCTTTGGTGGCTCAGTTGGTTAACTGTCTTAGCTTCAGTGCAGGTATTGATTCCAGAGTCCAGGAGTCTTGGGATTGAGCCCCATGTCCGGTTCCCTGCTCATCGGGGAGTGTGCTTCTGCCCCTCACTCTGCTTGTGCTCACTCACTCTCAAATAAATAAATAAAATAAAAAGGTTTTGCTCAAATGCTACTTTTCTCAGTGAAGCCTTCCTTGCCCACTCCACTTTCTGTGGAGCATTACCACCACATAGAAGATGTACACTTGACTTGGTTTTTCTCTCTTTTTTTGCCGATTTTATTTATTTATTTGCCAGAGAGAGAAACAGAGCACAAGCAGGGGGAGCGGCAGGCAGAGGGAGAAGCAGACTCCTCACTGAGCATGGAGCCCGATACAGGATTCAATCCCAGGACCCTGGGATCATGACCTGAGCCAAAGACAGACGCTGAACCACCCCAGCATCCCTACCTGTTTCTCTTGTTAATAGTCTCTTCCCTGTAATGTCAGTTGCCCAGGGGCAGAGGTTCCTCTAAGGATCCTTCTTTCCCAGCCTAGAACAGCTTCTGGCACATAAAAGATGCTCAATATTTGAACATTCAAATGTGAAAGGAGGAGTCAAGTACATCTCCTCCCTCATAGCTCTCTTTAAGCTCCGTTGAAGCCACAGCAAACTCGGCCCTGGCCCTTTGTACCTGCTGTTCCTTCTGTCCCAGCCATGCTCCTTCTCTTCTCTTGGCCAATGCCTCTCATCCCTCAGCTTGCAGTTCAGGTGCCCCTTCCTCCAGGAAGCCCTACTGCTTCCACCTGCCAACCCTCAGTGCAGCCTCTGCATTCCCTGTGAAACTGTGGGTTCCAAGGGGGCAGGCAATACATCTAACTGTGTCACCACTATTTCCATGGGTCTTGGGGAGAACATCATGCTTGGCACACAGTGGGTACTGCCTGCCTTTATTGAGAGGGAAAAAAACCCAAGAGCATGAAAGGCAAGGATGATGATGATCACAGCTGTCACTTTTGGAGAGTGACTGCTCTATGTCCTGCACCAGTCTAACTGCTTTTCTTTCATTCACTATCGCAGTTGATCCTTATTATGAACCTAAGACGTTGGTGTGATTGGCCCCATTTCACAGAGGAAGGAACTGAGACCCAGGGGAGGGTGAGTACAGTACCAAAGCCATGCACTAGATAAGAGAAGCCTGGATTCTCTCCCCAGAGCCCATTTTTTTCCTAAGCTTAGGAAGAGGATGAGGAGCTCTCTTCTTGCACTGGTGAAACTTTTCATGTGAGGCAAGAGGGATCAACGTTGAAAGGGAGTGAAGGGCTGACATTAGGCCTGGGCTGGTGTAGGCCTCCTGGGAAATGACGGACTCTCAGGGTGCTGTTTCTTTACAAACCACCGAGTTACGATTAGTGGGGTTTCCTGGACTGGGAGCTATGAGCAGGGACACAGGCTTTGCTAGGAACAGAGACTATGGCTTCTGTATGCTAAGGTGACCCACCTGGTCCTTGGCTCCAATCTGCAGTAGCTGCCTGTCCTGAGTGTGGGGCAAAGAGACTGTGTCTTTGGGTAGTTGCCTTCTGGGTGATGGGGAAGCATGCACACTGTACTTTCTGTCCTCTCTCCTCCTTAGCTAAGGCCACACGGTGTGGTAGGCTGAATTCTGGACCCCTAAGACATCCCTGGAACCTATGAATGTTACCTTACACGGTAACAGGGATTCTGTAGATGTGATTAAATTAAGGATCCTAAGATGCAGAGATTATCCTGGATTGTCTAGGCTGGCCCTGAATGTTTCCTTATGAAAGGGGACAGAAGGACACTCTGTGACTACCACAGAAGGGGATGTGAGAACGGAACAGAGAAAGAGGCAGGAAGGTGCAATGAGCCAAGGAATGCAGCTCTAGAAGCTGGAAAAGGCAAAGAAATGGGTTCTTTCCTAGAGCCTCTGTAGGGAGCTGTCCCATGGCACCTTAGTCTCAGCCCAGAGAAGCCCATTTTGGACTTTTGACTTCCATAACTCTATGAAAATAAATGTGTGTTGTCCTTAAGCTACAAAGTTGTGGTACCCTTGTTATAGCAGCTATAGAAAACAAATACACATAATATGAGACCAATGTCTGATGTGTCTTTTGAGTTTGGTGGACAGTTCAAACCTAGGCACCCTGGAAGTCCTGCTACCCTGGAACAGAGAGAAGGATGCATAATCTGGGAAGAAGGACGTCCTCTGAGAGCTGTGCCAGTTTTCAAGCTGCCTCCAAGATGGGGACCTGGTGGATGCTGAGAGAGGGTGCAGGGACCCTGGGTCCCCACTACTGAAGCAAAGAGGCCACAGAGGTGCTGATATGCTCTTCCCTCAGTGTGAGGAGTTGGGAAAGGACAAGTGAGCCAAGTTCAGGCCTGCAGGGAAGGGAGCAACATACATCTGGTTGTTCTTCTGGGACAGATACACAATTTCCTTGCTAGATCATGTGACTATTTATGACTATTAACTTGCTTTAACAGCCAGTGACTTCTGGTTAAAAATGAGAGGATGTCTACCCATGTATTATTTTGTAAAGTTACAAAATAGTTCTAAAGCACGTAGGTACTGGTCCCTGTCCCAAGCACTTTACAAAATTTTTGCTCCATTAACCCTCATAACGATTTTATCGGGCAGGTACTGCTGTGCCAATCTATGACTAATAGGGAAACTGAGCCCCAAAGATGCAAAGTCGCCTGCCAAGTAGCAAAAAGCAGGGCCAGACGGCATACCCAGGTTCTCACGATGCCCCCTGGGCCGCATCTGCCCTTTAGTGAACCCACGAAGGGCTGACACTGTGTAGGGGCACACACAAGCAGCCCTCTCCCCACGACATCTCCCCACTCTTTGCCCTCCACAGACACCTCCCTGGACATGGTTTCAATGGGCTCAGCTCTGCCCAGCCTTGCCCATATGGCCAGGCAGGGTCCTCCCTTTTGCCCCACTCAGCAAGTACCTTCTGAGCACCTGCTGTTTATCTGGCCCTCTCAGAAGCCCTGGGGATGCTGGGAAAGCACAATGGCCCCAAGTGCATGCTCTTAGGAAGCTCCCATGAAAGCAGGATAAGCAAGATAAATGAATAAAATGTATGACAGACTGGCCAGCAGTAAGCTCTGAGGAGACCAAAAAGAAAAAAAATAAATAAAGCAGAGACATGCAACGTGTTAGGGGTGGGTTTAAAATTTTAGATAGAATGGACAGGGAAGCCCCCCTCCACCCCCAAGGAGACTCCTGAATAAAGACCTGAAGGAGCCATGTAAAGGTCTAGAAGAGAGCTTTCTGGGTCTGCAGAAGGGAAAGCTAGTGGAAAGGTCCTGGGGGCAGCAGTATTCTTCTGATATTCCGAGGCTTTTGCAGTGACATGGGAGAAAAATAAAATGGTGGTGTGACTCAGGAGCTATAGATGTTAGCAGCAGCGGGGAAAGAATGGGTTGACTCCCAAATCCTTCCTAGGCTTGTCCAGATTGTTCCTGGAATGGCCTGGATACAGCCTCTGGCCTACCTCTCCCTGCCGGGGAGGTTCTGGTTTCTGGCATCTGCTCTGCCTTGGACTACTTCACCCATGGTCCACACCCTGGCATCTGGGGCCCATACCAGGAGTCAGGGGACAATTCAAGGACAAGTTCATGATTGTGGCCCCTCATTCAGCTGGCTTGCAGCTATTGCCTTCCACAGACCCTATCGGGGGCTACCCATTCCTTCTTCCCTGAAAATCCCACTGCTGTCTACTCTGCCTACTAGACGGTCCTGGGAGCCTGGCCTGCTCTCTGGGTGGGAGGTGCTCCCAGGCTGCCCATACCTGTCTTTTTGCTCCGGGAGGACAGTATGAGCTGGAACTAGATTCCTCCTAGCTAACTGGATCCAAGACAGACCCTCATGCCTGGTGCTCCAGCCCTGAGTGCGGCAAAAGCAGTTGAGGAATCATTAGGCTACCTCTGTAGTTTTCGGGGGGAGCACCCCTACTAGCCTGGGGTTAGTGCCGGCCACAGTAAGACCACAGCAGGAGGAAGTGGGGGCCACATGGCAGGTGTCCAGAGGAATCTGCTTATGCTGTGACATGCTGTGACATGCCCGTCGCTGCCTCAGGCCCCATGTTATCAGCCCTCCCCCACTTCTTCCGTCACTGCTGAGTCCTGGTCACTGAGACAGTTCGCCAGCCCCACAAGAAAGGGGCAGTGCTGCCCTCTTTCACACAGCTTCCCTCTTTCTCTGACTGGTGGGGGAGGGAGGTGCCCCACCCCTTTCCTACAACCCACGTGGCATTGCCACTCTCTAGCTGTGTGGCTCTGTTCCACAGCTCCAGGCTTTGATTTCCTCATCTGTAGGTGAGGGCAATTACTTGACCTGTTCCACAGTGCTGGAGTGTTCAGTGAGCTAATAAATATAAAGAAGTACAGGCAGGGGGACGCCTGGGTGGCTCAGTTGGTTGAGCAGCTGCCTTCGGCTCAGGTCATGATCCTGGCATCCTGGGATTGAGTCCCACATCGGGCTCCTTGCTTGGCAGGGAGCCTGCTTCTCCCTCTGCCTCTGCCTGCCCTGCTATTCTGTCTGCCTGTGCTCGCTCTCTCTCCCTCTCTCTCTCTGACAAATAAATAAAAATCTTTAAAAAAAAAAAAAAAAAAAGAAGAAGTACAGGCAGGGAGAAAGGGCTCTGCAGACATCATGTGCTTAGCCTTCATCCTTTCCTATCTGGAAAGGAGAGGTGGGGATGGGAAAAAGAGAGCTGGAGTGAAGAAGCCCCCTGGGGCACCCTCCAGAGGGTCTGGCCTCTCTGTCCCCCACCAGGGCAAAGACAGCCTACCAGATTCCCAGATGTGGAGGTGCCCTCCTGCATCGCTGGGGGCCCCTGGCCTCTGCCATCTTGCCCCCTTGTCAGCAGGTGGGCAGTCCCTTACCTCCAGGCCATGGTTTGTTTTCTAACTTCAGGTTGGCTAGTTCTGCCATCACCATCTTCGCTAAGGAAGCTGGGCCATCGGCCACCACAGGCAACCCCCAGGGGCTCTCTGCAAGGGGGAAATGGAAAAGGGAAGTATGATTCTCAAGGCATAAATATGTTACACATCCTTGTCTCTGCTTAGAGAGATGGTATGAAATGATGAAGAGAGGCACGCTGGAAGGGAAGAGGGACAGGGAAGCCTTGTCTCAGGATTGACTAGGAGCTTCTTCAGCATGGAGGTGTAAAACCAACAGGGCTGAGTTCTGGGTCTTGGTGCCAGAGCTTTAGAAATACTGATTTGTGGCATTTTTTACTGTATTCCTGTGAGGTAGGCCCTGATGGCGCCTACCTGGAAGGCAGGGCTGAGTTGCCCCTACCCCTGCCAAAGGTTCCCCACCCAGCTATTCCTGCCCCTCCTGGACGTTCTGCTTGGTCCTGCCCAGCTCTGTCCACTTGCTCAGCTGTGTCCTAGCATTACCCATGTGGCGAACAGCTGGTGAGCACCTATTACAAGCCAGGCACTGAGCTAGGTGGGGGGTGGATGTGAGGACAGAGATAAACCAAGACCATCATGGGCCTGAAAAAGCTCAGGTCTGACAAGGAGGACACAACAAACAAGTAGGTCCAATAAGCTGAGCAGAGCTGATAAGTGCCATGGCGCAGGAAGTCCCAGGCACCAGAATACCTTGGGGTGGGAGGGTGCTGGGGTCAGGGGCCTTCTAAGCTGAAACCTAGAGGGGACCTCAACAGCTGTGGGGCTGGGTAAGGAGGGAAGAACATTCTAGGCTAATCAATCTAGTGTGGTTACAGGACCACCTGCCTCAGTGCCACGTGGGAACTTGCTAGAAATGCAAATTTGCAGGACCCAACCTGGCCCTACTGAATCCGAAACTCTGGCTGAGGGTGGGGGGGGGGGGGGTCCAGCTTTCTGTAGTTCAATAAGCCCTCTGGGTGATTCTAAAGGTTGAGCCACTTCAAACTTCCCTGCTGCAGCACTCATGATACCTGCTCCATGAAAGCCACTTCCTCATCCCTAGCTTTGGAAGTGAAAGCCGGGCACCCAGGAATGTTGTGAGGGGGCCTTCTTCTGGCTACCTCCCCTCCATGTGCCATCTCTCTCCTACGGTTTAGTACACCCTGGGGTTATCTCTTCCCTCCTCCTCCTCGGCTTGGGGTCCCGACTCCTTAGGTCAGCCCTGGTCAATCCCTCCATAAGATGACAGGGCCTATGTGCAAACACCCATGACCATCTCTGCCACACAATATTGGAATCGCCTATATGCCCCTATATTACACCCAGGGAGAGTTGGGGGGACTGTGTGAACCTGAAAACCAACACAGTCTTGGCCCAGAGACACAGTGGCCCATGCCCCTGGGGTCCTGTTCCAAGGACTGAACTCTCCCTCAATCTTTCCAGACATCCAAGGTGATTCTCTTTCAAATGTTTTCCATGGGTCGCTGAGGGCTGAATCCTCCTGTGTGTCCGTCCTGTTGACTTCAGGAGCCTCAGCTTGGAAGGAATAAAGAACCTCTTGACTTTCACTAACCTCTGGCTGAAACTTAGCCTTTCTCCTATGGTGAAGGCAACAAAGCTGTGCGGGATTAGCAGGACCCGTGCTTTGGATTTGGACAGAAGCCACAGGTGCTTCTGAATCACATGACAGTTGTTGCAGACACCTGGACATATGCTCTGCTCTCACTGGTTCCCAGTTCTGGGAATTGTTGCTATTTGGGGCTATAACTTAAGGTGTTAACTTAGTAGCACACATACTACACCTCACACATTTATATTTCTAGTTAAATTCTATTAACTACTATATTAAAATTTTTTAATAGCTTTATAGAAACATAATTAGATTCCTTTGTAAGCCTATATATTTCTATTTACTTATTCATGTTTGTTTATTTAGACAGCACGCTAGCAGGGAAGGGGCAGAGAGAGTCGGAGAGTGAGAATCTGAAGCGGGCTGCACCTTACACTCCTGGGGAGTCTTATGGGTGCTCCATCTCAGGACCCTGAGATCATGACCTGAGCGGAAATCAAGAATGGACATCAAGACTCCCAAGCTTAAACAACTTAACAACTCAGGCACCCCCCCCACCACCACCATGTATTTCATTTTATGCATTAAAAACATTCTGAGACCGGGTCCAAGCCATAAAAAAGGCTCAGAACTCCGACTTTAGATCCTGCCAGAAGCGTCCTCCCTGGGCCCTAGTTTAAACTTGTAAATATTAAATTAAGGACTGCTTTGTGAGTTGAAATGGCTTCTTGTATGTGAAGCACTTCAAAGAGTTGGGCCTGAGGGTGACCCCCTCTTGGTATTACTGTGATAGTGGACACTTCCCCATCTGTGCTGATAAGCGTTCCAACATCTGTGTGGCAGGAGGGCGAGGCCCCAGGGCAGCCGTGGGGAAATCCAGGATGAGGTCAGGCTCGGGTAGCAATGTCAGAAGAATTAAAACTGGGAAAGAATGGAAATTCCGGGCCAGGTCAGAGAAACCCTCCTTGCACCTGTTCCCGCCCCCCCCCCCTCAGGGGACGCCCTGGTAACCCGAGACCGCCTCGTCAAGCCTCCAGGGACACCCACCGTGAAGGGCGGGAGCCTGCCCGAGCTAGCTGGCAAGGGGACGTGCCTGCTTCTCTGATTCCTGCCCCCATACCCAGGGCCTCCCAGGAGCGCCCAGCCCCAGGAACCGAGCGGCGTCCAACGGGGGTTCCCACGGGGACCCCCAAGAAGCTACGACACCGGCCGCGTCCTGGCCGGCGTCACCGCCAGCCCTCCGCGTCCCGCCGGCTTCCCGCAGGGCTCTAAGCCAGACACGGGTGCCACAGTGGGAAGCCCCAAACGGGGGCTCTAACCCAGGGCTCCACGCCACCTGCGGGCCTGGGTCGGCTCTCACCCGCCCCGCTCTCCAAACCAGGAATGGCCTCCGATCGCCCCAACCACGCGCTGCCGGGCGTCCCCTGGGGTTCTGCCACAGGGCCCCCGCCTCTCCGCCCCATCACCTGCCGCGCTCTCCGTTATTAGACGCCACAGCTGCAGGAGCAGCAGCATCGTCCGCGGCGGCGTCCAGGCGCGCGCGCCCCCGAGGACCCGCGAGCCCGGGTCAGCCAGCCTGGCGAGCAGCCCCCGGGCGTCGATTTCCCCGGAGTCGGTCCTCAGCTGTGCTGGGTGGGGTGTGCTGGCGCTAAACCCGGAGAGCTAGCGCAGGGGTCCGTAATGGGGCGCGGGTCCGTAATGGAGCGCTGGCGCGACCTCAGCCGACCCGCTGGGTCCTCGCTCCGCTCTGCCCCGCCCCGCTCTGCTCGGCCCAGGCTCAGCTCCGACAGCGATTGGGCTGCTTCGCCCCGCCCTTCTTAGCTCCGCCGGGCTCCGGTTCCGCTCTGCCCCGCCCCGCTAGGCTTGGCTCAGGCTCCCCTCAGCTCTGGCCTGCTCTGTCCCGAAGGCGTCTGCAACAAGCATCATGAGATTCGGAAACACCTGTGGTTTCCACTGGGGAGGGAAGCGCAGGTCTTGCTAATACTGCCGAGCTTTGCTACCCCCGTTCACGGTGGGAAGAACGGCTCAATCTCTGCTAAAGGTTGGAGAAAATAAAGGTTATTTTTCCATCCAGGATTACAGACCCCTGAATTCTCACCAGGAACCCTCATGTTTTGGATAATAGTTTTCACCTGGGGGGTTTCTGTTACTGAAAGGGTCCGCAGACAAAAGGACGAGACTGATACAAAGCGAAGGTCAAGCAAAGCTTTATTTCACGCCAATACCAGTCGACTTGGGCGAATTCTTCTGAGGCTCTGCACCTACCAAGGAGTGACATTCTTTACTCACCTGGTGAGGCTGCTGGGAACTCTGTAAGCAAGGTATCAGGCCAACAGTTCCAAAGGCGGAGCTGAGAGGCCAACAGTTCCAAAGGGCTTTATAGCTCCAGGTTTCATAAAGTCAACCTTAGTTCCTTTAAACTGTCTGGTCATATCTGAGTCTTTTCAAATATGACATCCCAGTCAAAGCCTTGGTAAAATAACCCATGTTTCCAATGGTGTCCTGTTGCAAAGAGAACAGATTCTTATTGAACTTATGCAAATGACTGATTGCCATGGAAGAAAGAATACTTACTGAGCCCTTTTGGTTTCAGAGGGTTTAGATAGAGAGAAAAGTTGAATGCCTTGATTCGTTTGCAAATAAATATTTTTCCATTTCTGCAAGTCACAGATATCTTAAGGAAAAAAGTTTTCTTGGTCTGGAAGAACAAACATTAGAGAACCAGCAATGTTTAAAATAACCAATACAACACTATAATCTTTTAGTTCATTTAGTCCCATATTACTTTCCATGTTGCTAATTCTGGTTTAGTCCGAATGCAGCTTTTACTTCCGGAAATTCTTATCCGTTTCCATTCCAGGATTTTAATATATCAAAGACCTGTATTTGTCCTGAAAGTCTCCCATATGAATTTCCTTTAAGGCAGAATTCATCTTACAAGAGAATTAAAACAATTACAAATGACAAAAACTCAGAATAGATATGGCTAAATTACCAGGTGATGACCTTATCAAAACATTAAAACTTTAGGAAATGCATAGAATCTCTAGAATAGTTACAGCATTTACCCAAATGTAACCCAAGGTTTATTATTGGTTTAAATCTTGTCAACAATTGCTAAAACCTTAGAAAGTTTTAAAAACATATGCCTAAATATAATTAGGGATGTTAAACACCTGATAAAACAAAACATAGAAACTAGGTTTTCTGGGCAGGCAAAGAGAAAACCCTTTACATTTCAATTAACCGAAGAAAACTTTGCCCTTTTAAACAGAGAGAAAACCAGCTTTTCTATACCAGTGTCTTTTCCTTTTTTATTTTTAAGCATGCAGTCTTAAAATATGAGTTTTCTGGGTTTCCCTCCCATCGTGAATGATGTCGCAGACAAAGGAAGGAGGATCTTTCCAATGCTGTCCTGCTCACGTCCCTTGCAGGAACTTAGGAGCATCTTAGCTAAGGTCTGTCCATATAAACCCCAGACCAGGCTACTCCCTGGAGTAGATAACCGTTATGCCATATGACACCCCACGAGACTCAGGGTACAGCCCACTCAGACTCCGTAGCCAAAGCGGTGGAGTCATATAGACACATTCACACAGTCAGGCACTCTTCAGATTCAAACAGGTTGGACACCCTCCCTTTTTGGGTATCCCTGGCTAATGGGAGGTGATCAGTCTCCCCTTTCACTCTTTACAGATTAGAGTGGGTTTCTATGGTTACAGGCAATGGAGGATGGTAACAGGCCCTCAAGGTTGGGCTGCTTCCTTAATCTCTCAAGGCCAAATGGCCCTTTCACTTGGAAGTATAATCTATGTGGCGTCAGGTCAGGATAGTGCTAAATCTCCTTGGAGGCTGTTTTTCTTTCTTTCTTATTTAAACAGTATCAGGCATCTGTTTTTTTTTTTTTTTTTTAAGATTTTATTTATTTGACAGAGAGAGATCACAAGCAGGCAGAGAGGCAGGCAGAGAGAGAGGAGGAAGCAGGCTCCCTGCTGAGCAGAGAGCCGGATGCGGCCTCCATCCCAGGACCCTGAGAACATGACCTGAACCGAAGGCAGCGGCTTAACCCACTGAGCCACCCAGGTGCCCAAGCATCTGGTCTTTTTCTCCCTTTTTTCTTAGTCTGTCCTGACCATACCTAAAATTCCTTTTCTGAAGATTTCCCTTCACAAATCTTTTACAACTTTCCTTTGCATTCAGGTTTTATCCCAAGCCATTTCCTTCCAAACAACCATCTCATTTAGGAAAAAATTACCTTCTTTTATCTTCAATAAAATGCATTTCCATTCCTTAAATATTTCTTACATATCCTCTACTTTTTCACAAAGTTGTTTCCCTTATTTCCATCAGTCTTAGTTACACTAAGCATTTTGTACTCTTAGAAACACCTTAAAAATGGGCAGAAGATATGAACAGACACTTCTCCAATGAAGACATACAAATGGCTATCAGACACATGAAAAAATGTTCATCATCACTAGCCATCAGGGAGATTCAAATTAAAACCACATTGAGATATCACCTTACATCAGTTAGAATGGCCAAAATTAGCAAGACAGGAAACAACATGTGTTAGATGGGATGTGGAGAAAGGGGAACCCTCTTACACTGTTGGTGGGAATGTAAGTTGGTGCAGCCACTTTGGAGAACAGTGTGGAGATTCCTCAAGAAATTAAAAATAGAGTTCCCTATGACCCTGAAATTGCACTACTGGGTATTTACCCCAAAGATACAGATGTAGTGAAAAGAAGGGCCATCTGTATCCCAATGTTTATAGCAGCAATGGCCATGGTCGCCAAACTGTGGAAGGAACCAAGATGTCCTTCAACAGACGAATGGATAAGGAAGATGTGGTCCATATACACTATGGAGTATTATGCCTCCATCAGAAAGGATGAATACCCAACTTTTGTAGCAACATGGACGGGACTGGAAGAGATTATGCTGAGTGAAATAAGTCAAGCAGAGAGAGTCAATTATCATATGGTTTCACTTATTTGTGGAGCATAACAAATAGCATGGAGGACATGGGGAGTTAGAGAGGAGAAGGGAGTTGGGGTAAATTGGAAGGGGAGGTGAATCATGAGAGACTATGGACTCTGAAAAACAATCTGAGGGGTTTCAAGTGGTGGGGGGGGTGGGAGGTTGGGGTACCAGAGGGCATGGATTGCATGGAGCACTGGGTGTGGTGAAAAAATAATGAATACTGTTATGCTGAAAATAAATAAATTTAATTAAAAAAAAAAGAAATACCTTAACCTCTAGTCAGTTATTAACCAATTGTGAACTGTTACAACAGAATTCTTCAGATGGTAAATTTATGAATCAGTTAAGTGCAAAACATGTTTACCAACAGATTTCAAAAGCACAAACCTACATCCAGTAATTAATGACTTAGCATTTTATCCTGTTTAGTTAAGACCTAGATGTCCATAATTTAAAACCATTTGTCATCCAACCAAAACTTTAAAGTTTCAGGTTACCAACAACTTTGAAAGCTACTTTAGCAATTACCCACTAAACTTTGAGACAATTAACCATCAGTTTAGTCATTTCTTTGCTAATAGATTTCAACAGATTTTAACAGAAATAATGAGCTTATTTGATCTTAAGTAAACTCTGAAGTTTTACGTTTACTGCTGATAACTTAAAAGACATGTATATCTTAGTTAAACCAACAAACTTAACTTAGTTCAAATACTGATTTACGTTCCACCTGGGCCCACTCCACTTTGAATATTTACCCGAGACATGGGTGGGAGGATTTGGAGTGGGGGGTGTTAGGTCCAGGGGCTGCTCTTCTTGCTCCTTGACAGTGAAGAGAGAAGGAGCCATGGTGCATGATCTAGAGGCTAGTCAGGCAGGCTGGACGCACGTTGGTGCAGAAACAGGAGAAGGGGGAAACAGAGGAAACAAAGTGCTGCCAGGAGGCAGAGAAAAGATTCCCAGTTTTAGAGCTTATCAACTCCAACAGAGGAGCAGACATCATGCTTTCCCGCCAGCAAGGGGGAGGGGGCTAGGCAGTCCACATAGGGCCAGAGAGGGCAAGGAACTTTCCCGAAACAAAGGAAGTTTCAGCAGCTGCTTGGGAATATTCCTTAAAGTCTCTGTCTCGAGTTAGACCAACCCCAGTTGGCTCCAGTTATAGCCAGCCATTAACACAAGAAATGAGTAAGGGAGAAGCCCCACACCTATTAGGAGGAATGGAGAGATGAAAGAGTTCCCTCACTCTCTGCTTGCCCCATTTCTTTAAACACAACAAGCAACACAACAAACAACACAACAAGCAACAAGAAGACAAGACAAAGACAGGCGCAGCAGCCCTTCTTCGACCAGATGTTAAAGCCAAAGATGTGCAAGATGTAATCCCAGCTTAAAAACGTAACCCGCCGCTGTAGGGAATTTTCTTGGTTCCCTATGAGCATCCATTGACTCAGCAGGGAATTTTCTCAGTTCCCTATGTGCATCCGTAAACCCAACGGTTGTGGTCCCCTTGACACACTCGTTGGTGGGGATTTTCTTGGTCCCCTAGATGCACTCTCTGGTGGGGATTTACCTGGTCCCCTAGATGCACCCAATGTTGAGGATTTTCTTGGTTCCTGGATTGCCTGGGAGGGTCCGTACCCACCTGGCAACCCCCCCTGAGGGATGAGGCATCCCCGCATCCACTCCAGCCCTGGGAGCTATGCTGCGTCCAGCTTCTCCCCGGTGGGCTTTACTACCCTGGAGCTCCGCAGACAGACAGACAGACAAGACAGACAAACAGACAGATAGGATCTCAAGGGGTCTTGAGATCTTACCTCCAGAGGCTCTCTGATGCTGGCTCAGTCCTCGCCGTTTCATCCCGGACAAGCCCCCACTGAAAGGGTCCATAGACAAAAGGACGAGACTGATACAAAGCGAAGGTCAAGTAAAGCTTTATTTCATGCCAAGCATCGAGAATCAAACTGACTGGCCAGGGCCATCTCTTGCAAAGAGGCGACCACTCCCAGTCTCACAGACTAACTTTTATAGAGTAAAGGCCATGTGGTTGAGCCTGGCCACACACAGGTGGCCAATTGAATTACATTCTACCCCATGATAGTCATCTAATTCAGCCTATGACCTTGGCTAGAATTGGCGCCTTTGTCTGGTGCCCAAAAGGCGGGGCTCACACTCTTTGGCTGGTAATACGTGTGCTTTCCCTTGATTGGACGTTTCCACCTGGCCAGACAGGTCCTTGTATGTGGGCTCCATTATCAGGGGCTGGTCAGTCATATTTCACCAGTTCTGTTTCTAAGCGCTCTTCTCTTGGGGGAAGGGGCAGGTTCAATCTAAGTTTACTGCATAAACAACAAAATGGCTCGCTCTGGCTAAGTAGGCCGTTACAATACTTGAAAATTCATGGGGAGGACTTGGGCGGCCCTTAGTGAGGTGGGTTGGGGAGCCCCTCGCCTGTCAGAGGGCACGGCCGAGAATGCCACGAGTCTAGCGCTCCCGGGTCCTGGGGCCAAGCTGCCCATGGAGTCTTGTCAGGCCTTCGCCATGGAAGAAGCAAGACTGTGTGATCCAGATCTAGAGCCCACGTCTCGTGTTTTAATGTCAAAGATCAGAGTTGCAGGGAAGGTGGGCATCAAAAAGTCTGGTTAATCAAATAAAAATATTTAAAGGAAAAAACCTGTAAAATTAGTGTGATATGATTGTTATAGTCACAAAGGTTGTAACATATCTGCAGATAAGTATTGTAAACATCAAGGAGAAAGTTATTTTTCTAGGCAATCCAGGTTTATTTTGGGGGGCCAAACCAAACAGAACAATCCAGTTAGCGAGGTATAAAGCAGGATGACCTACTTGTCCCGGTTTTTGCACCGAATGTGGCATTTGTAGTTGTATTTCTAGACGTTTTGCATATTCAGGTGTCTGATTAATCATTATGTTTTCTATATAGTCAAGCCGAACATTTACATATTGAGACATATGTTATTGTAAGGACCTGTTTAGCCAGAGCACGTCCATCCGGTTAAACAATAATTTTGTTGTTTAAAACTTAAACTGTTCCTGCCCCCCTTCCCCCAGGGGACTTAAAAACATGTCCCGGAAACCAGTCCCAGGTAACAAAACCCAAATACAAGGGTGGGTCAGGCCAGGTGGAGACATCCGATCAGAGCGGGGGCATATACTGTCTCCCTGGTTACCAAGGAGTATGGACCCCACCCTTTCGGCACCTTTTGGGAGCCAATTCTGACCAAGGTGATAGGCTGGTTCAAATGTCTACTAGGGTAAATTGTAATTCAATTGGTCACTTACACGTGACCTAACATGACTGTGCAGTTTTCTCTGTGTGTTACAACTTCATTGGCCACCTGTGTGTGGCCAGGCCCAACCACATGGCCTTTGCCCTTAAAAGCTAGTCTGTGAAGCAGAGAGGGGCCACCCTCTCTGTAAGAGGCGCGGTTCCGAACGTTCAGTTTGATTCTTGATGCTTAGTGCGAAATAAAGCTTTGCTTGACCTTCACTTTGTTATCAGTCTTGCTCCTTTAATCACCGACCCATTATTGGGGGACCTTACATTATGATTATATTATAATGCAATTGTGAATATTTTTTGTTACAATGAGGGCATTATGTTGATTTTAATTTTTAATTCTATGGATGTGTAGGTTAAATTATCTTTGGATTTCCCCCCCCCTTTATTAAAGGTTTTATTTATTTGACAGAGAGAGACACAGCAGGAGAAGGAACACAAGCAGGGGGAGTGGGAGAGGGAGAAGCAGACTTCCTGCTGAGCAGGGAGCCCAATGCAGGGCTCAATCCGAGGATACTGGGATCATGACCTGAGCTGAAGGCAGTCACTTACTGACCGAGCCACCCAGGCACCCTTAAGGACAGAAAGGTTGTTACAAAACGTTTGTGATAAGGAGAGCTTTTCTGGTGGGGCTTGGACACACACCCACACCACAGGTAAAAATTGAACCCTGAGCAGGGGAAGGGGACAGGTAGTGGAAAGTCTCTCAGAGGTGGTAACAGTTGACCCCAGTCTTGACAGAAAGGGTAAAGAAGATGAAGGTAGGATGAAAAGCAGTTTTGTGGGGGCACCTGGGTGGCTCAGTTGGTTATGCTACCAGCTACCAGCTCTTGACTTCAGCTCAGGTCATGACATCAGGGTGCTGGGATCGAGCCCTGCATTGGGCTCTGTGCTCAGCGCAGAGTCTGCTTGAGGATTTCTCTCTCCCTTTCCCTCCTGCTTCTCCCTCCTGACCCCCACCCACCCACTCATGTATTCTCTCTCTAAAATAAATAAATCTTAGAAAAGAAAAGTGGGGTGTAGGCATGGCTCAGTCTGCCTTCAGCTCAGGTCATGGTCTCAGGGTCCTGGGATGGAGTCCGCATCAGGCTCCCTGCTCAGCGAAGAGTTTGCTCCTCCCTCTGCCCCTGCCCCTTGCTCAGGCTTGCTTTCTCTCAAATAAATAAATAAAATCTTAAAAGAGAGAGAGAGAGAGAGAGTGAGAGAAGACAAGAAAAGTGGCTTGTGGGAGGGAGGTAAATACAGGTATACCAAGGCCGGCAGAGAGGTGTGAGTGGTGGGCTGGGGTAGCTCTGGGGAAAGAGAAGGTCATGCATCTGGGCAGGTTGTCAAAGCCCACCCACAGAAGGCCTTATGTGTCTGGCTAAGGAATCTGGATGTCAGCTTCAGGGCTCTGTAGGGTCCCTGAACACATAAGTTGCCAGGCCTACCCATCCATTCAGCTGGCAGGGTCTATGCTCTGCACCAGACACCCCACCAGTCACTTGGGACAGGTGGAAATCAGGTGGGGTCCCTGACAGTGCAAAGTCCACAGTCTGGACAGAGGTAGATTGGCATAAATTACCCTAATCTCAACAGCCAACACCAACACAGAGATAACCAAGGATGGGCTGCACAGGCCCTGTTCTCAAAACCCTTTCCTTACAGCTGTTGTTTAGTCTGTTCCATAACTCCCTGTGACAGGACCGTCATTAGCTCCATTTTGCAGATGGGGAAACTGAGGCAGACTGTGGTTAAGTAAGCTGCCGAAAGTCAGGCAGCTGGTAAGAAGATGGGCTGGTATTTGAACCCAGGCCATCTGGCTCCCCACAACATGCTCTGAACCATTCCATTTGTGGACTGGGAAAGGATATATAGCACCCTGGGTGCTATGATGGAGGTTTAGAGGGGACACAGGGAGGGAGTGCCCAGCATCTAATGGGGGCTTACAAGGGGTGTCTTGGTTGCTCTTTTTCTTTCAGGGGATGATGGGAGACCAGCTTTCTGAGAGGGGAGGAGAAACACCCTAGGAGGCCAGCTTCACGCAGCATCTTCATAGATAGGGCTTTCTGAGCTCTGGGGACTCAGCCAGGCATCCTGGAAGCACTCACTGCTTCCTCTGGGGGTAGACAGTGTCTCTGGGCTCCTCCTGCTTGCCTGTTTATGGCCTTGGCCAAGAGACACCATGGACCATTCTCCTGGGGTCTCTTTCCCAGGGACATCGTCCAAACTCTCCCCTATCCCTGCCTCCCCTCTCTCCACTGACCTCTTGCCCAAAGCTTCAGGGTGATTCTCCTTCTAGTTTTTCCCACAAGCAGCTGAGGGCTGAGACCTCCTGTAGCTGTGCCTAAGACTCTCAGATCCCAGATCCCTCCCTCTGGCATAGCTCACCTTTCAGAACCCAGAGCCCAGGCCCTGGAGCAGCATCCTAGGCCCACTCCTAGCAGGGTAGGGAGGCTCGTCATAAAAGTCAAGTTGTTAACATCTTACCTTACAGCTCAAATAGTTAGCTAGAAACAAGTCAGTTAATAAGATAACCAGCAATTCTAAAGTTAGCAGTAAAGGCAGGGACAACATTATGTTTACAAGTGCACTGGGGCAGGACTTCCATGGGCAGGGACTTTCCAGGCTTCCGCAGCATCTGCCAGGCTCTGCTGAGAGACACGGATTGAGACCTCTTTTGATTGCCCAAATCCCTTGTTGAAGGAGGACAGCACTGGAAAGCTGAACCCATTTTGTGCTTAAGTCCTGGGGAGCTTGTAAGACACAGTCTCCTTGAGCAAAACAGAAGTGACCAGAAAACAGAAGTTGTAAGTTTTTGAGAAACACAGTGTCAGGGAATGGGGGGTCTTCAGAGTCGAGCATGTTTATATTCCGTTTGAGAGTGGTGGCTGATTGTGTGTCAGTTGCTGGTGAGCTGATTTTCAGAAGTGTGGTCATTGGGACAAGTCGTCACTGATGGATGATCACACAGCTTGAAAACAGGTTCTGGGGTCACACATTCTCATCCTTCACAATCTTTATCTGAGGTGTTATTGGTAGATGTACCAATAACAGACTCCTTGAATGATGTCTTTACTTCTCTGGCCTGAGACCCTCGAGAGGAGGTAGAAACATGGAAGACTGCAAACAGGACACATTTCTCTTCCCTGGCTTAGGGATGGAGGTGTCCTCTAGTGGGGGACTGCTGTCTATGTTTGCCCAAGAGCAGGAGGAAACCACAAAGTGCTTTGACCTCTCTCATGCTTCCTTCACCTCAGGGTCTGCTTAGATCACCTCTGGAAAGGATGAGGCAAGAGAAGAAATACTAAAGGTTGGCCAGGTCCACAGTCAGGAGGGATGCTGGAGGATGGGTGGGGTGGAAGGAAAGAAAGGAATGGAAACAGTTGAAGGCTTATGGTGGGTGAGAATGGAAAGCTAAAGTGACCTTGTGCTTTAGGTCAGGAAGCCATTCCAGGATAGCAAGGGAACATGACTGGGGCCTTGCAACCCTGATGGGACACACAGCCTTATAAAGCTCACACACCTCTCGGAAGGGCCAGTTCCACACTGAAGGGCAAGTCCGAGTTAGCCCTCCTGTCCTCAGGATGGCCTGTCTGGAGAGGTGCCACCCTTTCCCCATCTCTACTACAGGGCTGCCCCTCAACACCTCTGTTTGGAGGAGGGCATTTCTCTCTGACCCTTAAGAGAGGATGGGGTTTGGGACGAAAGGAGGAACAGAAGGACTCAGAAACTGTGGGAAGCCCTGCCTAAATCATCCTGTGATCCTATGGTCCCAAACAGGGACTTTACCTGGCTGCTCCACGATGTAGCCTACACTGGTTTCCCACAATGTTGGGAGAGGATGGGGCAGTTGAGAGGGAGATGAGAATAAAGAGATAGGAGTGTTTCTAGCTCATATGGGGAGGCTCACAGGGCACTGAGCAAGAGGATTGTGGTCATTGACCATCTGTGGTAGGAGGTCACTCCTCGGCAAGAAGGACCCTGACCCTCCTCTTCTTTGGTAGAGCCCTCCTTCTCATACATTTCAGAGAACCCCAGCATAAAGGTAGAAAAGGAGGACAAATAGGACAGAAGGATAGGAGGACAGGGAGGATTAAGGGAACAGGAAGACAGGAGGGTGAAGTGGACAGAATGACAGGAGGACAGAAAGACAGGTGGATGAGATGGACAGGAGGACAAGAATGACAGGTGGACAAAGAAAACAGAAGAATGAAGAGGATGGGAAGATGAGGAGGATGAGGTGGACAGAATGACGGGAGGACAGAAGGACAGACGGCTGAGGACAGGAGGATGAGAAAGGAGAACTAAGAGGGCAAGAGGACAGAAGGACAGGTGGATGATGAGGACAGGCAGATGAGGAGGATGAGGATAGGAGGACAGGTGATGAAGGAGGGCAGGAGGAAGGGAAGTCAGAGGATGAGGAGGAAAGGAGAATGAGTGACCTGTTGCTGACCAGCAGCTAAAAGGAAGTGGTCCCACAGAGACTCATATAAGGGCAGGAGGGCAGGGAGATTTCTTCTTCAGAACCTAGTCCTACCACAGAAGGTATTATCAGGCAGATGATTGGCCATGTGGTCAGGCTCTGGGACAACCTAGAGTTAGTTCTTCTGAAGGGAAGGAGACCGGCCTCATGGAGATCCATCCATCCAGTCCAGGAAGGGTGCTTTCTGACCACCCCAAGGCCCCCCAAAAAGCCACTGCATGTGAGAAAGCAGACAGGACCAGAAGTCATGGGGAGTGCGTTGTTCTCGGATTTGGCTGTTTTTCTGGGGGATCATTAAACTTGCTTTTCCACCTCTTGTCTTTCCTTCATGTGAAAATTAGCTCTGGAGTTCACTTTGCTTTCGGTTTTCTAATAATTATTGTCACTGAAGGAGACTGCTTTTTGTTGTTGTTGTCATTATTTTACTCAGATGCTATTTGTAACATTCTTGTCCCTGGAAGAGCTGAGTGAGGCCAGAACCTGGGATGTTTCCCAAGAGAAAGAGAAAATCGATTCTAACCAGATCTCCTGGGTTCTGTGGCTCCAGGGGATTTAGGAACCCCCTGAAATTGTCAAATGTCCCATGTGTGTTTTTTGGAAGCGGGCAGGGGGAAGTTGTTGGTTAAAGATTTAACAATATTCTCAAAATGTATTTGACCAAAAAAAGATGACAAGTGGCTCAGAAAGATGCTTCCCCAAATCCTCTCAAATGAAATAATTCTGGGATCCCACGGATTAAAGAGAGAAAACAGAGAGTGGAAGTGAAGGAGGCAGGGAGAGACAGGGAGACAAAGACTGGGAGGAGAGAGACAGTTATAAGGAACTGTGAGTCAGCAGCATCCCTCAGCGCAGGCCGAGGTAAAAGCCTGATTTTAATCTCAGGCTCCTTGGACCCTGCCCGCCTCTTAGGTCCAAACCCCGCCTCACGGATTAATCCTAGTAACTACATTCGGGAACTGTAAACACATCACCAGTTCTCAGGTTGGATTGGCCCAAGGAGTTTAGAAAAAAAAAAAAAAAAAAGGGAATGTAATTCAAGTTTGTTAATTTACTCATTTGTGCGAATATTTATTTGGTCAGCTGCACTTAGTCTATCAAGTATGTGAGCAATAAGTGAACTTCTGCTTTTTCTGCTTATACAGTCATCTGAAAACGCCACTGTCCTAGAACTCCACTTCTTCCCCCTAACATCCACTTGGGGCTGCAGTATTTGTTTTTGTCCCTTCTGTGAGAAAACAGTATCTGTAGGTGCTAGAAAGGGAATGGCAATGCAGAAATGGGGTTTTAGGGGCACCATCGAAGCATTAATGAGGACCATTGGTTTCTGGGAAGAGGCCAAAAAAAGGGCTAGATTGTCCCAAGAGGGAGCTTTCAGAGTGGCAGGTGTGTGTGTGTGTGTGTGTGTGTGCGCACCTGTAGGAAATTCGGAGATGGATCAACTTCCTTCAGGTGGAGGAGTAGTCTCACAAGGGGCCTCAGTGTATTCTAAAGGGGAAAATTAGGCTCAGGTCAATGAGAATCATGCGGTTTCAAGGCATTTTAAAGGTCAGGGGAAGTTTGCCACTCCTGCTACACCCTGTGGCCATGCTAACCTGAAAGTGGAACTGGGAGTACAGCACCCCCAGCGTCAGGAGCCTGTGTCTCCATGCGCGCGCAGAGAAGGACAGCTCTGATCGCTTCCAGCGGGAGGACGGCGGTACAGCACCAGGAACCGCCTGGACGGGAGAGGGCACTGGCTGTTCAGGATGGGGGTGGGGGTGGGAGTGGCAGGAGCCTCGCAACGTCATCCAAGCATAATATTTTGAGGGAAAGAGCCAAGAGCTCAGGCTTTAAAATGATTTCTTCTGCATCTTGGTGAGTGTGTGCACGTGTGTGTGGTCACCAGGGCCGAGGGGGTTAAGGTGCACAGACTGGAGGGGCTATACCCTGGAGCTCTACCCCTACTCTCATAAGCTGGAAAATAGCGAGCTCGATGAAGAGAAACCTCTTCCAGAACCAGACTGTTTTCTAGTCCCTGGCCCCTATTCAAGCCGTGGCTCACGCTCCAGATTAAAGGAGGAGTGGGGAGTCAGAACAGGCCGCTGGAATAACCAACATCATTCATTGTAGCTCCAGTATAGTGGGAAACAAACCCAAAGTACACCTGCGGGGGCTGCCTGCATATGTGATGATACATTATGGATATAGGTAGAATATTATTTGTCATGAAAAAAAATGAGAGTGCTCTGTGTGTAGGAACATGGAAAGATCTCCATCTATTGGGAGAATGGGTGTCTGTTATGCTACTTCTTCTGGGGAAAAATAAGAATTCATATTTTTTTTTCTAGTATATACATTAAGGACAATATAGAAAACATGGGGACCACCAATTAAAGCCATCCTATAAAGAAGACTTACACCATATTCACAGGTCAGAAGCTTCACTGTTGCAGCTGTCAGTTCTCCTCAATTATTCTTTAAAAAACCTTTAAATTTTATTTTTCACTCTTTTAACTTTTTATTTATTAAATTTTTAAATTAAATTAAATTAAATTTTTTTTCAGTGTTCCAAGATTCATTGTGCACCACACCCAGTGCTCCATGTAATACATGCCCTCCTTAATACCACCACCAGGCTCACTCATCCCCCCGCTCCCCTGCCCTCTGAAACTCTCAGTTGGTTTCTCAGAGTCCACAGTCTCTCATGGCTTGTCTCCCAGTCTGATTTCCCCCAACTCACTTCTCCTCTCCATCTCCCCATGTCCTCCGTGTTATTCCTTATGCTCCACAAGTAATTTTCACTGTTTTTAATTTGAGTGTAGTAGACAACGCTTTTTGGTTTTAGGTGTACAACTTAGTGATTTGATAAGTTTGTATATTATGCTGTTTCCCACAAGCTACCTTCTGTTCCTACACATTGCTATTATGATATTACTGAGTATCTTCCTTATGCTGCGTCTTTTATTCCTGTGACTTTGTCATTTCATAACTAGAAGCCTGTATCTCTTACTCCCCTTCACCTATTTTGTTCGACCTGCTACTCCCTTCCCCTCTGGTGCCATCGGTTTGTTTTATGTATTTATCGGTTTGATTCTGCTTTTTATTTGTTTATTTTTTTTTTTTAAGATTCCAGTTATGAGTAAAATCCTACCCTATGTGTCTTTCTCAGTCTGACTTATTTCACTGAGCAAAATACCATCTGGGACCATCCATGTTGTCTCAAATAGTTAATTCCCCTCCATTACTCTATGGATTCAATTCAATGCCAGTGGAAACCCCAGCACGATTAATTAATTAATTAATTGTGTTTATTTAATTTTAATTTCAAGTCTTTATTTAAATCCCAGTTAACTAACATACAGTGTAGTATGTAGTATCAGTTTCAGGAGTAGAATTTAGTGATTCATCACTTACATACAACACTTAGTGCTCATCATAACAAGTGCTCTCCTTAATGCCCATCAAACTATGTCCCCTCGCAACCCTCAGTCTGTTATTTTTAGTAAGAACCCATTTAATGGTTTGCCTCTCTCTCTTTTTTGCTCCTTCTGATCATCAGTTTCATTTCTTAAGTTCCATACATGAGGGGCACCTGGCGGCTCAGTGGTTAAGTATCTGCCTTTGGCTTGGGTCATGATCCCAGGGTCCCTGCATTGGGCTCCCTGCTCAGCAGGAAGCCTGCTTCTCCCTCTCCCACTCCTCCTGCTTGTGTTCCCTCTCTCACTGTGTTTCTCTTTGTCAAGTAAATAAAATCTTTAAAATAAAATAAAAATAAAATTCCAGGGTGCCTGGGTGGTTCAGTTGGTTAAGTGACTGCCTTCGACTAAGGTCATGATCCTGGAGTCCCCGGATCAAGTCCCACATTGGGCTCTCCGCTCAGTGGTGGGGAGTCTGCTTCTCCTGCTTACCTCTCTGCTCTCTTTTGCTCATTCTCTCTGTCAAATAAATAAAATCTTTAAAAAAATTCCATATATGAGTGAGATCATTTGGTATTTATTTATTATTATAAAATTGAGGTGAAAGTCACATAGCACAAAATTTACCTTTTTAAAATGACCAGTTTGGTGGCATTTAGTACATTCGCAACCTCTATCAGTTCCAAACATTTTCACTGAAAGCCGACGTTTAGAAAATGTTCTAAAATTATTTCAATCACCTGAAAAGGAAGCCCTGCAGCCATTAAGCAGTTGTTCCTTGGATTGCGAAAGCCTCACCCTGCCTCACCCTGCCTTCATGTGGCTGCCTTCCTCTGTGTCTCTTCTCTTTTTATAAGGACATCAGTTACGGAATTAAGGCCCAACAGAATTCAGTGCATCAGCAAAGACCCAATCTCCAAATAAGGTTATATTCATGGACACTGGGGGTTAATTAAGACTTCAGCATGTCTTTTTGGGGACACTGTTAACCCTTTCTGCCACCAATATGCATTCTGTCTCTGGATTTCCCTATTCTGGGTATGAGATTTTGCATCATAAATACTAATTATAAAGTTGCCACTCATTCTAGAATGAAAAGCTACTGTACTTTGAACTCCTAGTTTGCTCCAATGGACTTTTCTTTTATAACAGGTCCTCCCAACTTCCCCCTTTTCTCTATAAAACAGCATTCTTCTCCTTTGCTCTCCAGACTTGCCTACGGTTTTGCCATAGCTTGCTTGTCCTGGATTGTAATTCCTTGCTATTCCCCAAAATAGCAAAACCCCATTTTTGCTGATAAAATAACTGACAGTTTTATTTTTAACATTAACAGTTCTTTAGTAAGTCAAGTCTTAATTCTCTTCCATCCTTTCATTCTACTCCTCTCTCGCCTAATGACATTTGTCCTGCTTTGACATGTATCATTAAATTCATTTGCATCTTTGAGAAGTCTGTGTTGTAGTTTGTGTTTTTATCTTTAATTTACGACTAGTACAATTCTCTGGAACAGGTTCTTTTTTATTTTTTCTCACAGAATTGTGATCTATGTCCATTTTGCCGTGGGGACAGTGGAAACAGAGTTAGAAAATAGAGTTATAATTGCTAGGTGTTCCCAAAATGGAGCCAGGAGGCCATTAGGAAAACAGTTTATGCACTTCCACACCCAGATGGAAACAACTCTCACACCTGAGCCTTAACCACATAACCACATCCTGCAACATTTTCATGTATTAGATAGTCAAACTTAAACTTTCTCAGCATCAGTCACAACTTTTTCAACAACAGTTATATAACCTTGCAGTTTTGGTCTTTATAACCCCTAATTTCTCCCCCAAATTGGGACACTCATTCAATTCCTCTTGAGTCTTTTGTCTCCTGAATTGCAACTCCTAAGACCCCAAATAAATGCGTTGTTGGTTTATACAGCCTCAGTCTGAAATTTGTTAGCTATATTTCCATGGTGTATGTGTGGTATACATGATGTATGTGTGGTATACATGGCATATACATGGCATATACATGTATACATGGTATACTGTGGCTCTTTCTGCAACATCTCCCCCACACGTGGCCTCACCTTCCTCGTCTTTGATACTCACAGAGGAGTGCCCCATGTTTGTTTTAATTTCCATTTTTCCTTAGGACATTTGACCTTGAACAATCTTTCTTGTATGTATTGGTCTTTAAGGTTTCTCCTTGTGTGGATTGCCTTTTCATAATATTTTTTTTTTCCATAATGCTGCCTGTTCATTTCTTCTCAAGTTGTAGAATATATTCTGGCCATTGACAGTTGTTTTAAATATCTTTTTCTGGGAAGTGATAAAAGAAGGAGATTTGGAACACAAAGAAGGAAGAAAGAACAACAGAAAAAGTGAACTATGGGGAGATATAAAAACTATCTTCCTCTTGAGCTTTCTAAAATGTGTTAGATGCTTGAAGCAAAATTATTGTCTAATGTGGTTCTCAGTGCTTGTAGAGAAAATATTTAAGACCATTATAGTCTAAAGTGGGGAAGGATAAAGGGGCCTAAATGGAAATAAAGCCTCTACACTTAAACATTTTTTTATATCTTTTTCTTATCTGGCTTCTACTGTTGTGTATATGGTGACTGTCATTGAAGAGAAACCTTCAGTTTTGATGTCATCAAAGCCAACAATTTTCTTTTTAGGTTTTTGCTTTAGGGATTAAAAAATATCATCTACATTATTTTTTTAAATGAAAGTTTGAGATAACTGTAGGTTCACATAGAGTTTTTTTTTTTTTAAAGATTTTATTTATTTATTTGACAGACAGAGATCACAAGTAGGCAGAGAGGCAGACAGAAAGAGAGAGGGGGGAAGCAGGCTCACCACTGAGCAGAGAGCCCGATGCAGGGCTCGATCCCAGAACCCCGGGATCATGACCTGAGCCGAGGGCAGAGGCTTTAACCCACTGAGCCACCCAGGTGCCCCTCACATATAGTTTTTAAAAATGTTTAATTCAAGTATAATTAGCAATGCTGTGTTATATTAGTTTCAGGTGTAAGATCTAATGACTCAGCTATTCTATACACTTCTCAGTGCTCATTAAAGTAAGTGTACTCTTAATCCCCTTCATCTATTTCATCCCTCCCCCCATTCAGCTCCTCTCTCGCAATCACCACTGTGTTCTCTATATTTAAGAGTCTGTTTTCTTGTTTGTCTCTTTTATTCTATGTTCTTTTGTTTCTTAAGTTCCACGTGTGAGTGAAATCATATGAAAACAGATGAATATATGGGTAGATGTGTATATGTATGTACATATTGGGTATATGTATATATGTATATACACATAATGACCTATTAGTCATCAAAAAGAATGAAATCTTGCCATTTGCAATAACACGGAGGGAGCTAGAGTGTATTATGTGAAGCAAAATAAGCCACAGAAATATAAATACCATATGATTTCACTCATATGTGGAATTTCACTCATATGTGAAGAAAACAGATGAATATTTGGGAGGGGGGGAATGGAGGGGCAGAAGAGGGAAGCAAACCATAAAAGAATCAGTGATAGAGAAAAAACTGAGGTTGATGGAGGGAGGTGAGTGGGGGTTGTGCTAGTGGGTGTTATGTATAAGTAACGAATCACAAAAATTCTACTCCTGAAACCAGTATTACACTATGTGTTAACTAACTAGAATTTAAATAAAGATTTGAAAAGAAAAAAAAATAAAGCTAAGTGTATTAGACATCAGAATGTTATTCTTCCTTTCTTTCTCACTTTTGGCTGAGGCTTGGCAACAATTACTGCTCCATTTCAAGGGAAACTGCCACACAGAGATTTCAGATGTGGTCAGGAACTGATTAGATACTGTTACAGCTATCGTGTGTATAGAAGGTACAAGGTGGTAGGTGTGAAGGAATTCCTAGAAGGAACTCAAAACCCTTGGAATTTCCTGAGCAATAGGAATGTCTTTTGTATGCCAATGAGATGACTGGGGTAGAGAGCCTTCAGGAGGGGGGTGCTAATGGCCAAAAAGACCAAGCCAAGGTTAGAGGGTTAGAACTTTCAGCCTCCTTCTTTCCTTCCTTCCCCCAACCTCCAGGGAGGTGAGGGGAACTAGAGACTGAGTTCAACCACTAATGGCCAGTGATTGCATCAATTGTGTCTATGTAATAAAACTTCTATGAAAACCCCTAACGGGGTCAGTTCCTCACTTGCTCAGTATTGTTTGGGGCATCTCTCTACGTTGATGTGCCTAGGTCTACTTCATTCCTTCTGACACAGTGGTCAGTCAAACATATATTCTACTATTTATTAACTATAAAATTATAATTTTATTAAGTAAAGTTATAATACAAATATATTAATTATAAAAGATGTGGTATTACCCAGTGTATAGGCAAAACTACTGTCAAAGAAGGACCCAATCACAGAGAATGAGAACCAGGATAACTTCTCTTTCCCTCTTAGGACAGTGCAGAGGCTGTGTGCTGAGCCTCCAGTCAGGCAGAATTCAGGCCCTGCCTATATTCACACTCCAATATCTCCATGCACTTGTCCCCATCTGAATATTTGTCTCAGTGGAGCAAATACTAATGGCCAGTACTACTACTAGTGGGCAGTAGAGGATGGCCCTGCTCTGCTTATCACATTAAGTTTGTCTAATGTTTCACTTAGTTATCTCACACCTCCTCTATATCTCGTAGGGTTGGAAAGCCAACCCTACGAAATCAGGATTTCCATTCCTAGAGCTCCAGTGTTACTACAGTATTTAGCACACAGTAGAAACCCAATAAGAATTTGCTTAGAGTATAAAGAAAGAACTTGCTTCTAGAATAAAGGAACGAAAGAAGGAATTGTCAACCTGAAAATAAAGAACCACAATGAGATAAAAATGAGCATGTATTTGGTATTAAGGAATCGCAATTGTGGGGGCACAGATTCAGGTAAATACCCAAGCAGTGTTCCCACTCAGAGAGTGAAAGCAAAAGTTTTTATTTTTTATTTAAATTCAATTTAGTTAACATATACTGTATTCTTAGTCTCAGGAGTAGAATTTAGTGATTGGTCACTTGCATATAACATCCAGGGTTTATTACATCAAGTGCTCTCCTTAATGCCCATCACCCAACCCTTTAACCACCTTCCAACAACCCTCAGTTTATTTCCTAGAGTTAAGAGTCTTATGATTTCCTCCGTCTCTGTGTTCATCTTATTTTATTTGTCCTCCCCTGCTTTCATCTGTTCCATTTCTTAAATTCCTCATATGAGTGAAATCATATGGTATTTATCTTTCTCTGACTGACTTATTTTGCTTTGCGTAATACATTCTAGCTCCCTCCATGTTGTTGCAAATGGCAAAATTTCGTTCTTTTTGATGACTGAGGATTATGTCATTGTGTGTATATACCTGTATATACATACCTATACACATATACACACTTTCTTTTTCATTCATCAGCCCATGGGTATTTAGGCTCTTTCCATATTTTGGCCATTGTTAATAATGCTGCTATAAACATTGGGGTGCATATACACTTTCAAATCTGTATTTTTTTTAAGATTTTATTTATTTGACAGATAGAGATCACAAGTAGGCAGAGAGGCAGGGAGAGAGAGAGAGAGAGGAGGAAGCAGGCTCCCTGCTGAGCAGAGAGCCCGATGCAGGGTTCGATGCAGGGCTTGATCCCAGGACCCTAGGATCATGACCTGAGCTGAAAGGAGAGGCTTTAACACACTGAGCCACCCAGGCGCCCCTCAAATCTGTATTTTTGTATCCTTTGGGTAAATACCTAGTAGTGCAATTGCTGAGATGTTATTCAACTCATGAATCATTTAGGGTAGTTCTATTTTTAACTTTTTGAGGAAACTTCAAACTATTTTCCAGAGTGGTTACCCGTTTGCATTCCCACCCATAGTATTGCATGTAGCTTTAAACCATAAAAGGAAAGATACTTGAACAAGGAGAAGCCATTTCATTTCAAAGGTGGAAGAAAAATCAAATAAATAACCACTTTATTTAATTAAAGCAGGAAGTAGGTAAGACAGAACAAGCCTTGCTTTGTGTATACTCTCTCCCCACAGTGAGTTCCCAAATTTGAGGTGTTCATAGGCTCAGTCCTGCTTCACATATATTTATTAAAAAGAAAAACCACAGGCCCATAATGGAGTCCCCTAAGTTAAGATCCCATGTCAGTAAACTAAGATTTAATACCTAACCTAACTGCAGTTTCAAACCCCTAACTGGAATTGCCTGGCCAGCAGTCCTCTGAGAGAACTTTCTCCCTTACGAGGGCAATCTTAACTAAGCAATATATTCCTTGCCAATAGATTTTTTTTTTTTTTTTTTTTTTTAAATTTATTTATTTTTTTTTTATTTCCAGCATAACAGTATTCATTATTTTTGCACCACACCCCGTGCTCCATGCAATCCGTGCCCTCCATAACACCCACCACCCGGTACCCCAACCTCCCACCCCCTGTCCCCCCAAAACCCTTTCTTTTTTAAGCCCTCTCTCTGCCTTTAAAAATATTTTCTTTTCTGCAACTCAGCAGAGCTCCTTTGTATGTACTAGATGAGATGTTATTCAATTCATGAATCATTTAATAAAGCAAATTAGATCTTCAAATTTACTTGACTGAATTATTTTTTTTTAAAGATTTTATTTATTTATTTGACAGAGAGGAGGAATACAAGCAGGGGGAGTGGGAGAGAGAGAAGCAACAGGCTTGCCGCTGAGCAGGGAGCCCAATGTGGGGCTGAAACCCAGGACACTGGGATCATGATCTGAGACAAAAGCAGATGCTTAATGACTGAGCTTAATGACCCAGGAGCCCTTTGCTGAATTGTTTTAAAAACATATCCACTTCCTTGGTTATCTTATCCTGTTTTGTGTTGTCCAGTATCGATTATAAATTGCCAACTCTCAAATCTGTCTCCCAGGTCTCTCCCCAGAATCCAGACCCAAATACCCTAATGTTTATGCCACATCCTACCCTTTATGTCTAGGATGATCTGGAGTAACTGAACATGCCCAGACTTAACTGGAACCCCTACCCCTTTCTCCTTTCCAGTTAATTGCAGTGTCACCCCCCCCCCCCCCCGCCCCATTTGCTCTTGAGCCCATCCACACAATCTTTGTTCTTTCATGTTCCTACAGTACTGCAGCCTGACCTTCCAGGTCTCCTGAGAATTGACTGACTTCTTTTATCCTCACAACTATCACCCTGGTCCAAATACCATGATCTCTACCTGGGATAATTGTAATTGGCCTCCCAGGGGCGGCCCACAAAAGAGATCAGGACACACTGCCCCTAAAAAGACTGCCTTGGTATATTGATTATTTTGAATTGAAGGCACTCGACAAAACAGCAAATTCAGGAAGACGCTTTATCTGAACTCCATTTATTTTTGTAAAGACAGATCTTTCAAAAGGAACTGAACTGCCATAAATACCTTGCCTGGTATTTCATCAGCCATGGAAGAATGACTCATTACAGGAGAGCAGAGTGGAAGTCCATACCCCATGCAGACAAACTTTGTCACAAACTATCAAACCTCCCATGTATTCTCCAAAGGGCCCATTCATCTTTCCTAAAAACCATTTTTTCTCTACTAAGAGGACTATATTTCCCTTCCCTTACCATATTAAGATGGTAGATAAGCTCTCAAATCTCTCAGCCATGATATTCAATCTTTTTTTGTGTGTAATGCTCCGATGGTATAATATAGTAAAAAATTAATAGATTTGTATACTTTTTGTCCTGTTATTCTTCCAGTTGTGGGCATACTTCATTGACCCAGCTATAGAACCTTGGAGAGCAGATGGAAACATTTCCTCGCCTACCCTACCTCTGTCCTGGCCTTTCCTCGGGCAGTCTTACCAGAAAGAGCAACCTGTGCCTTTTTTTTTTTTTTTTTTTTTGTATAGGACTCCTTTCTCCACACAACCTGCCACTAGCTTTGGCCTCGCTGGGGGAAAAACATATTCCTTGAAGGTCCTCCCTGTGTCCTGTCTGCACTCCCTCTACGCCCTGCCTCCTCCTCTCATCTTGTTTTGTCTCCATCACCTCCCTTTTGTTCCTCTAATGGGCCAGACCTGTTCCCACCTCTGTTTCCTTGCATTTATGGATCCAGAGAGCCCCAAGCCTGTCTGTTCCCTTTCAGGTTTTACCTTTTCAGGGGTGCTTTCTTGACCACTCTAACCTGCAACCTGCTTCTACTGGTCCTCCATACCACCAGCACTTGATAGCACCTGAAAGATTGTATATTTTATATCTTTTTAAAAACATTTTATTTGACAGATAGAGATCACAAGTAGGCAGAAAGGCAGGCAGAGAGAGAGAGGTGGGTGGTGGGGGAAGCAGGCTCCCTGCTGAGCAGAGAGCCTGATGCGGGGCTTGATCCCAGGACCCCGAGATCATGACCTGAGCCGAAGGCAGAGGCTTAACCCTCTGAGCCACCAAGGTGCCCTGTATATTTTCTTTTCTTCCTTTTTTTTTTTTTTTTTTTTTTTTTAGATTTTGTTTATTTATTTGACAGACAGAGATCACAAGTAGGCAGAGAGGCAGGCAGAGAGAGAAAGAGGAAGGGAAGCAGGCTCCATGCTGATCAGAGAGCCTGATGCTGGGCTTGATCCCAGGATTCTGGGATCATGACCTGAGCTGAAGGCAGAGGTTTTAACCCACTGAGCCACCCAGGCACCCCTGCCCCGTATATTTTCTACCTTAATCTACTATTTGTCTGTATCTTTTCTGGTCCCATGTGCCACCCCCCGCCCCGCCACCCACCCATAAGGGAAGACATTTTTGTTTTGTTTCCTACTTTTTCTCTTGTGACTAGAAAAATATATAATGATATGATCCATAAACACTAGTGAAATGGATACATGAAGAGGAGGTATTTGAATGGAAGTGAACAGGGAATGCATTCAAATTTCCACCTTTAGGACTCTCCATGTATGGAAAGGATGAACCAATGATGAGCTTTAGATGAGTCTTCTGATGAGCCTTAGATGAGCCTTCTCCTTCATGTGTGTGTGTGTGGGGGGGTGGCTTTTTTATAGTTGTCACAGCAGAGAAATTCACTTACTTCTACTTACATACTTACTCTTCAGAGACTGACTCATTGCAGACATGTTTGATGTTCTCTCTGCACATCCCCTGGAATCCCTTTAGTCATGTTTCTGAAGGGTGTGCCTACCCAAGCTGTTCAGGTGCTTCAGTGGACTTCTCACTCTGTAACTCCCTGGAGGATGAGCAATTCCATGTTGAGCTAGTGAGTTACTCACCAGGAGGAGGGGAGCATCACGGAAGTCCAAGAAACGAGGGAGCAAAGGAAAAACCTCAGGACAGAGCCTGGATGAGTGATGTGTTCATCCAAACTCCGTGCCTGAATGAATTCCTACCACATGAATTCCCACCCTACTACCCAGACCTATACTAAACTTGAGGTTGTGTGTGTGGTTCTGTTAAACATCATTCTCTTCAGTAAGAATCAGGATAGGGTAACAAGGGCAGGGGTCTTGGTAGGATCCTCAGGACTTGTCATCCGGCCTGGGGAAGTGTGTTCACTGATGGGAACAGAGGAAGAAGTAGGAGGGAATGTGGGAAATTTATATTAATAAAACTTCATATGTGTGTGTAGACATACATTTCTCATTTCATCTTCTTAATAGCTCTCCAAAGGCATTATACAACCCTTTCTGTCTTCAGATGAAGGATCTGAGTCTGGGACCTGAGAGATGTGTACCTGGAAGTCTTTCTAGGGGACCTCCCAGGCATCACTAGGGGCCTGTTCCCTAGAGCTTGAGCAGGTTCTCTGCCCTCTCACACTCTGTGAGCCACCCAGGAGGTGATATGGTTCACTGCACAAACACCACAGCTTTTCCACAGCCAGCAATGCCTCTCAGCCCTCCATGCACAAGCCAGCATCCCATCACTGCAGGTGCAGTTTGCTCACCCACTAACTCCGGAGAGAAAAGAGGTTTCTGATGTCAGCGATCACAGATATTTCCACTAAAACAACAGAAAATGTTGAGTCTGATGAAGTGTCCCCTGGAGCCCCTGACCTGGGAATACTCCACAGAACTATTCTCCCTGGGAAATGCAGGCACTGTGTGCTCCTGAGGTCACTGCACTGAGCAAGGGGCTGGAGAGCCACTGTCCTGCCTGGGTAAAGTGTGAAAGACAGTAGGAAGGATGACAGCCTCTGACTTGAGCCCCTCCCTCAGGAAGACTTGGGTGATAGTTGCAAACCCAGACTGACATGATGTGAAAGTGAAACCATCATTTCTTCAAAGAACAAAGAGTTCCAGGAAAAGAAACAAAAAAGTGTTTTGACTTCAGGAGGCTCAGGGACAGAGGGGAGGGCAAAGAGACACTAGGGCCATGCAAGACACGTCTCTGATAATGCCTGTGAGGGCATCTAGCCAAGACTCCCATGGGAGCCCTACAAATAGGGAGGAAGGCTGTGAGCAAGTTTCCAAGGCTTCCAGTGAATGAGAGAAGCATTTTCCATCAGAAGCCCTAACTTTTTGTGTCTTTCTGTTTCTTTCACTTTTAAGAGCCCTGTTGCTGGCTGCCATGTTGTCACACTTGGCCATGATTGACCCTGGCAGATCGTGGGGTCACATCCCATGAACAACTTAAACAACTAGGAGGGTTTTGGGGAAATTTGACAAAACAGTAGGGTGGGATTCTAAAATCATATGGATTCTAAAATTTATACAGACCATTATAAGGTAAGTAGAAAGAGGCTGGATTCTAAAATTTATATTGACCATCAAGAGGAAAACACCAGGGACGCCTGGGTGGCTCAGTTGGTTAAGCAGCTGCCTTCGGCTCAGGTCATGATCCCAGCGTCCTGGGATCGAGTCCCACATCGGGCTCCTTGCTTGTCAGGGAGCCTGCTTCTCCCTCTGCCTCTGTCTGCCATTCTGTCTGCCTGTGCTTGCTCTTCTCTCTCTCTGATAAATAAATAAAATCTTTAAAAAAAAAAAAGAGGAAAACACCAGAATTTCTTTAGAAGAAGAAAATAAGAGGGTCTGCTGTATCAGATAACATTTATTTTAATGGGATAGTATCTAAAACAGTTGATGTGGGCATAAGGATTGACCAACTGACTCACAGAAAGAGGACACAAGGCCCTGTGTAGGATTCAGGCATGTGTGGAGTTCTATGTCATGGGAGAAGTGTATTGGATGTCAGTGGGTATAGAAGGCAGCATCTAGTAAACAGAGTGGACAAACTGGTTCTCCACATGGACAGAGCTTACTGAATCTACTTATATCACTTATGATAATCAACTCCAGATGGATTTAAGACCTAAATTTCAAGTGGAAACTGTAGAAAGAAATATAGCTATGCTTAGAGAAAGTTTCCTTATATGAGATGGTACATGTATAAAGATACCAAGATGATAGCTGTATAGAAGAGACTGGCCAATATGATACTTTTGACTTTTTAAGATTTACTTGTTTATTTGACAGACAGGGAAGAAGGGGCAAAGGGAGAGGGAGAGAGAGTGTCAAACAGATTCTGTACTGAGCATGGAACCTGTCAGAGGGCTCCATCTCATCACCTCAAGATCATGACCCAAGCTGAAACCAAGTCTGTCGCTTAATAGACAGCATCACCCAGGTGCTCTGAGAAATTAATCTTTTTACATAGTGTTGAGATTAAATATTAAGAACCAGTAGAATACTTTTGTCTTTACTGAAGATGGTCTGTAAGATGGTGGTTTGGGTCACTTTCTGGGAGTTGTCTCAGTTTTCCTGCGTGTCTCGCGTGTATATGGGAGGTGTTCCTGGTTTTCAGGCCTTCTGACTTTGACATTTACACCACTGGCCTTCCAGTTCTCAGCCTCCAGACTCGAACTAGTAAACTGCTGGCTTTCCTGGTTCTCCAGTGCACAGACTTCACAGCCTCCATCATCACTGGTGGTGGTGGTGGTGGAGGGAGTTAATACGATGCACGTGTCTGCATACATGATCAGACTCTAACAAGCCTAGAGCCAGCTGTGTCTTTGTAAGTCAACAAAAAGAATACATTTCCTCAGCATAAACTGTTCTACTCACCATAGCAGTGAAACTTGTCTTAATCTCTGGCTCTGGAGTTAGGCTTACGACACATGATAGTGGTAAAGGCTAAATGCACAATGTGTGAAAATCCCTAGCCTAGTGCCAGGAATGCACTAGGTGTTCAATAAACAGTGGTGTCGGGGGAGGAGTCAAGATGGTGGAGAAGTAGCAGGCTGAGACTACTTCAGCTAGCTGGAGATCAGCTAGATAGCTTATCTAAAGATTGCAAACACCTGAAAATCCATCGGCAGATCAAAGAGAAGAAGAACAGCAATTCTGGAAACAGAAAAACAACCACTTTCTGAAAGGTAGGACCGGCGGAGAAGTGAATCCAAAGCGACGGGAAGATAGACCCCGGGGGGAGGGGCCGGCTCCCGGCAAGCGGCGGAGCAACGGCGAACAAAATCAGGACTTTTAAAAGTCTGTTCTGCTGAGGGACATCGCTCCAGAGGCTAAACCGGGGCGAAGCCCACGCGGGGTCACAGAAGGATCGGGGGTGTCTGAGTGTCGCAGAGCTTGCGGGTATTGGAACGGGAAAGCCGGCTACAGAGACAGAGCCGACAGTAAGCTCACAGCTCGGTGTTACCTTGAACCGGTCGCAGGCTTGGTGAGCTCAGAGCGCGGCCGGAGGTCAGGCAGACGGGAGTAACTGGGTGCTGTTCTCTGAGGGCGCACTGAGGAGTGGGGCCCTGGGCTCTCGGCTCCTCCGGGCCGGAGACCAGGAGGCCGCCATTTGTATTGCCGTCCTCCGGAACTCTACGGAAAGCGCTCAGGGAACAAAAGCTCCTGAAATCAAACCCGAGCGGATTACTCACCCCGGCCCCTGGTAAAGGCGGTGCAATTCCACCTGGGGCAAAGACACTTGAGAATCACTACAACAGGCCCCTCCCCCAGAAGATCAACAAGAAATGCAGCCGAGACCAAGTTCACCTACCAAGGAGTGCGGTTTCAATACCAAGGAGAGCAGCAGAATTCCAGAGGAGGAGAAAGCAAAGCACGGAACTCATGGCTTTTTCCCTGTGATTTTTTTTTTAGTCTTGCAGTTAATTTAATTTTTTTCTTTTTCATTTTTTGTTTTTTTTTCTCGCCTTCTGGTAAAATTTTTTTTTTAACTTTTACCTTTTTCTTTTTTAACGTTTTTTAACTAGTTTATCTAATATATATATATTTTCTTTTTTATATTTTTCTTATTTGTTTTCTTTTTTTATTTCTTTTTTTTTCTTTTTTCTTTTTTCTTTTCTTTTCTTTCTTCCTTTTTGAACCTCTTTTTATCCCCTTTCTCCCCCTCACGATTTGGGATCTCTTCTAATTTGGTTAAAGCATATTTTCCTGGGGTTGTTGCCACCCTTTTAGTATTTTCCTTTCTCCTTCATATACTCTTATCTGGACAAAATGACAAGACGGAAAAATTCAACACAAAAAAAAGAACAAGAGGCAGTATCGAAGGCTAGGGACCTAATCAACACAGACATTGGTAATATGTCAGATCTAGAGTTCAGAATGACAATTCTCAAGGTTCTAGCCAGGCTCGAAAAAGGCATGGAAGATATTAGAGAAACCCTCTCGAGAGATATAAAAGCCCTTTCTGGAGAAATAAAAGAACTAAAATCTAACCAAGTTGAAATCAAAAAAGCTATTAATGAGGTGCAATAAAAAATGGAGGCTCTCACTGCTAGGATAAATGAGGCAGAAGAAAGAATTAGTGATATAGAAGACCAAATGACAGAGAATAAAGAAGCTGAGCAAAAGAGGGACAAACAGCTACTGGACCACGAGGGGAGAATTCGAGAGATAAGTGACACCATAAGACGAAACAACATTAGAATAATTGGGATTCCAGAAGAAGAAGAAAGAGAGAGGGGAGCAGAAGGTATACTGGAGAGAATTATTGGGGAGAATTTCCCCAATATGGCAAAGGGAACGAGCATCAAAATTCAGGAGGTTCAGAGAACGCCCCTCAAAATCAATAAGAATAGGCCCACACCCCGTCACCTAATAGTAAAATTTACAAGTCTCAGTGACAAAGAGAAAATCCTGAAAGCAGCCCGGGAAAAGAAGTCTGTAACATACAATGATAAAAATATTAGATTGGCAGCTGACTTATCCACAGAGACCTGGCAGCCCAGAAAGAGCTGGCATGATATTTTCAGAGCACTAAACGAGAAAAACATGCAGCCAAGAATACTATATCCAGCTAGGCTATCATTGAAAATAGAAGGAGAGATTAAAAGCTTCCAGGACAAACAAAAACTGAAAGAATTTGCAAACACCATCCAGCTCTACAGGAAATATTGAAAGGGGTCCTCTAAGCAAAGAGAGAGCCTACAAGTGGTAGATCAGAAAGGAACGGAGACCATATACAGTAACAGTCACCTTACAGGCAATACAATGGCACTAAATTCATATCTCTCAATAGTTACCCTGAATGTTAATGGGCTAAATGCCCCTGTCAAAAGACACAGGGTATCAGAATGGATAAAAAAACAAAACCCATCTATATGTTGCCTCCAAGAAACTCATTTTAAGCCCGAAGACACCTCCAGATTTAAAGTGAGGGGGTGGAAAAGAATTTACCATGCTAATGGACATCAGAAGAAAGCAGGAGTGGCAATTCTTATATCAGATCAATTAGATTTTAAGCCAAAGACTATAATAAGAGATGAGGAAGGACACTATATCATACTCAAAGGGTCTGTCCAACAAGAAGATTTAACAATTTTAAATATCTATGCCCCCAACGTGGGAGCAGCCAACTATATAAACCAATTAATAGCAAAATCAAAGAAACACATAAACAATAATACAATAATAGTAGGGGACTTTAACACTCCCCTCACTGAAATGGACAGATCATCCAAGCAAAAGATCAGCAAGGAAATAAAGGCCTTAAACGACACACTGGACCAGATGGACATCACAGATATATTCAGAACATTTCATCCCAAAGCAACAGAATACACATTCTTCTCTAGTGCACATGGAACATTCTCCAGAATAGATCACATCGTTGGTCCTAAATCAGGACTCAACCAGTATCAAAAGATTGGGATCATTCCCTGCATATTTTCAGACCACAATGCTCTAAAGCGAGAACTCAACCACAAAAGGAAGTTTGGAAAGAACCCAAATACATGGAGACTAAACAGCATCCTTCTCAAGAATGAATGGGTCAACCGGGAAATTAAAGAAGAATTGAAAAAAATCATGGAAACAAATGACAATGAAAATACAACGGTTCAAAATCTGTGGGACACAACAAAAGCAGTCCTGAGAGGAAAATATATAGCGGTACAAGCCTTTCTCAAGAAATAAGAAAGGTCTCAGGTACACAACCTAACCCTACACCTAAAGGAGCTGGAGAAAGAACAAGAAAGAAACCCTAAGCCCAGCAGGAGAAGAGAAATCATAAAGATCAGAGCAGAAATCAATGAAATAGAAACCAAAAAGACAATAGAGCAAATCAACGAAACTAGGAGCTGGTTCTTTGAAAGAATTAATAAAATTGATAAACCCCTGGCCAGACTTATCAAAAAGAAAAGAGAAAGGACCCAAATAAATAAAATCATGAATGAAAGAGGAGAGATGACAACTAACACCAAAGAAATGCAAACTATTATAAGAACATACTATGAGCAACTCTACGCCAACCAATTTGACAATCTGGAAGAAATGGATGCATTCCTGGAAACATATAAACTACCACAACTGAACCAGGAAGAAATAGAAAGCCTAAACAGACCCATAACCAGTAAGGAGATTGAAACAGTCATTAAAAATCTCCAAACAAACAAAAGCCCAGGTCCAGACGGCTTCCCGGGGGAATTCTACCAAACATTTAAAGAAGAACTAATTCCTATTCTCCTGAAACTGTTCCAAAAAATAGAAATGGAAGGAAAACTTCCAAACTCTTTTTATGAGGCCAGCATCACCTTGATCCCAAAACCAGACAAGGATCCCATCAAAAAAGAGAGCTATAGACCAATATCCTTGATGAACACAGATGCGAAAATTCTCACCAAAATACTAGCCAATAGGATTCAACAGTACATTAAAAGGATTATTCACCATGACCAAGTGGGATTTATTCCAGGGCTGCAAGGTTGGTTCAACATCCGCAAATCAGTCAATGTGATACAACACATCAATAAAAGAAAGAACAAGAACCATAGGATACTCTCAATAGATGCTGAAAAAGCATTTGACAAAGTACAGCATCCCTTCCTGATCAAAACTCTTCAATGTGTAGGGATAGAGGGCACATACCTCAATATCATCAAAGCCATCTATGAAAAACCCACCGCAAATATCATTCTCAATGGAGAAAAACTGAAAGCTTTTCTGCTAAGGTCAGGAACACGGCAGGGATGTCCATTATCACCACTGCTATTCAACATAGTACTAGAGGTCCTAGCCTCAGCAATCAGACAACAAAAGGAAATTAAAGGCATCCAAATCGGCAAAGAAGAAGTCAAATTATCACTCTTCGCAGATGATATGATACTATATGTGGAAAACCCAAAAGACTCCACTCCAAAACTGCTAGAACTTATACAGGAATTCAGTAAAGTGTCAGGATATAAAATCAATGCACAGAAATCAGTTGCATTTCTCTACACCAACAGCAAGACAGAAGAAAGAGAAATTAAGGAGTCAATCCCATTTACAATTGCACCCAAAACCATAAGATACCTAGGAATAAATCTAACCAAAGAGGCACAGAATCTATACTCAGAAAACTATAAAGTACTCATGAAAGAAATTGAGGAAGACACAAAGAAATGGAAAAATGTTCCATGCTCCTGGATTGGAAGAATAAATATTGTGAAAATGTCTATGCTACCTAAAGCAATCTACACATTTAATGCAATTCCTATCAAGTACCATCCATCTTTTTCAAAGAAATGGAACAAATAATTCTAAAATTTATATGGAACCAGAAAGACCTCGAATAGCCAATGGGATATTGAAAATGAAAGTCAACGTGGGTGGCATCACAATTCCGGACTTCAAGCTCTATTACAAAGCTGTCATCATCAAGACAGCATGGTACTGACACAAAAACAGACACATTGATCAATGGAACAGAATAGAGAGCCCAGAAATAGACCCTCAACTCTACAGTCAACTAATCTTCGACAAAGCAGGAAAGAATGTCCAATGGAAAAAAGACAGCCTCTTCAATAAATGGTGCTGGGAAAACTGGACAGCCACATGCAGAAAAATGAAATTGGACCATTTCCTTACACCACACACAAAAATAGACTCAAAATGGATGAAGGACCTCAATGTGAGAAAGGAATCCATCAAAATCCTTGAGAAGAACACAGGCAGCAACCTCTTCGACCTCAGCCGCAGCAACATCTTCCTAGGAACAACGCCAAAGGCAAGGGAAGCAAGGGCAAAAATGAACTATTGGGATTTCATCAAGATCAAAAGCTTTTGCACAGCAAAGGAAACAGTTAACAAAATCAAAAGACAACTGACAGAATGGGAGAAGATATTTGCAAACGACATATCAGATAAAGGACTAGTGTCCAGAATCTATAAAGAACTTAGCAAACTCAACACCCAAAGAACAAATAATCCAATCAAGAAATGGGCAGAGGGGGCGCCTGGGTGGCTCAGTGGGTTAAAGCCTCTGCCTTCGGCTCAGGGCATGATCCCGGGGTTCTGGGATCGAGCCCCACATCGGGCTCTCTGCTGAGTGGGGAGCCTGCTTCCTCCTCTCTCTCTGCCTGCCTCTCTGCCTACTTGTGATCTTTCAAAAAAATAAATAAATAATCTTTAAAAAAAAAAAAAAAAAGAAATGGGCAGAGGACATGAACAGACATTTCTGCAAAGAAGACATCCAGATGGCCAACAGACACATGAAAAAGTGCTCCATATCACTTGGCATCTGGGAAATACAAATCAAAACCACAATGAGATATCACCTCACACCAGTCAGAATGGCTAAAATCAACAAGTCAGGAAATGACAGATGCTGGTGAGGATGCGGAGAAAGGGGAACCCTCCTACACTGTTGGTGGGAATGCAAGCTGGTGCAGCCACTCTGGAAAACAGCATGGAGGTTCCTCAAAATGTTGAAAATAGAACTGCCCTATGACCCAGCAATTGCACTACTGGGTATTTACCCTAAAGATACAAACGTAGTGATCCAAAGGGGCACGTGCACCCGAATGTTTATAGCAGCAATGTCCACAATAGCCAAACTATGGAAAGAACCTAGATGCCCATCAACAGATGAATGGATCACGAAGATGTGGTATATATACACAATGGAATACTATGCAGCCATCAAAAGAAATGAAATCTTGCCATTTGCGACAACATGGATGGAACTAGAGCATATCATGCTTAGCGAAATAAGTCAAGCAGAGAAAGACAACTATCATATGATCTCCCTGATATGAAGAAGTGGTGATGCAACATGGGGGCTTAAGTGGGTAGGAGAAGAATAAATGAAACAAGATGGGATTGGGAGGGAGCCAAACCATAAGTGACTCTTAATCTCACAAAACAAACTGAGGGTTGCTGGGGGGAGGGGGTTTGGGAGAAGGGGGTGGGATTATGGACATTGGGGAGGGTATGTGCTTTGGTGAGTGCTGTGAAGTGTGTAAACCTGGTGATTCACAGACCTGTACCCCTGGGGATAAAAATATATGTTTATAAAAAAAAAAAAAAGAACCAGTAGAATACCTGTTAAATAAAGCTTCAAGAAAACTAAAAAATATATTGTATAGACATGCATATGTAAGTGATAAGGCCACAAAAAGGAGAAAAGAATCATAAACATATACTTCATGAAGTTGTTACCCAGGCCATTGTTAGAGATGTTCTATTTCTTGGGATGATTGTTCAGTATGTAGGTGACCACTGTATTACCTGAGTAAGTAAAAGATACAAAATAGAGAAATATCTTAGTTCATTTCAGATTGTTGCTGTATCTATTCTTCTGTGTGTATTCGGTCCTGAATCTCTCCCTCCTGCTGTATTTTGGGGACATCAGAGAAATGTCCTCCATCTGACATACAGAGACAATCACTGCAATGATGGGACAAAGACTGAGAAATCATTCAGTGAGGAAGCATTGGGCAAGAGAGTCTGAAATTCCAGGTAGAAGCAATGGCAAGGCAAAGATGCAGGCTCACACATGAACTTGACATCTGGCTGTGGATGCAGAGGAGCACACACAGCCAGCCAATTACAGCTGCCAGTAGTAAGGTAGGAAAATCCTCTGAGGCCCAGGTTCCCTGGCAGTGATGGGGCTCTTTGTAGAGGGTGAGAGAAAGCTCCCATCAGGGACTCCCCAGGGTTCATCTGCTCCCCAGCAGTGTGTGAGAATCTCTCTGGACATGGTGCTCTCTGTTGGGTTGGCTGAGGTCTGCCGTGTCCTTTGCACCCAAGGGGCTGGGGGCTGATGCCCCAGAATGCACAGCACAAGGTCCAGACTCAAACTCGCTGCTCCTAAGTCGCCATTCAGAAATCAGGATACGTCCTAATTTATGAGGATATTGTAACATTCTCTCTGCTCAGAGGAAAGGAAATCAACTACTTTTTATGTCCAGAGCAGAGCTCCTGCCTATGGAGACAAAAGAATGTCTGGATCCTGAGATTAACCTGTATTTGGGTACACATGTATACACACTAAAACTGGCACATATTAAACAGCGCCTCATGCCTGAATCCTTTGTTTGTCCATGAGCACAAATATTGTACAACTACTGTAAAGGACCAAGGACGTGGACAGCACATATGTGCTTGGCAGATTGCTCTGCTGGCCATTTGCAGAGGGCTTTGTAGCTGAGACCAAGTGCACAGCTCCTTCTCCTCTGGTCAGTAGTGGCTACAGTGCTCAGTGGGCTGAGGCCTGATATCCCGAATGCACAATTCACAAGTCATAGTCCGACCCTCTGGTCTGAGCCCTCTGTGATCACATGACTCTTCCTCAAGACAAGTGGATGAGAACAGGTGTGGGATGGTCACTCTAGTGCCCATAACAAGTGGAATTGTCCTCTGGACACCAGCACAGCTGGTGCCTCTGAGGGTGAAATCCCTACTGGGCCACATCGGAGGTCTGCAGGCCTCTGCTGACTCCTCCCACATGGAGCAGGAATCCATGGAAGAACGTGGAGCCCAGGAGAGACATACAAAATAGCAGACAGTACTTGAGGCCAAAATTAGCAGTACTAGGATTTGGGCCCTCATTTGGTGGGGGACAGGTGCATGGACATCAGGTGAGATCACAGCTGAGGTGAGGAAGAGAATTCCGTGGTGGCTGGAGCATCCTTACTGTGGTCTCTGTTGGTGGAAGTGAGTGATTCCCCTGAGCTGTGCAGGTTGGGTAATGTCAGGGAAGAGTTTTATTATTATTTATTTATTTATTTATTTAAAAGAGTGTGCAAAGTCTAAGACCAAGTCTAAGATCAGGATACCAGTAGGTTTTGCTTCTCCTGAAGCCCCTCTCATTGGCTTGTAGATGGTCATCTTCCTGCTGTGTCCTCACATGGCCTTTCTGTGTGTGTGTGTATCCCTGGTGCTCTTCTAAGGACACAAGTCCTACTGGATAGGCTCCCACCCATCTGAGGGAGTTAATCTTCACTATCTCCTTATACAACCTCCTACAAATACAGGTACAATGGGGGCTAGAGCTTCAACATAGGACTTTGGGGGGGATATACTTCAGTCAGAACAAATCCTAGTTGAAAATAGTTTATAGTAGCAGTACTCCGTGTGTAATGTAAGAGATGGACTAGAAAATGGTGTGGGTATGTCTGAGAACCCAGCACCCCTGGGGAAATTCATTCAGAGGAAGACCCAGGAGGATGACCCAGCAGCTCCTGCAGAACTTAAAGGACATGATTCAGGAAGCTGCTTCAGAGGTGGATGTGTCCATCACCATGTAACCTCCTCAAGACAGAAATCGGTGGTCACAGGCATCAAGTTATAAGTGTACTCTGTATTTGAGATATAAGGGTAGGAAATCCTTCTCAACTGTCTTATAGTAATAGAAATATAGAAAATATCTGAGTGATGGGAGATTTGAGGCTCTTCGATTAAGTAATGCATTCTCTTTCTTTGGTGCAATGTGTTAAGAATCCATATGTTGGGGGACCTGGGTGGCTCAATTGTTAAGTGTCTGCCTTTGGGTCAGGTCATGTTCCCAGGGTCCTGGGATAGAGCCCCACATTAGGCTCTCTGCTCAGCGGGAAGCCTGCTTCTCTTTTTCCCACTCCTACTCACCCTGCTTGTGTTGCATCTCTCGCTGTCTCTCTCTCTCTGTGTCAAATAAATTTTAAAAAAGTCTTAAAAAATTAAAAAAAGAGGGGTGCCTGGGTGGCTCAGTGGGTTAAGCCTCTGCCTTTGGCTCAGGTCATGATCTCAGGGTCCTGGAATCGAGCCCCGTGTCCGGCTTTCTGCTCAGCGGGGAGCCTGCTTCCCCCGCTCTCTCTGTCTGCTTCTCTGCCTATTTGTGATCTCTCTCTCTGTCAAATAAATAAATAAAATCTTAAAAAATAAAAAAAACAACAAAAAAAGAATTCATATGTTATGAATTACACTCCTATTTCTGGAGACGTTTCTACACAGGTGTACCGGAAACATGTATAAGATGTTTACAGGAGAAGTTCTTTGAAGAGAAAGAAACAACTGTAAAGAACCCCTATCCAAAATGTCCACTGACAGGAAATAGATAATATGTTCTACCTTTGCAAAATGGAAAACACATGCGATAGAAACAATTGTAAATGAAAAGCAGCTTACAGAAGATTCTATTTTTCTAAAGCACCCAAACACACAAAATTACAATGTATTGTCTGAAGAAACAGACATAAATGGTAAAAACCAATGAAAGCAAAAAAAAAAAAAGTTAAACAAAATTTGAAGGATTTGCACTTCTGAGATGAGATGTGGAGAGAATATGGGGTAAAGCTTGTGGGAATATTCAGTGATATAGGAAACACCTAGTTCCTCATTCGGGAGTTGAGTACACAAGTATTTATATTTATATCTTGCTTTATTCTGCATGTATGTATGCATGAAATATCATATATCCTATTGTAGTTAGCTGCTGAACACATATTACTCTTAGGAAATGTAACAAAGGACAATGCCAAAGCTGAAGAACATTGTAAGCAGACATTATCTTTTTCAATAGACTACTTTAGAGCAGTTTTGGGTAAATAGCAATATTGAGCAGAAGGTACAGAGGGTTCCCATGTACCCCATGCCCTCATACAAGTACAGCCTCCCCACTGTCAACAACTCACACCATCCTACAGTTCATGAACTCAAACTGACCCATCTTTCTCCGTCCATGTCCATAGTTTACATTGGCTTCCCTCTTGGGGTTGTGTATTTTATGGGATTTGACAAAAGTATAATTTGTCTGCCATTAGCCCATCATTACCACATCACACAGAGTGGTTTCACTGCTCTAAATGGCCTCTGTGCTCCATCGGCTTGTCCCTCCCTCCCCTGAATCCTTGGAAACCACTAATCTTTTTATTGAATTTTAGTTTTGCCTTTTTCGGAATGTTACACAGTTGGAATCGTGCAGTATATAGCCTTTCCAGATTGGTTTCTCCCACTTGGTAATATGCATCTCCATGCCTTTTCACATCAGCTGTCATTTAAGGATGCTTCTGAATGGAGTGTTGATGGAAGTGCTCTAGGTCATCAGTCCCTGGTGATATTTCTGACATAGTCCCTAGGGATGAAGAGTTCCTACAATTTTCCATGGAGATAACCAGGCGACCATCCAAGGAATGCGAATGGAATTGATATTGGGCTTTTTACTGGCAAAATGGCATGCTGGAAGGAGATAGATCTTCAGAGTTCTAAGATGAAATGATGTTGTATCCAGAATCCTACACTCAGGCTATGTATTGAAAGTGAGCACTAAATAAAAGTATTAATTGGAAATGCAAAGACTAGAAACTTTACCTCCCAGGGAACTTTCCCCCTTCTCACTTTATTTGAGAATGGATGCAATGTAAATGAACAGGGAACAGGAAATCCAAGACCAGCACAATGTAATGGACAGAAGTGAGCAAGGCCTGTGCTCCAGGCTGGGAGAGCAAGTAGTCCAAGTGAGAGCAGGAATTAGAGGTGTTGTACAGAACTTCTTCAGGGAGAACCCTAGCCTGCTGTTCCTCAGGGGAGTGCTCACATTCTACTGTCATTTACTCTCCTTCCAACTACTGAGCATCACTCTTTTTTACCCCCTCCTTTTCTTAAATATAGAGCCTCAAACTGGATAACTCCGTATGGCCTGAGGCTGAGTGAAAAGAACTGTGAATGTTGGCATGGGTTGGTCCTTCAACAGAAAGCAGGGAAGGACATGTCCAGGGGGGCAAAGAGGGAAGGGCTGTGATTGAAGAAGGTGCAGCTTCTTCATGCGAGGTCCATGCAGGAGTGACCGTCACAGACAGAGGTCATTCACAGCTACCTTTCTGTCAGGAGCTTCTTGATGTTATGATCTGTTACCTGTTGTTGTGGAACAAATACCCTGAAACATAGTAGCTTAAAAAAAAAGTGTTTATTTGCTTATAGACACTCTCTAATATAGAGTGTCTTGTAAAGCCAGAAGCTGCAGAATTTCCATAACAAAATTTTTGTATTCTTGGTCATTCCATTCTTGCTGGCACATTCCATTAGTCATTCCAGGGAAGGATTAAACAAAGCCACAAAAATAGGAGACAGTGTTGGAGGCCATCTTAAAGGTGCCCACCACTGACCTAGGGGCAGGTCAAGATTGTGATTTCCCTTCGTATTGGACCCCACCCCTGCTGGGACTCCCTGTTGCACTGAAGAAGAAACTCTCATCAGAGCTTTTGATCACTAGCCTTCTTGAGGATCTCTCCTCTTTTGTCTTTGATTGGTTTTCTATGTTAGCTTCCTATGTGGTACAATACATGATCTCAAACTCCCCAGTAGAACTCGGGCTTCCTGGTGTGACCTGGTTTTCTTTGTGGCTGTGCTATGGGAGGCTCCAGTGGGTAGGAGCTCTTCTTTACCCTCCCTCATCATGATCACCCAGAAGAGGCAGGTTAGGGTTGGGTTTACACTAAGAAGTCTGCACCTACAGTCATTCTGACCTCTGAAACCCTTTGACTACTCATCTCAATTGTCTCATCCCTCATTCTCGGGAGATCTCAGGATGCAGGATAGTGATCTGTATGGGACTGTCTTCTGCTTCATGAACTTTCCAAAAGGGAGACTTAAGCTGAGTTGGAGAAAGAATGAGAAGTAACTGTGGCTTCAAGGCTTCCATGTGAATGCAGGTCTCTTCCAGCAAACTTTTCTCTTTCCATTGGACGGACAATCTGAGGACGCTCATCTTTTGGTGGAACTGTCTTTCAGTGTTATCTCTTCTTAGCCATGAAGAGAAGGAATATAATACCAAACATTACATGCCTGACACTATTCTTTTTTTTTTTTTTTTTTTTTTAAAGATCTTATCCATTCATTTGACACAGAGAGATCACAAGTAGGCAGAGAGGCAGGCAGAGAGAGAAAGAGGAGGAAGCAGGCTCCCCGCGGAGCAGAGAACCCGATGCGGGACTCGATCCCAGGACCCTGAGATCATGACCCGAGCCGAAGGCAGCGGCCTAACCCACTGAGCCACCCAGGCGCCCCAGCCTGACACTATTCTTTGTGCTTTATTTGCCTTAATTCATTAAATCCTCACATTACCTAGATGTGGATGGGTATCTTAGGATGTAATATTATTGAGAAATTAAGAGAGAGGAATGTCAGTTGATTTGCCCAAGATCACATGGCAAGGGCAGGTTGGAACCAGGATTTAACCTTGGGATTCCTAACCACTCCACTATGCCTCTTTTGGTTCACTTCCATTCAATATTAATTTCACTCTCTATCCCAATGAATAGTCATGATAACCTCTGATAAACCCTCCTTTTTGAGCAGAAGCCTAAAAATGGGCAAAAATTTTATATATTAAGCCAGTTCAGACATCTACCAAATTCAGATTGGACTCCACACTAGGTGAAATCTTCCCAGGTAAATAGAGTAAGGTGATGGTGGTGACAGAAATGATGCAGGGATGGAGAATTGCTCTTGTGAGGACTGAATGATTCCCACAGTGGTGATAACCAGGTCGTGACACTTCTAGTGGTGGACAGTGAGGTTTCAAATTTTATTTGAAAAAAATTTTTTTTAAAATTTCTTTTCAGCGTAACAGTATTCATTGTTTTTGCACCACATCCAGTGCTCCATGCGATATGTGCCCTCTGATATGTGCCCTCCCCAATAGCCACTACCTGGTTCCCCCAACCTCCTGTCCCCCCGCCCCTTCAAAATCCTCAGATTGTTTTTCAGTGTCCATCTCTTATGGTTCACCTCCCCTTCCAATTTCCCTCAACTCCCTTCTCCTCTCCATCTCCCCATGTCCTCTGTGTTATTCCTTATGCTCCACAAATAAGTGAAACCATATGATAATTGACTCTCTCTGCTTGACTTATTTCACTCAGCATAATCTCTTCCAGTCCCGTCCATGTTGCTACAAAAGTTGGGTATTCATCCTTTCTGATGGAGGCATAATACTCCATAGTGTATATGGACCACATCTTCCTTATCCATTTGTCCGTTGAAGGGCATCTTGGTTCTTTCCACAGTTTGGCGACCGTGGCCATTGCTGCTATAAACATTGGGGTAGAGATGGCCCTTCTTTTCACTACATCTGTTATCTTTGGGGTAAATACTCAGTAATGCAATTGCAGGGTCATAGGGAAGTTCTATTTTTAATTTCTTGAAAAATCTCCACACTGTTTTCCAAAGTGGCTGCACCAACTTGCATTCCCACCAACAGTGTAAGAGGGTTCCCCTTTCTCCACATCCTCTCCAATACACGTTGTTTCCTATCTTGCTAATTTGGCCATTCTAACTGGTGTAAGGTGGTATCTCAATGTGGTTTTAATTTGAATTTCCCTAATGGCTAGTGATGATGAACATTTTGAAAAAATTTTTTTGATAAAAAACTATTTTTATTACATACATGCCCAGCAAGGAGAAAAATCTAGGGCTAGGGTCTGGAGTGGTTTCCAATTAGGAGAACTTCCATACAGTCTATATAGTTTGGGTTAACTGTATAAACAGTGAGATCATAGACAGTGGGTTGATTTCCTTAATGCTGATGCTCAAATTTAGTTGCCTTTGACCAACATGGGAAATAACTTTGGAGAAGAACAAAACATAGCAGGTACTTTATTTTTATTTTTAATTATTTTTTAAAAGATTTTATTTATTTATTTGACAGAGATCATGATTAGGGAGAGAGGCACGCAGAGGGAGAGGAAGAAGCAGGCCCCCCGCTGAGCAGAGAGCCCGATGTGGGGCTCAATCCCAGGACCCTGAGATCATGACTTGAGCCAAAGACAGAGGCCCAACCCACTGAGCCATCCAGGTGCCTCAGCAGGTACTTTATGTGAGCAAAAATTTCTGCATAGCAAACATAATCTAACAGGCACTACTTCCCATGACAGGCCCACCATAAGCGTGTGCATATGAACAGCATGGAACCTCTTGGTGTTTGGTACTTAAAATAGTCAGGTTTGCCTTTTCCATTCAACAATTTCTCAATCCCAGTAAAATGGCCTTTGAGTCCACCCCCTGTATCCTTTTTTGGATATAAATGATTTGGGCAATTGCTGAGGATAGATATAAGGACAGAGCTTTACAGGACACAAGACTGGCCTTGGATCCTGGTACCACTACACAATACTTTTCGGAGAACAACTAAACACACATTCTCCAATTATACTTCTCCAAAGGGAACATCCCAAAGGATGTTCTATTCTCTGACTCCAGATGTGTCTCTTTGAGTCCATGTACTGAGAAGTGAGAACTGAAGGAACAGGAGAAAATCAAGAGGCCTTGGAAAAATGATGCCAATGTTAAGTGATAAAGGGATGTCAGAATGAGACTGTATGTCACACTGTGCAATCTTTTCTTACATCTTTGGATCCCAGCTCATTTAATAAATGAGAAGTAGGACATATTTGGAGATTTGCTGAGATGTGGGTTCAAAATGTTCTAGTCAGCTCATCTACCTCAAGGAACTTAGAACTAACAAAAGTGGAAATACTGAACTGATTGAGAATTCTAAAGGATACAGTGTGAGGAGAGGACCCCAGATATCCTGACTTTCCCCAAGAAGGAGCCTGCTGAGACCTTACCCTTCAGATGGCAGTATCTCTCAAAACTTTCTTCAAGATGGTGTTGGTGTCCTTGGCGACATTGTCAAGGAGGCGCCACTGATTCCACCCTCTAAGGTAGTAGAAACCGGTGTTACCTACAAATGGGATTCTGTTCAGAACCGAATATAAGCAAGTGTCTGTATTACAATTTGTCCATGATAATATCCAGTCCCTGCTGAGGACAGTGTGTAGATCCTGAGACTTCATAATGGCCTTATACTCCTCCATAGGTTTTCCCATACTCTGGGCCACCTCCTGGAGAGACTCATCATCCAAACCAAAGAATGAGTGGCAGACATTCAAAAACTTCTCAAGGTAATCTGCATTCTGGATGCCGAGGCTCTCCTGGAAAGACTCTGAGCGTGTTTGCCTCCAAAAAGTGATTGCTTTGTCATTAATCATCTTCCCATAGGTGTCAGACAGGTTCTGTCGGGGCTTATGATACCTGATGTCAGACACTTCTTTGCACAACCTCTTCCTAAGCTCTGGGAAGCCATGCAAGGAGGGATCAAAGTTGGAGACCAGAAATATGATGGGTTCATACATTCCCTCATTCTGGAGAGCTACCCGGATATTCTCCTGGATATCCTGCAGGAGTTGTTCCTTTGAGACTACACGTGTATTGAGGTCTCTGTCCAGCTTGGTCCAGACAACGTAGAACCTCTTTCCCTGTCCCTGGATGATTTTGGCAAGCTTCACGAGATTCATGCTGAACTGTTCAGATGCAATGATGATGAAGAGATCATACTTGCTAAACTGGATTTCCTCCAGATAGGTCTCCAGGCTTTGGGTGGCAGCTCCTGTGCCAGGTAGGTCCCATAGCTCCACACTGGGCATGTCAGAGAAATGGTAGAGAGTGGGTTTCTGGGTGGTTCTCACCACACCTGTGGGAGCTGAGTCCTCCTCCTCCTGCCCAATTCCCCGCAGTGCATTGATGAAGGAGGACATGCCATTGCCAGAGTCCCCAGTCACTGCAATTCTCACTGAGGCACTGGATGCTGTCTTCATGGTCTCCTTGACCGCAGAGACTATTTCTGGCAACTTCCATTCTTCGGAAGCTTTTTCTGTGTTCCTGACATCCGACATAGATAAGATGCTCCAATCTTCATGGTGTGGCCCAGCAGAGGTAAAGGATGTAGGTGATGGGGTGTGAAGGGACGGGGAGGGCTGCATGATGTTGCTCATCAGTGGAGTAACCTGCAGAAATAGGAAAAGCAGGGGGGTTGGGAAGACCAGGCACACAGGGTGGCAGAGGAGTCATCACATTTGATATTCCAGACTGAGGGTGTCAGATCCACATCTAACTCACTGTAGGCCTTTTGGATGAGAAACAACAAGCCCCTGCAAAAATGTTTGATAGTGTCTCAAAAATCTAAACATATTATTCAGTTACAGAAAACAAGGAAATCCCCCCATTTGTGGCCATATGGATGGACTTTGAAAGCTTCATGCTAAATAAAATAAATCAGACAAATACTACATGATCTAACTAACGTGTGGAATCTAAAAATAAAAGAAAGTAAATTCATAGAAAAAGGGAGCAGAATAGGGGAGAGGTGGAGGAAGTGGGTGAAAAGTGGGGGAGAGTGGAGGAAGTGTCCAAAAGGTACAAGATTTCAGTTGTAAGATAAGTAAGTACTAGGGATGTAATGTACAACACGGTGACTATACATATCACCATGATACGATTTATAGAAAAGTTAAGGGAATACATCTGAATGCAGAATGTTTTCTCTTTCTTTCCTTTTTATTGTATTTTTATGAGATGATGGATGTTAGCTGAACCTACTGTGGTAATCATTTCACAATATATGTAAATCAGATCATCATGATGTATGCCTGAAACTTATATAGTGGTGTTTGTCTGTAACATTTCCATAAAACTGATAAAATAATTTAAACAGAGTCACCAAATGGCCCAGCAATTACATTGCCAGGTATATACCTGTGGGTGGTGATGACATACATCTATGTAAAACCTGTGTGCAAATGTTCATAGCAGTATTATCTGTAGTAGCCCTCAGGTAGAATTAACACAGTTGCCCATGCACCGTTCAACAGATAAACAAAAGTCGTCTATCCACACCAGAGATCAGGACTGAGCATGAAAAATAAATGAAGTACTGATACCACCCACAACATAGATGAACCTCAAAACATTACTCTCAGTGAAAGCAGACAGCCCCTCGGACCATGTATTCTATGATTCTATTCACATGAAATGTCCAGAAAAGGCAAATCCTTAGGCACAGAAAATACATGGGGGTATTTCCTTCTTCTGAAGGGCAAATGGTAGGAGGGAAAAGAGGGGTGGTAGTCAAGAGGTATGGGATATCTTTTGGATAATGAAAATGTTCTAAATTTGATTATGATGGCATTACAACTTTGTGAATATATTAAAAGCTAATGAAAACTTTAAAGGGCCGCGAATTGCAGAATGTATCAATTATATCCCTGAATCAGGAGATGTGCACCTGTTAGGGACTCAGAGGAGACTGCTGAGGAATGCTCTGTAGCTCTAGTGCCAGTGGACAGCTCCTAAGCAGCTCACAGATATGAATGGACTTGAGCAGAAGAGTGTCATGAGGGTCTCTGTGTAAGGTGCACTTAAGTTCTCCTCCACCCCAACTGGGTGAGCAGGATGTCCCCCTGGGGAGGTCTGCAGGGCACAAGTAAGCTTATGACAATACCGAATATCCTTCAATCCTGAGGACCCACACATCTTCACTGCATATGTCTTCAGAGTCCAGAATAATTTAATTTTTTTGATAACAGTGAAAAGTACATCTTCTTTCCTCTTAAGACATTTTCCATGTTGTTTACTGCTAATTGCATACCTGGGGAATCTCTGTCCCTCATCCACTTCAACATCTAAGTTATACAGACTTTCCAAATAATAACCTACTGATTTTTAAGTCAATACTTAGGTTTGTACATGACTGTTTATCTTGTCACTGTTGTGATTAGTATTTTAGGTATTTAAGTTCTCTTGTGAACATTCTCTTGTAAATTGTGCCCTGAGGTAAAATCTGCAAGCATTTTATAAGGCAGGATTGGGAAAGAGAATTGGTTGGGATTACCTAGGGGATTCTCCTCCTGGGGGCTACACACAAAGTGCTTTCATAGTCCCACAGGTTATGAGTCTTTGCTGTGGTAATTTCCCCTAAAAAACCTACTAACAGTTTCATACTAACAGCATTTTTCATATAGCTAGAACAAACAATCCTAAAATTTGTATGAAGCCACAAAAGACCGCAAATAGTGAAAGAAAACTTGAGAAAAAGAAAACAAAGCTGGGGGTATCATGATTCCAGACTTCAAGTTAGATTACAAAGCTGTAGTGATCAAAACAGAATGGCACTTATCTCATATATTTATGTGTTTTTATGAGTATGTGTATAAAACCATTTTTTAAAAAGATTTTATTCATTTACTTGACAGGCAGAGATCACAAGTAAGCAGAGAGGCAGTCAGAGAGAGAGTGGGAGAAGCAGGCTCCCTGCTGAGCAGAGAGCCCGATGAGGGGCTCAATCCCCAAACCCTGAGATCATGACCTGAGCCGAAGGCAGGGGCTTTAACCCACTGAGCCACCCAGGTGCCCTAAAACCACTTTTTAAATAAACATCTTTCATTAAAATGTAAGTGTAATAAAAACAAAGCAAAACAAAACAAAAAACACCTGTATGGTACTGGTGCAAAAATAGACACATAGATCAATGGAACTGAAGAAAGCATCCAGAACTAAACTCAGAATTATATGGTCAATGAAACTTCAAGAAACAGGAAAGAATATCCAATGGAAAAAAGACAGTCTCCAACAAATGGTGTTGGGAAAACTGGACAGCAACATGCAGAAAAAAATTTCTTACAGCATATACAGAAATAAATTCAATTATCCTTAATTATCCAAATGTGAGACCTAAAACCATAAACATCCAAGAAGAAAGCATAGGCAGTAACTTCTTTGACATCACAACTTCTTTCTCGATATTAATCCAGAAAGGAAGGGAAACGAAAGCAAATAAACTATAGGGACAACATGAAAATAATACATTTTTGCAGAATGAAGGAAACAACAAAACTAAAGGTAACACACAGAATGGGAGAAAATATTTGTAAAGACATATTGATAAAGGGCTAGTATCCAAAATATATAAAAAAACTTATACAACTCAACACTCAAACACCAGATAATCCAATTGAAAAATGGTCAGAAGACACAGATAGGCCTTTTTCCAAAGAAGACATCCAAATGGCCAAGAGACATATGAAATGATGCTCATCATCACTTATCATTAGGGAATTGCAAATTGAAACTATAATGAGATATTATCTTATACCTGTCAGAATGGCTCAAATCAACAACGCAAGAAACAACAGACATTGGTGAGCATGTGGAGAAAGCGGAAACCTCTTGCATTGTTGGTGGGAATGCAAATAGGTACAGACACTCTGGAAAACAGTATGGAGGTTCCTCAAAAGTTAAAAATACAGCTAATCTATGACCCAGCAACTGTACTACTAGGTATCTACTTAGAATACAAAAAAACTAATTCAAAGGGGTACATGCACCCTGAAGTATATAGCAGCATTATCAATCATAGCCAAACTATAGAAAGAGTCCACGTGTCCATGCACTGATGAATGGATAAAGAAGATGTGGTGTATGAATACAATAGAATATTACTCAGCCACAAAAATGAAGTATTTTCATTTGCAATGACATGGTTTGAGCTAGAGAGTATTATGCTAAGCAAAATAAGTCAGAGAAAGACAAATACCATATGATTTCACACGTGTGGAATTTAAGAAACAAAACAAGAAAAGTGAAGCAAAAAGAGAGAGGCAAAAGAAGACACAGACTCTTAAGTATGAGGAACAAACTGATGGTTAGCAGTGGGGAGGTAGGTAGGAGGATGGGGAAAACAGAGGATAGGTATTGGGAAGTGCACTTGTGATGAATACTGACTGATACATGGAAGTACTGAATCATTACAATGTACACCTGAAACTAATATTACACTGTATGCCAACTAACTTGAATTAAAAAAACTACTGTTTTTATCTGCACAAATGCAATTTTTAAAACATATTATAATTCAACGCTGCCTCTTTGCTGAAGAGTTTCCCTATGAGCCCCATGAGGCCTTCTATTCCATGAGGGCTTCCCTTCCAGACCCATCTATGGGGTCTCCTGATGCTGCTGGGAGGCTAGTCCTCACACTGAATCAGAAGGCCCAAAGCCCATCTGTAGGAGAAATTTCTCATTGGCCTACAGGTCCTGTGGTGTAGTTTCTTGCTTTCCTCCTCCACCAAAACTACCCCACTTGCATCTTCACTGATGGTTCTGAAGAAGACTTTCCTGTGATTCTTCTTACTCCCTCCAACTCTTACCAGAGTGTAGGAATGTCCTGTTTCTGTGAGTCTGTCTGAGCTGGGTCTTTTGCATGGCATTTCTTGATTAATCTTCTCCAAGCTCTATTAGGTAAGTGATATTATCCCTAGCTACAGATGAAGGTATTTCCCAAATGTGATCTGTGAACATCTCACAGATAAGAAATAAGCTTGACAGTCTGGAAAACAGTATGGAGCTTCCTCAAAAAGTTAAAAATAGAACTACCCTATGACCCAGCAATTGCACTACTAGGTATTTACCCAAAGGATACAAACAGTGATTTGAAGGGACATATGTACCCCAATGTTTATAGCAGCAATGTCTACAATAGTCAAACTGTGGAAATAATCCAGATGTCCATTGACAGATGAATGGAAAAAGAAGATGTGGTGTGTCTATATATACAATGGGGTATTACTCAGCCATCAAAAATGAAATCTTTCTATTTGCCATGATGTGGATGGAATTAGAGGGTATTATGCTAAGCAAAGTAAGTTAATCAGAGGAAGACAATTATAATTTCACTCATATGTGTAATTTAAGAAATAAAACAGAAGAACATAATGGGAGAGAAGGAAAAATAAAACAAGATGAAAACAGAAATGGAGACAAATCATGAGACTCTTAACCCCAGGAAACAAACTGAGGGTTGCTCAAGGGGAGGGGGAGGGATGGGGTAACTGGGTGAAAGACATTAAGTAGGACACCTGATAAAATGAGCACTGGGTGTTATGTAAGACTGATGAATCACTGAACTCTACCTCTGAAACTAATAATACACTATATGTTAATTAATTGAATTTAAATAAAATAAAATAAAAAAAGAGAGGGAGGCAAATCATAAGAGACTCTTAACTATAGGGAACAAACTGAGGGTTGCTGGAGGGTGGTGAGTGGGGGCATGGGCTAAATGTGTGATGGGCATTAAGGAAGGCACCTGTTTGGATGAGCGCTGGATTTTATATGCAACTGATGAATCACTAATTTCTACCCCTGTAACTAATTATATGTTACATATTAACTAAATTGAATTTAAATAAATAAAAAGAAGAAACAAGCTTGAAGATAACAAAGCAATGATGGAGGATCCCAGATTTACTCCAATAATGTCATTTTATGTTTCTATCTGGATAGGAGGGGAGGGTGATTCTAGTTAGTGTTGAATATCCAGGCCCAGGGGCTGAGGGATGGCTAGATGATGAGATGCTCCTCCTGGGGATGTGGGTCCACTTATTGCTATCAACTGCCACTTACCTCTCCCTAGATGCATGCTTCTTAATTTGGGGAGAGAATGAAAATCACAGTCCTCTCTCAGCTCCCATCCTCACAACACATTAAGGAAAACTCATTGCTTTGCAAGTATGAGGAAAAAATCCTGCAATGTGTCATCAGATCTTAGAAACTGTTACAGGGAAATTGACTGTCCCCCCACCCTTGGGAGATGGATGCATAATGATATGATCAGGAGATGCTGGGAGTTCAGAGGGAGGGAATCTCATGAAATATGATGTAATTACCATCTCATCTGCCTTGTGCCCCCAAATCTTCAGGGTCCTCCACCAGGAGCCCCTGTGACAAATTTGAGGTGCAACAGGTCAGCAAGGATGGTGCCTCCTCCCACAGGAGTGCAGGTGCCCTGAGCTCGGTGAGGGACTGAGTGACATGGTGGGGGAACGTGCATGGACAAAGCTGGCTAAAAGCCAGAAAGATGGAGCTCTGGTCTGGGTCAGGCTCGAGGAACACTCTGGAGTGAGAATCCCTAAGAGTAGCCTTCCCTTACCCTTAAACTCAAAGCCCTCTTTAAGACCTCTCTTGACCTTTCCTAACAATAGCCCAAGTTCTTGTTTATGGGGGAACACAGAGGTTTCCGAAGGTCTTACCAGCCATCCTGGCTCCAGGGAGATGATATCCTGGGTGAGTTCCAGGCTCACTGACTTGGTTGAAGTCAGTATGAAGGGGTTTCTTCTGCTCCTGAGCATGCTATGTATTCTGGTTGCCAATAAGTTTGCCTCTAGTATGGGATGGGGAAGGCTGGATGGGTCTCATGGGAACCAGGCTAGCTAGGACATAGGAACTGAACTAAAACAAAGGATTCAAGACCTCTTGAATCCTTTTCTTGGTTTGTCTAAATCCCATCGCAACCTTCACATGTTCCCATCTCACCTTGACTTCCTGTGTGTTAGATCAATTGAAAAACAAAAACAAAAACAAAAAAACCTCTGTCTCTTCAAGAGATGAAAGTCCCAGAAAATATTGTGTCATCCCATGTTAGATGCCTGGTATCATAAAAATACACATACACAGGTCTTGGCACTTATAGTAAATAATTCCTTAGACTCTCTGGTGCCCTTAGTGCCTGGCAGGTATGGGACATATTTCTGTTAGATGAATGAAGCACAATGCATCATTGCATGTCCTTCACTCCTTAGTTGACAGATAAATTAACTTTTCTTCCTAAATCTGTCATCTGAAATGTTGAAGCCAGCTCTGCCCCAGCCCTTTGGAAAGCAAGTAGGGGCTATCAGAAGACCACATCCTCCCGTCCCCCCCAACTGCCATGAATATGGAGATGAAAGGCCCATTGTCTCCACACTAGAAGGTAGAATTGGTTTGGTGCAAAGTACAGGGTTCTGAGTTTTGCCTCTGAAGAATGTCAGAGGGGGGCCCTGTTGTCAATACTCACTGAAAGGGATAAGCCAGTCCCCAAGCTCCCCTGCTCTGGTGTCAGGCTCTGCCTTTCATGTCTTTCCTCCTGCAGGGTCATCAGCCACATTGGGTTTTACCCCCTGTCACCCCTCTCACTCACCTGCTCCAGGAAGCAGAGGGTGACTGTGATCAGGCAGATGGTCCTGCTGGCAAGTTAGCCCTCCCAGGGAATGGGTCAAGCTCTCAGGGAGAGATGCCTACCTCTGAGATTCCCCCACAACAGGTTCCAGGCTCAGCTTGCTCCCGAAGGAACGAAGGGAGTTGTGCTGGGTTGAGATTGTCTTAGAAAGAGTCCAGACAGAAGGGGCAGTGGGGAGAGGACCCAGGAAAGAGAAGGCAATCTCACAGTTTTCTGCCCAGTCCTTTCAGCCTCAGAGCTGAGCAATTTCTGAGTAAAGCTGGGAGCACGGCTCTGGGGGGAGGGAAATCAGAGTGGCTGCTTTCAGTTTCTATTCCTGGAAAACACTCCAGTTCTCAAAACAGGCCTGAACCGGTTCCATCTTCAGCTTTCTGGAGGGTGGGGGCTTTTTGGCGTTTGCCCTGGTTTGTGCAGGGTAATTTGAGCACTTTCAGCCCAGAGGCTGAGAGCAGCTGCCTTATACCTAAGAGTCTTACTCTGATGCCAGTGTCCAGACTGGTGAGAAGTCCATATTCAACCCCCTTGAGGCTGGCGGCTCAGATGGGTGCAAACACTGCCTGCCAAGTTACTCCTTAGGGCTGCCCAACATGCTCAGCTCAGCGGCTAACTCCCTTCTGCCTGCAGAGATCAGACTGCAGAAGTGACATCCATGGTGGATTTCTCTTCCTGCCCCCAGCTGTGACCTTCCCTGGTGTCAATATACCTGCCCCAGCCAAGTGAGGGTCTGAGCTCAACACAGCTCATGAATGACTTGATGAGTGTAAAAGCTGTGTGAACTCTCAGGGATTGTTCTATCCTCATCCTCCTGTGGGAGCAGCAGTGAAAGACCCCCAGGTGTTTGTGTTCAGAAGGGAGGCCCCAGGGAGGGGGCTGTGTGACTTTGACGGGGTGAAAAAGGAGGTCTGTTGTACAAAGTTTCTGCTGAGATTGCAAATGTCCATAACAAGTTATGAAATCCTTCTGTGGCTAAGATCCTGTGACTTCGTCATTGTCATCCTTGATTCCTCCCCTGGGTCATGAAAGGGCAGCTGACAGGTTGTGCAGAGGAAAGGCAAGGATCATTTTAGTGAGCCTGTTACAAGGGACATGGCCAACAGAAGGAGCTGCCTTTGAACTTTGACACCACAGAGGAGGCAGAAGGCTGGAAGGTTTGGACTATACTTGTTCCAAGATCCCAATGGGGCCATGAGCATGGGCCTTCATAGGACCCTTCTTCCTGAGGGACATTCACCACACTAGGCCATCAGCTGCACTGCAAATGTCCTACCTGGGTGAGTCTTTTCCTATAATTGTAGTTCCCCTACGCCATGCTCCTCCATGTAATGAGGGCATTGGGAGGAAGAATGAAGAGAGAAGCCTACTCTTTTCCTGTCCCTGTTGCAGATGTCTCACCCAGTTGGAGGAAGGGCTGAACCAGGACAGGGGACATTTCTGTTCTACAAAAGTCTGGGGATTGTGTATTACACTGACTGGACATCTACTCATCTGAGTGGAACCAGGAGAGGAGGGATTTCTAAGCCATTCGTTCCTAAGAAGAATTTATTTCCCTTTTCTCTGAACAGAGAGAACATAACAACATCTTTATAAATCATATTTCCTCATTTCCTAATGGTGATTTAGGAGCAGCAAGTCTGAGCTGGACCTTGAGCTGTGTATTCTGGGGCATCAGCTCCCAGCCCCTTGGGTGCAGAGGACACTGTGGACCTCAGCCAACCCAACAGAGAGCACCATGTCCAGAGTGATTCTCACATACTGCTGGGGAGCAGATGAGCCCTGGGGAGCCCCTGATGGGAGCTTTTTCTCACCCTCAGCAAAGAGCCCCATCACTGCCAGGGTACCTGGGCCTCAGAGGATTTTCCTGCCTTCCTACTGAGAACTGTAATTGGCTCTCTGTGTGTGCTCCTTTGCATCCATGGCCAGTTGTCAAGGTCATGTATGAGCCTGCATCTTTGCCTTGCCATTGCTTCTACCTGGAATTTTCATCTCTCTTGCCCACTGCTTCCTCCCTGAATGATTTCTCAGTCTTTGTCCCATCATTGCAGTGATTGTACGTCAGACGGAGAACATTTCTCTGATGTCCCCAAAATACGGCAGGAGGGAGAGATTCACGACCGAGTACACACAGAATAGACAGAGCAACAATCTGAAAAGAACTAAGATATTTGTCTATTTTATATCTTTTACTTACTCATGTAATATAATGATCACTTAACACTGAACAATCATCCCAAGAAACAGAACATCTCTAACCACTTATATCTCCTCGTGTGTTCCTATTTACTCTAGCTCTGTCCCCAGCCCCTGGGTGACAATGTCATGCAATATGTGTTTATGATTCTTTTATTTGTGGTGTTATCACTTATATACGCATGCCTAAACAATATATTGCTTAGTTTTCTTGAAGCTTTATTTAAGGGGTGTTCTATGTGTCCTTAATATTTAATCTTTTTTTGAAGATTTTATTTATTTATTTGACAGACAGAGATCACAAGTAGGCAGAGAGCAGGCAAAGAGATAGGGGGAAGCAGGCTCCCTGCTGAGCAGAGAGCCGACGTGGGGCTCGATCCCAGGACCCTGAGATCATGACCTGAGCCAAAGGTTGAGGCTTAACCCACTGAGCCACCCAGGCACCCCAATATTTAGTCTTAACACTACACTAAAAGATTTATTCCTCTCTATATAACTATGGTTCATGCTTTTCGATGCTGTGTAAGTCAACTTATTTATCAGTTCTCTGTCAACGCCTATCCTCTCTGTTTTGCAGTTATGAAGACCTCTGCTGGGAGCATATGTCCACATGTCTTCTGCACATTTTTGCAGAATGACTCTTTGGTATAGTGTTAGGAGTGGAAATGCTGAGTCCTAAGGCACATGGATGTGCCATTTTATGATTCGGCTGTATTGTTTCTTCAAAGTGATTGTATTGATATACATTCCCAGCAGCCACGTTTCAGAGATTCTATCAATCAACATTCTCACCAGTACCCAATTTTTCCTGACTTTTGAAAATTTGCAGTCAAACTAATTAACACTGTCATCTTGTAGTGCACAGAGGTGCATTTGTCTCATTAGTCGTTAATGTGCAGTATTTTCTCTATTTTTTGCCCAAATATATTTCTTTTTTTTTTGAGAAAGTTCTATTCATGTCATGCTGAATTTTTTTCTCTTTTTCCTAGTGATTTCTGGAATCTTTAAAATCTTTCCTTCCACTGATCCTTTTTTGGTTACATTTGTGCAAATTATCTTCTTCAGATTTGTGGATATTTTTAGACTTTTTTTTGTATTTGATTTCATAAAGAAAAACTTTACACTTTTCTAGAGTCAAAGGTATCACACTGGTCCATCTGTTTTATACAGCTGTCATCTTGGTATCTTATTTTTTTTAATATAAGCTTTTAAAAATTTATTTATTTTCAGCATAACAGTATCATTATTTTTTCACCACACCCAGTGCCCCATGCAATCCGTGCCCTCTATAATACCCACCACCTGGTACCCCGACCTCCCACCCTCCCGCCACTTCAAACCCCTCAGATTGTTTTTCAGAGTCCATAGTCTCTCATGATTCACCTCCCCTTCCAATTTACCCCAACCCCCTTCTCTCTAACTCCCCATGTCCTCCATGCTATTTGTTATGCTCCACAAATAAGTGAAATTATATGATAATTGACTCTCTCTGCTTGACTGATTTCACTCAGCATCATCTCTTCCAGTCCCGTCCATGTTGCTACAAAAGTTGGGTATTCGTCCTTTCTGATGGAGGCATAATACTCCATAGTGTATATGGACCACATCTTCCTTATCCATTCATCCGTTGAAGGGCATCTTGGTTCTTTCCACAGTTTGGTGACCGTGGCCATTGCTGCTATAAACATTGGGGTAGAGATGGCCCTTCTTTTCACTACATCTGTATCTTTGGGGTAAATACCCAGGAGTGCAATGGCAGGGTCATAGGGAAGTTCTATTTTTAATTTCTTGAGGAATCTCCACACTGTTCTCCAAAGAGGCTGCACTAACTTGCATTCCCACCAACAGGGTAAAGAGAGTTCCCCTTTCTCCACATCCTCTCCAACACATGTTGTTTCCTGTCTTGCTAATTTTGGCCATTCTAACTGGTGTAAGGTGATATCTCAATGTAGTTTTAATTTGAATCTCCCTGATGGCTAGTGATGATGAACATTTTTTCATGTGTCTGATAGCCATTTGTATGTCTTTATTGGAGAAGTGTCTGTCCATATCTTGGTATTTTTATACAGGTTTCATCTCCTTTAAGAAATCTTTCCCTAAGAACAGCTATGTTCTCTTCTTCAGTTCCCATTGAAATTTAGGTCCTAAGTCCATCAGGAGTTGATTATCATAGGTGAAGTAAGTAGAGATTCAGTATCCTCTATCCATATGGAGAACCGGTTTGTCAGCTCTGTTTACTAGATGGTGCCTTATATATCCACTGACATCCCATGTATGTCTCCCAAGCAACAGAATTCCACACATGCCTGAGTCCCATCCAAGACTGTTCCTTTCTGTGGGCCAGTTAGTCTACCCCTGTGCCAGCATCCAATTGTCTTAGATACTATAGCATGGAAATAAATCTTACAGCTCCTCTTGTAGATCCTTATAGATATAGATCCTCCTATGTTCTTCTTCTTCTAGAGATATTTTGTTATTTTTCCTCCTGACCCGCCATATAAATCTTAGAATCTAGGTACCTTGTTCCCTTTTTTGTGTCCACTTCCCTGGTATCTTATCAAATTTCCCCAGAGCACCTCCTGGTAGTGGAAGTTGTTTGTGAGTTATTCCCATAACCTGCCAGGGAAATCTATGCCCAAGTGGGATGATGGGGCAGCCAGCAATAGGGGCCCTAAAAATGAAAGAAATGGAAAGACAGAGAGAAGTTATAGTCTTTTTTCTTTCTGATGGGAAATACTTCTCAGTCACTGAAAGCTTTGGAAGCTTGTTCACAACCTTCTTCCCTGTCCCCAGGGCTTGCCTGGGAGTCTTGGCTAGATGACCTCACAGGAGTTATCTGAGACCTGTCTTTCATGGTCCCTGGTGTTTCTCTGCCTCCCCCTGCTCCCTGAGCCACTGAATGCATAAGATCATCATGTTTCTTTTCCCGGAACTGCTTGTTCTGCAGAGAAACAATAGTTTCACTTTCGTGTCCTGTAAATATGGGCCTGCAACTCTCAGCCAAGCTTTCCTGAGGGGGGCCTCAAGTCAGAGGCTGTCATCCTTTCTGTTGTTTTCACACTTTCCTGGGCAGGACAGAGGCTCAGGGCAGTGACCTCAGGAGCACTCAGTGCCTGCATTTCTCAAGGAGGACAGGTCTGTGGAGTGTTCCTATGTCAGGGGCTCCTGGTATACTCCACTAGACTCTGAATTTTCTGTTGTGTTAGTGGAAATATTTGTGATACCCGACATCAGAAGCCCCTTTTTATCTTGGAGCTGATGAGTGAACAAATTATGTATGTGAAATGATGGGAAGAACTTGGAGAACTGAGCTTTGAACTTGCAGAACTGAGCAGTTAAGTTTGGCAAGTAGAGAGCAAAGATTCCATTGAGTTCCTTGTGCCATTCTCTTTGCAGAGGAGAGAACTATTGTCTGAAGAGATCTCTTCTCCTTCCTTTTTAAAAAGCTGAGGGACACCTGGGTGGCTTTGTTGTTAAGCGTCTGCTCAGGTCATGATCCCAGGGTCCTGGGACTGAGCCCTGCATTGGGCTCCCTGCTCAGCAGGAAGGCTGCTTTTTCCACTCCCACCCCCCCTGCTTGTGCCGCCTCTTTCACTGTGTTTCTGTCAGATAAATAAATAAAATCTTAAAAAAATAAAAAATAAAAATGTGAACATTGTACGAAAATTTAAAATAAGCAGAATTTTTACTAGGTGACTATGATTGGAAACTAAATTATGTTGTAATGTGAATCAGTCCTTCACTACCATAGTGCTGTTTAAAACTCTGAGTTTTTGTAGCCATAGCAATATAAAATAATCCTTAGTTGGGCATTATTTTTGTCCATTCAGGCCCTAACAAATTCGACAGACTGCATGGCTTATGAACAGAAATTTACTTCTCATACTTCTGGAGATTAGAAAAACCCAGTTAAAAGTACCTGTGGATTATATAGTTAGAGCTCATTTCCAAGGTGGGCATTTCTTCCTGTCACCTCACATATTAGAAGGGGCAAACTAGCTCTGTAGGGATCTTCTGGTGATGACCAGTTTGGAAAAGGACAACAGCATTTGCCATTCTTAGTCTCTTAGAGTCTAAGTAGGATGTAGGACATTGGCAGTTTCTGGGGTAACTTGGAATTGGGAAAGTATGTCTGGAACACCAGCTGGACCTCTGGTAGATTAGGGACTAGGGGTGGGTTTTCAGGGACAAGAGGTCTAACAGACCTCAGACAATGTATAACAATGCACATGTCTATCTGCATAGGAGAAACAGTCCCTATTGCTGGACACCAACTCCATCCTTTACAGATGATGTCAGTGAGGTGGACTCTTGTGTTGTGCTTTTATGCATGGTGTAGAAAATGGTCCAGTTTGATTTTTCTGCATGTGGCTGTTCAATTTTCCCAACACCATTTGTTGAAAAGACTTGCTTCTTTGGATATTCTTTCCTCCATTGTCAAAGCTTAGTTGACCATAGAGCTGAGAGTCCCTTAATGGGTTCTCTATTCTGTTCCATTGATCTATGTGTCATCTGTTTTTGTACCAGCACCATACTGTCTTGATGATTACAGCCTTGTAATATGGCTTATAGGCTGGAATTTTGATGTCTCCAGCTTTGGTTTTCTTCCTTAACATTCCTCTGGCTATTTGGGATCTTTTCTGTTTCATACAAATTTTAGAATTATTTGTTCCAGCTCTGTGAAAATGTTGATGGTGTTTTGATAGGTGCCGCTTCCTGACGGTGCATGGGAGAAGAATGAGGCACAAACAAGTCAGATGCAAGAGAAAGGGAGCAGGGGACAACAGTAAAAAAGACTGTTGTCCCAAACAACTCCTCAGTCCTGCTTTTATTGGATAGAAACGGTAATCAACAGAAGAGCCGAAGAAGGCCAAACATATTAGTCATATGCCTTGTAGATAAACAAGAAGGAAGGCAAAATATGTCTGGACAAACAGTATAAAGTTTATAGTTGAGCAAGCACATTCAAAGGACTTATCCAACTAGCCACAGGCACTCTTGGGGAGGGGTGGGGGTGGGAGGGAAGGGGAAATAACGGAAAAATGAAGCAGGCCGCTTTCCTCCTTGAGCGGGCGCAGCGTTCCCAGCTGCTTGGCATCCCTGAGGCAGGCGGTGTTCCTCCCTGAACAGGCTGGGCATTCCCCGCTGCTCAGCTTCAAGGCTGTATATCCGTCCTCTCCCCCAGAGGCCTGTTGCCAGTATGTGTTTTTCTTAAGACTATATCTAAACATGCTTGATAACTAGTAAAATTTCTCATGGGTTATATTTTAAGTCACACATTGTTCTGAGGGACAGTTGCAGATAGGGATTGCCCTGAGTGTGTAGATTGCTCTGGGTAGCATAGATATTTTAATATCTATTCTTCCAATCCATGAGGATGCAACATTCTTCCATTTCATTTTAAAAAATTTGTTATGTTATGTTAGTCACCATATAGTACTTTATTAGTTTTTGATGTAGTGTTCCATGATTCATTATTTGCATACAACACCCAGTGCTCATTGCAACACATGCCCTCCTTAATACCCATCATTGGGCTAACCCATCCCCCTGCCCCAAAACCCTCAGTTTGTTTCCCAGAGTACATAGTCTTCATGGTTCATCTCCCCCTCTGATTCCCACCCCTTCAGTTTTCCCTTCCTTCTCCTGATGTCCCCTATTCCATTCCTTATTTTCTGCATCATATGATAAATGCCTTTCTCTGCTTGACTTATTTCACTTAGCATAATCCATGTCAATGCAAATGGTGGATATTCATCCCTTCTGATGGCTGAGTAATATTTCACTGGGTATATGAACAACATCTTCTTTATTCATTCATTTGTTGAAGGGCATCTTGGCTCCTTCCACAGTTTTCTATTTCTTTGTGTCTTTTTCAATTTCTCTCATGAGTGTTCTATAGTTTTCTGAGTACAGATCCTTTGCCTCTTTGGTTAGGTTTATTTCTGGGTATCTTATGGTTTTTGGTATAATGTAAATGGGATCGACTCCTTATTTTTTACACACACATTGTTAGTGTATAGAAATGCAACCAATTTCTGTGCATTGATTTAGTATCCTGACATGTTGTTCAATTGCTGTATGAGTTCTAGTAATTTGGGGGCAGAGTCTTTTGGGTTTTCCACATAGAGTATAATGTCATCTGCAAAGAATGAGAGTGTGACTTCTCCTTGTCAACTTGAATGCCTTTCATTTCTTTTTGTTGTCCAATTGGTGCGGCTAGGACTCCTAATACTAAGCTGAAAGATAGTGGTGATAGTGGATATCTCTGGCACGTTCATGACCTTAGGGGAATAGTATTTGCTGTTGGCTTTTCGTATATGGCTTTTATGATATTAAGGTATGTTCCCTCTCTCCCTACACTGTGAAGAGTTTAATCGAGAAAGGATGCTGTGCTTTGTCAAATGGTTTTTTGGCATCAAATGAAAGGATCATATGCTTCTTGTCTTTTCCTTTATTAATATGGTGTGTCATGTTAATTGATTTTCAAATGTTGAACCACCCCTGCATCCCAAGAATAAACCCCACCTGGTTGTGGTGAATAATCCTTTTAATGTACTGTTGGATCCTATTGGCTAGGATACTCTCACTGAATATGTTGGCATCCATGTTTATTAGGGATATTGGTCTGTAATTCTCCTTTTTGGTGGGGTCTTTGGTTTTGGGATCAAGGTAATGCTGAACACATAGAAAGAGTCTGAAAGTTTTCCTTTTTTTTTCTTTCAAAGAAAATTTCTATTTTTGGAACAGTTTCAGGAGAATAGGTATTACTTCTCCCTTAAATGTTTGGTAGAAATACCCTGGGAAGACATCTGGCCTTGGGCTCTTGGTTTTTTTTGGGAGATTGTTGATTATTGCTTCAATTTCGTTGCTTGTTATGGGTCTGTTCAGGTTTTTTATTTCTCCCTGGTTCACTTTTGGTAGTTTATACTTCTCTAAGAATGTATCCATTTCTTCCAGGTTGCCTAATTTGTTGGCATATATTTGCTCATAATATGTTCCTATAATTGTGTGTATTTCTTTGGTGTTAGTTGTGATCTCTCCTCCTTCATTCATATTTTTATTAATTTGGGTCCTTTCTCTTTTCTTTTGGATAAGTCTGGTCAGGAGTTTATCAATCTTATTAATTCTCTCAAAGAATCAGCTCCTAGTTTCATTGACCTGTCTTACTGTTCTTCTGGTTTCTATTTCATTGATTTCTGTTCTAATCTTTATGGTTTCTCTTCTTCTGTTGAGTTTAGGTTTTATTTGCTGTTCTTTCTCCAGCTCTTTTAAGTGTAAGATTAAGTTGCATATTTAGGACTTTTCTTATTTCTTGAAAAAGGCTTGTATTGTTATGTATTTCCCTCTTAGGACCATCTTTGCTGTATCCCAAAGATTTTGAACAGTTCCGTTTTCATTTTCATTTGTTTCCATGAATTTTTTAAAATTCTTCAGTTTCCTGTTTGACCCATTCATTCTTTTTTTTTTTTTTTAAGGTTTTATTTACTTATTTGACAGACAGAGATCACAAGTAGGCAGAGAGGCAGGCACAGGGGTGTGGGAGTGGAGCAGGCTCCCTGCTGAGCAGAGACCCTGATGTGGGGCTCCATCTCAGGACCCTGAGATCATGATCTGAGCCAAATGCAGAGGCTTTAACCCACTGAGCCACCCGGGTGCCCCAATCCATTCATTCTTTAGTAGGATGTTCTTTTACCTCCATGTATTTGTGTTCTTTCCAAATTTCCTCTTGTGATTGAGTTCCAGTTTCAAAGCACTGTGGTTTAAAAATATTCAGGGAATGATCCCAACCTTTTGGTACTGGTTGACCTGATTTGTCACCCAAGATGTGATCTATTCTGGAGAATGTTCCATGTGTACTCAAGAAGAATGTGTATTCTGTTGCTTTGGGATGGAATGTTCTTAATATATCTGTGAAGTCTACCTGGCCTAATGTGTCATTCAACACCCTTGTTTCCTTGTTGATCTTTTGCTGAAATCTGTCCATTGCAGCAAATGAGGTGTTAATGCCCCCTACTATTGGGGCACCTGGCTTAAAGGTGCCCCAATAGTAGGGGACTTCTGCTCTGCTTTTGGCTTAGGTCATGATCCCAGGGTCCTAGGATTGAGCCCCACATTGGGCTCTTTGCTCAGTGGGAAGCCTGCTTCCTCCTCTCTCTCTGCCTACTTGTGATCTCTGTCTTTCAAATAAATAAATAAAATCTTTTAAAAGTTCCCTACTATTATTTTCTTATTATTCATGTGTTTCTTTAATTTTGTTATTAATTTGCTTATATAATTGACTGATCCCAAGTTAGGGACAAAAATATTTACAATTGTTAGGTCTTCTTGTTGGATAGACCCTTTAAGTATGATACAGAGCTCTTCCTCATCTTTTATTACAGCCTTTGGTTTAAAATCTAATTTGATATAAGGATTGCCAGCCCAGCTTTCTTCTGATGTTCATTAGTATGATAAATGGTTTTTTACACCTCACTTTCTTTTTTTTTAAAACTATTTTAAAATTTATTTTCAGTGTAACAGAATTCATTGTTTTTGCACCACATCCAGTGCTCCATGCAATGCGTGCTCTCCATAATACCCACAACCTGGCTCCCCTAACCTCCCACCCCCTGACCCTTCAAAACCCTCATGTTGTTTTTCAGAGTCCATAGTCTCTCATAGTTCATGTCTCCCTCCAATTTTCCTCAACTCCCTTCTCTCCATCTCCCCATGTCCTCTGTGTTAATTCCTTATGCTCCACAAATAAGTGAAACCATATGATAATTGACTCTCTCTGCTTGACTGATTTCACTCAGCATCATCTCTTCCAGTCCCGTCCATGTTGCTACAAAAGTTGGGTATTCGTCCTTTCTGATGGAGGCATAATACTCCATAGTGTATATGGACCACATCTTCCTTATCCATTCATCCGTTGAAGGGCATCTTGGTTCTTTCCACAGTTTGACAATTGTGGCCCTTGCTGCTATAAACATTGGGGTAGAGATGGCCCTTCTTTTCACTATATCTGTATCTTTGGGGTAAATACCCAGTAGTGCAATTGCAGGGTCATAGGGAAGTTCTATTTTTAATTTCTTGAGGAATCTCCACACTGTTTTCCAAAGTGGCTGCACCAATTTGCATTCCTACCAACAGTGTAAGAGGGTTTCCCTTTCTTCACATCCTCCCCAACACATATTGTTTACTGTCTTGTTAATTGTGGTCATTCTAACTGGTGTAAGGTGGTATCTCAATGTGGTTTTAATTTGAATCTCCCTGATTACACCTCACTTTCAATCTGGAGGTGTCTTTGGGTCTAAAATGAATCTCTTGTGGACAGCATTTGATAGGTTTTACTTAAAAATTTTTTTTTTAATTTTTATTAACATATAATGTATTATTAGCCCCAGGGATACAGGTCCATGGATCGCCAGGTTTACACACTTCACACTGCTCACCATAGCACATGCCCTCCCCAATATCCATAACCCAACCACCCTCTCCCTCCCCTTACCCCAGTAACCCTCAGTTTGTTTTGCAAGATTAAGAGTCTCTTATGGTTTCTCCCTCCTGTTCCCATCTTATTTCATTTTTTCCTTCCTTACTCCCCAACCCCCCACATTGCCTCTGAAATTCTTCATATTAGGGAGATCATATGATAATTTCTTTTCTTTGATTGATTTATTTCACTCAGCATAACACCCTCTAGTTCCATCCACATCGTTGCAAAAGGCAAGATTTCATTTCTTTTGACAGCTGCATAGTATTTCATTGTATATATAAACCACCTCTTCTTTATCCAGTCATCTGTTGATGGACATCTAGGTTCATTCCATAGTTTGATTACTGTGGACATTGCTGCTATAAACATTCAGGTGTATGTGCCCCTTCGGATCACTACATTTCTATGTGTAGGGTAAATACCCAGTAGTGCGATTGCTGGGTCATAGGGTAGCTCTATTTTCAACTTTTTGAGGAAACTCCATGCTGTTTTCCAGAGTGGTTGCACCAGCTTGCATTCCCACCAACAGTGTAGGAGGTTTCCCTTTTCTCCAAATCCTCGCCAGCATCTGTTGTTTCCTGACTTGTTAATTTTAACTATTCTGACGTGTGAGGTGGTAACTTACTGTGGTTTTGATTTGTATTTCCCTGATGCCAAGTGATATGGAGCACTTTTTCATGTGTCTGTTGGCCATCTGGATGTCTTCTTTGCAGAAATGTCTGTTCATGTCCTCTGCCCATTTCTTGAGTGGATTATTTGTTCTTTGGGTGTTGAGTTTGATAAGTTCTTTATAGATTTTGGATACTAGCCCTTTATCTGATATGTTGTTTTCAAATATCTTCTCCCATTCTGTCAGTTCTCTTTTGGTTTTGTTGACTATTTCCTTTGCTGTGCAAAAGCTTTTAATCTTGATGAAATCCCAATAGCTCATTTTTGCTCTTGCTTCCCTTGCCTTTGGCGATGTTCCTAGGAGGACGTTGCTGCGGCTGAGGTCGAAGAGGTTGCTGCCTGTGTTCTCCTCAAGGATTTTGATGGATTCCTTTCTCACATTGAGGTCCTTCATCCATTTTGAGTCTATTTTCATGTGTGGTATAAGGAAATGGTCCAATTTCATTTTTCTGCATGTGGCTGTCCAATTTTCCCAACACCATTTATTGAAGAGGCTATCTTTTTTCCATTGGACATTCTTTCCTGCTTTGTCGAAGATTAGTTGACCATAGAGTTGAGGGTCTATTTCTGGGCTCTCTATTATGTTCCATCGATCTATGTGTCTGTTTTTGTGCCAGTACCATACTGTCTTGATGATGACAGCTTTGTAATAGAGCTTGAAGTCCGGAATTGTGATGCCACCAACTTTGGCTTTCTTTTTCAATATTCCTCTGGCTATTCGAGGTCTTTTCTGGTTCCATATAAATTTTAGGATTATTTGTTCCATTTCTTTGAAAAAAAAAATGGATGGTATTTTGATAGGAATTGCATTAAATGTGTATATTGCTTTAGGTAGCATAGACATTTTCACAATATTTGTTCTTCCAATCTAGGAGCATGGAACATTTTTCCATTTCTTTGTGTCTTCTTCAATTTCTTTCATGAGTACTTTATAGTTTTCTGAGTATAGGTTCTTAGCTTCTTTGGTTAGGTTTATTCCTAGGTATCTTCTAGTTTTGGGTGCAATTGTAAATGGGATTGACTCCTTAATTTCTTTCTTCTGTCTTGTTGTTGGTGTAGAGAAGTGCGACTGATTTCTGCACACTGATTTTATCTCCTGATACTTTACTGAATTCCTGTACAAGTTCTAGCAGTTTTGGAGTGGAGTCTTTTGGGTTTTCCACATATAGTATCATATCATCTGTGAAGAGTGATAGTTTGACTTCTTCTTTACCCATTTGGATGCCTTTAATTTTTTTTTTTTTTGTTTTCTGAGGCTAGGACTTCTAGTACTATGTTGAATAGCAGTGGTAATAATGGACATCCCTGCCGTGTTCCTGACCTTAGTGGAAAGCTTTCAGTTTTTCTCCATTGAGAATGATATTTGTGGTGGGTTTTTCATAGATGGCTTTGATAATATTGAAGTATGTGCCCTCTATCCCTGCACTTTGAAGAGTTTTGATCAGGAAGGGATGCTGTACTTTGTCAAATGCTTTTTCAGCATCTATTGAGAGTATCATATGGTTCTTGTTATTTATTAATGTGTTGTATCACATTGATTTGCAGATGTTGAACCAACCTTGTAGCCCTGGAATAAATCCCAATTAGTCATGGTGAATAATCCTTTTAATGTACTGTTGAATCCTATTGGCTAGTATTTTGGTGAGAATTTTCGCATCTGTGTTCATCAAGGATATTGGTCTGTAGTTCTCTTTTTTGATGGGATCCTTGTCTGGTTTTGGGATCAAGGTGATGCTGGCCTCATAAAAAGAGTTTGGAAGTTTTCCTTCCATTTCTATTTTTTGGAACAGTTTCAGGAGAGTAGGAATTAGTTCTTCTTTAAATGTTTGGTAGAATTCCCCTGGGAAGCCATTTGGCCCTGGGCTTTTGTTTGTTTGGAGATTTTTTTTTTTTAAAGATTTTATTTATTTATTTGACAGGTAGAGATTACAAGTAGGCTGAGAGGCAGGCAGAGAGGCAGGAGGAAGCAGGCTCCCTGCTGAGCAGAGAGCCTGATGTGGGACTCTATCCCAGGACCCGGGGATCATGATCTGAGCCGAAGGCAGAGGTTTTAACCCACTGAGCCACCCAGGCGCCCGTTGTTTGGAGATTTTTGATGACTGTTTCTATCTCCTTACTGGTTATGGGTCTGTTCAGGTTTTCTATTTCTTCCTGGTTCAGTTGTGGTAGTTTATATGTCACTAGGAATGCATCCATTTCTTCCATATTGTCAAATTTGTTGGCGTAGAGCTGCTCATAGTATGTTCTTATAATTGTCTGTATTTCTTTGGTGTTGGTTGTGATCTCTCCTCTTTCATTCATGATTTTATTTATTTGGGTCCTTTCTCTTTTCTTTTGGATAAGTCTGGTCAGGGGTTGATCAATCTTATTAATTCTTTCAAAGAACCACCTCCTAGTTTCGTTGATTTGTTCTATTGTTTTTTGGGTTTCTATTTCATTGATTTCTGCTCTGATCTTTATGATTTCTCTTCTTCTGCTGGGTTTAGGGCTTCTTTCTTGTTCTTTCTTCAGCTCCTTTAGGTGTAGGGTTAGGTTGTGTACTTGAGACCTTTCTTGTTTCTTGAGAAAGGCTTATACTGCTATATATTTTCCTCTCAGAACTGCCTTTGCTGTGTCCCACAGATTTTGAACCATTGTGTTTTCATTATCATTGGTTTCCATGAATTTTTTCAATTCTTCTTTAATTTCCTGGTTGACCCATTCATTCTTTAGAAGGATGTTGTTTAGTCTCCATGTATTTGGGTTCTTTCCAAATTTCCTCTTGTGATTGAGTTCTGGCTTCAGAGCATTGTGGTCTGAAAATATGCAGGGAATTATCCCAGTCTTTTGTTACTGATTGAGACCTGATATAGAACCGAGGATGTAAACTATTCTGGAGAATGTTCCATGTGCATTAGAGACGAATGTGTATGCTGTTGCTTTGGGATGAAATGTTCTGAATATATCTGTGATGTCCATCTGGTCCAGTGTGTCTTTTAAGGCCTTTATTTCCTTGCTGATCTTTTGCTTGGATGATCTGTCCATTTCAGTGAGGGGGAGTGTTAAAGTCTCCTACTATTATTGTATTATTGTTGATGTGTTTCTTTGATTTTGTTATTAATTGCTTTATATAGTTGGCTGCTCCCACATTAGGGGCATAGATATTTAAAATTGTTAGATCATCTTGTTGTACAGATCCTTTGAGTATGATATGTGTCCTTCCTCATCTCTTATTATAGTCTTTGGCTTAAAATCTAATTGATCTGATATAAGGATTGCCACCCCTGCTTTCTTCTGATGTCCATTATCATGGTAAATTCTTTTCTACCCCCTCACTTTACATCTGGAGGTGTCATCAGGTCTAAAATGAGTTTCTTATAGGCAACATATAGATGGGTTTTTTTTTTAAAGATTTTATTTATTTATTTGACAGAGAGAAATCACAATAGTTGGAGAGGCAGGCAGAGAGAGAGAGAGAGGAGGAAGCAGGCTCCCTGCTGAGCAGAGAGCCCCATGCGGGACTCAATCCCAGGACCCTGAGATCATGACCTGAGCCAAAGGCAGCGGCTTAACCCACTGAGCCACCCAGGCGCCCAGATGGGTTTTGTTTTTTTATCCATTCTGTTACCCGGTGTCTTTTGATTGGGGCATTTAGTCCATTAACATTCAAGGTAACTATTGAGAGATATGAATTTTGTGCCATTATATTGCCTGTAAGGTGACTGTTCCTGTATATTGTCTCTGTTCCTTTCTGATCTACTACTTTTAGGCTTTCTCTTTGCTTAGAGGACCCCTTTCAATATTTCCTGTAGAGCTGGTTTGGTGTTTGCAAATTCTTTCAGTTTTTGTTTGTCCTGGAAGCTTTTTTTTAATGTATTTATTTGACAGAGAGAAATCACAAGTAGATGGAGAGGCAGGCAGAGAGAGAGAGGGAAGCAGGCTCCCTGCTGAGCAGAGAGCCCGATGCGGGACTCGATCCCAGGACCCCGAGATCATGACCTGAGCCGAAGGCAGCGGCTTAACCCACTGAGCCACCCAGGCGCCCCATCCTGGAAGCTTTTTATCTCTCTTTCTATTTTCAAAATGATAGCCTAGCTGGATATAGTATTCTTGGCTGCATGTTTTTCTCGTTTAGTGCTCTGAATATATCATGCCAGCTCTTTCTAGCCTGCTAGGTCTCTGTGTATAAGTCTTCTGCCAATCTAATATTTTTACCATTGTATGTTACAGACTTCTTTTCCCGGGCTGCTTTCAGGATTTTCTCTTTGTCACTAAGACTTGTAAATTTTACTATTAGGTGATGGGGTGTGGACCTATTCTTGTTGATTTTGAGGGGGGTTCTCTGTACCTCCTGGATTTTGATGCTTTTTCCCTTTGCCATGTTGGGGAAATTCTCTCCAATAATTCTCTCCAATATACCTTGTGCTCCCCTCTGTCTTTCTTCTTCTTCTCTTATCCCAATTATTCTAATGTTTCATCTCTGGTGTCACTTATCTCTCGAATTCTCCCCTGTGGTCCAGTATCTGTTTGTCCCTCTTTTGCTCAGCTTCGTTATTCTCTATCATTTGGTCTTCAATATCACTAATTCTTTCTTCTGCCTCATTTATCCTAGCAGTGAGAGCCTCCATTTTTGATTGCACCTCATTAATAGCTTTTTTGATTTCAACTTGGTTAGATTTTAGTTCTCTTATTTCTCCAGAAAGGGCTTTTATATATCCTGAGAGGGTTTCTCTAATATCTTCCATGCCTTTTTCGAGCCTGGCTAGAACCTTGAGAATTGTCATTCTGAACTCTAGATCTGACATATTAGCAATGTCTGTATTTATTAAGTCCCTAGCTTTTGGTACTGCCTCTTGTTCTTTTTTTTTTTTTTTTTTGTGGTGAATTTTTCCCCCTTGTCATTTTGTCCAGATAAGAGTATATGAAGGAACAAGTAAAATACTAAAAGGGTGGCAAAGACCCCAGGAAAATATGCTTTAACCAAATCAGAAGAGACCCCGAATCGTGTGGGGGAGAAAGGGTATAAAAAGAGGTTCAGAGAAAAAAAAAAAACAATTAAAAAAAGAAAACAAATAAAGAAAAAATATAAAAAAGAAATATATATATATTAAATAAACTAGTTAAAAACATTAAAAAAAGGGTAAAAGTTAAGAAAAATTTAGCAGCAGAAGAAAAAAAATTGAAAAAAAAAAACCCCACTCCATATTAAATTAACAGCAAGACTAATGAATCATGGGGGGAAAGCCATGAGTTCAGTGCTTTGCTTTCTCCTTCTCTGGAATTCCGCTGCTCTCCTTGGTATTGAACCTGCACTCCTTGGTAGATGAACTTGGTCCTGGCTGGATTTCTCGATCTTCTGGGGGAGGGGCCTGTTGTAGTGATTCTCAAGTGTCTTTGCCCTAGGCAGAATTGCACTGCTCTTACCAGGGGCCGGGTTGAGTAATCCGCTTGGGTTTGCTTTTGGGAGCTTTTGTTCCCAGAGGACGGGAATGAAAATGGCAGCCTCCCAGTCTCTGACCCAGAGGATCCGAGAGCTTGGGGATCCACTCCTCAGTGCGCCCTCAGAGAATAGTGCCCGATAATACCCGTCTCCCTGGCCTCCAGCCGCGCACCAAGCTCACCCAGGCTGCGACCGGTTTAAGGTAACCCCAAGCTGAGAGCTCACTCCTCGGCTCTGTCTCTGTAGCCGGCTTCCCCGTTCTAATACCTGTAAGCTCTGTGACAGTCAGACATCCCCGATCCTTCTGTAACCCTGCGGGACCTGGGGCCACGCTGACCCCACGTGGGCTGCACCCCGGTTTAGCCTCTGGAGCAATGTCCCTCAGTGGAACAGACTTTTAAAAGTCCCGATTTAGTGCTCCGTTGCTCTACTGCTTGCTGGGAGCCGGCCCCTCCCCCTGCGGTCTATCTTCCCGTCGCTTTGGATTCACTTCTCTGCCAGTCCTACCTTTCAGAAAGTGGTTGATTTTCTGTTTCTAGAATTGCTGTTCTTCTACTCTTCGATCTCCCATTGGATTTGTAGGTGTTTTCAATGTTTAGATAAGCTATCTAGCTGATCTCCTGCTACCTGATATAGTCTCAGCCTGCTACTTCTCTGCCATCTTGACTTCTCTCCCCTGTTATGTTTTAATTTTAATGATGACTTGCTGGCCCCCAAGATTAAGGAGGTAGGTGAGAAATTCCACTTTGTTAGAATCAAGGTGGACAATGATTTATACAATGAAGGGAAAAACAACCATGTCCTTCAAATAGGACAGAGTTTTTCAGTAGATATGAGACAATTGCCTAGCTACCCTCAGCAATATCAGAGTGCCTGAGCTATGCTTTTCCTTGGCTTCCAACTTTGACATAAATGACTGATTTCCTAAACCTGGTGAAGACTCTGCTGAAGGAAACCCTGTTCATAAACACTATACCTTGTGTTGATTTTGCCTAATTTGTCTGATGCTTCCATTGAAATGAAGAAAGCTTTACTCAATTGAGAAGCTCTGGCTGGATGCTCTGACATCACTGACTTTCACTTTCTTCCACATCAGGGCCTGCTTCCATGACTCTGATTTGCCCCAGCAGAAGAAGTGCTTGAATCTTTATTTTAGCTTGGATGTGAAGTCAGTCAAAGGGATTTCCAGGAAGTGGACATATCTGTGAAGAATATCAAGAGTTTCACCAGTCCTTGAATCTCTGGTTATTCCTGGAGAATAACTACATAACAGCCAAGGCCATGAAGTGTGCTGAAGGTCATTGCTTGGTGAACGAAGGCCTCCAAACCATTCTCTTTCAGTTTTTGAAAATATACTTTCTACATCTGCAATTCATTTGAAATCATGTATACAGTGGCCAGTGATGCTATAATACTCTCACATGAGACTTTAGAGAGTCAATGGTGTGGTAATCTGAGAAAAGCTAAGAAGTGTTCCTTCTCTACACACTGAAGCTTACCAGTTGGCAGTTTGGTGAGCTTGTTATGGTTAAGAGCTTTGGCTCACAATCCAGTTGTCTTCATTTATTCACTTTCTTACCTGTTTATTCAACATTAATTGAATAGTCACAATTACGTGAAGATCTAGGGCTCCTTCAGCAGACCTCAGCCATTGCCTGAGTACTTTCCAAATGTGTAGTATGGATACTGCAGCAAATAAAACAAACCAAGTCCATGCTCACATGAACCTTCCTATTAGGGGGGAAATACAAGAAATAGTGGAGAAATGAAAAGGTGACATGGAGTCCAGGAGTGGTGGTGCTATGAAGAAGAATAAAGAAGTATAAGCAGAGAGGGAGGCCTCTCTGAGGACTTGACCATTGAGAAGAGACACAAAATATGCATATGTAGGATTAGTGTCCCTGGTGGAGGGAACAGCAAATTCTAAGGTCATTAAAAATGCAAGGAGCTTGCCACGTCCATGATTACCTGGGGGGCCCCTGGGTTGCAGTATACAGTAGTGTGCACAATGGGAGAGTGTTAGGAAAGGAAGGCTTACAAATAATCATGGACCAGTGATGTAGAATACTGGAGGGCCTGGTAATTTCTTGAGAAGTTATTCTAATTATGATGAAACCACTGAAGGGAGGCTTTGGAAGGAGTTTGGCAGATAGATGATCAAGGAGTCTGACTAGATAAGCCTAAAGAACCTAACGTGCCTATTTAGTTGTTCAGTGAGAGAAGGCACAGGATTGGTTGAATGAGAGACAGAGGGTGTGAAAAGAGCCTGGACTCCAGATGTATTTTGAATATAGTCCTGCCAAGGTTTGTTGACCTGCTGGGGGAAGATAAGGGAGGGGAATCATATGCTGGATTTGTCCTGAGCATCTGAATGAAGAGAAGTGCCTATCAAGGAGTTGGGGAAGGCTCTAGGAGAGTAGCCCTGATGCTAAGGGTGAAGCAGGGGAGTCAAGAATCAGGAGCTCAGAAATGGAACTATGAGACTTGAGGTGTCTGTTTGAATTCGGAAAGGAGATGCTGTGTGTGATGAGGGAGCAGGAGGCTGGCTGAGGACAAAGCAAAAACTGGCACCTTGCTCCCCCTCTCCACCTGCTCCCCTCAGTAATGTGTGTGACACTCCTCAGGCACCCCTGACTGCCATAAGCAAGAAACAAATAGTTAACTTGCAGAAATCACAATCCTGCAGGACAGGAGTTTCCCTTGGTTTACCAATGTCCTGGAGATTTACAACAAAGAAGCTATCTTAACAATAGCACAATTTCCAGAGGCAAATAACTCAGTTCCTCAAGCCCTAAATAAAGTTAAATTTCTTCTAAACCCAAATCTCACTAACAAAGATGCTTGATAGCAAAAATGTGAATGGCTTGCCAAAAGACAACATTGATCAAGCAGCAAGACCTCCAGTATCCCTGCACCTTGTAGGCCCTCTTTAGCATATGAAAGCTCGGTTGAAACCTCCCTTTTCCCTCACCTTCCCCCAGCCGCAGGGTACATAACCTGCAATCCCTCACAACCCCCGGGCAGCAGCTCTTTCTGCCCACGGGTCCTGTCCCCGTGCTTTAATAAACCACCATTTTGCAGCAAAGATGTCTCAAGAATTCTTTCTTGGTCATTGGCTCCAGACCTCAGCCCATCGAACCTTACCTAGGTTCTAGAACTTCATCATGTACACAGGTGGATATTTGTCTGAGGGTGAGCAGAGAGCATGGCTGTGCACCTTTCAAGATGTCTAACTTACGGCATATCACTCAAAAGCATTTCCTTTTACCCTCAAAATAGGGATTGAATCACTCACTCAGGGACCTTGTGGGGATACAAAGTCCTAAGGCAATTTAACATTTACTAAAAGAAGTATGGGACAGTGAAAGTGCTCCATGGAGACACTGGAACTATTAGGAGGCACAACATAGGTAAATTAACTTAGGACAAAGAAATTTGTCATCACAAACCTTCTCTCCAGGGAACATCTGGGTCGATTTGTTAACTGCCCCACCACCCCAAATTGGTATCCACTTTACGAGCAACATTCTGGACAATACATTTCTTTCTCAATTGAATTGCCTTAGGAGTTGTCAAAAATTGTTTAATTGTATGTAGGTCAATTTCTGTCAACTCTATTCTGTTCCATTGTTGTGTATATCTATCCTTTCTTCTATACCACAATGTCCCAATTATGCTGATTTTCTAGGAAGTCTTAGAATGGGGTAAAAAAGGATTTTAGGAAGTAGTGAAACAATTTTGTGTGATACTAGATTTCCATTTGTTCGAACCCATAGAATGGACACCAAGAGTGAACCCTAATGTAAACTACTGGCTTTGAGTGATAATGGTGTCTCAGTGTTCATGGATTTTAACAAAGGATCCACTCTCTGGGGAATGTTCATAGTGGAGGAGGCTGGGCCTGTCTGTGTGGATGAGGGGATCTATGGGAAGCCTCAGTTCTTTGCACTCAAGTTTGCTTTGGTCCAAAAACTGCTCTAAAAATGAAGTCTTTAAAAAATGCAAAAACAACAATAAAAAAAGAATGGGGTAAGAATAAGGTGTGTGGCTTCAAACTTTATTCCTATAAATTTCATAATTGCTTTTTTCTTATGTTTCCCTTGTTTTTCCTATGTATTTTTGGAATTAGCTTGTCTATATCTCTGAATGAAGCTTTTGGGATTTTGGTTGGGATTCTTTTCAATCTATAGATCTAATTGGGGAAAACTGCCCTCATCACATTAGTGATGCTTTCAATCTATGAACACGCTTTGTATTTTCTTGTATTTGAAACTTCTTATTTTCCTACATCACATTTTGTAGTTTTCAGTGTATAGCTCCCGCTTATATTTTGTTGTTTTTACCTAAGTATTTCATTTATTTGTTTTGATGTAATTTTACTGAAAAAAAATTTAATTTTAATTTTTCATTAAAATTTTTTTAAAGTGGACTTTTGTAAAGTGGACTTCCTTTTTGTGACATTTCACTGATTATTGATGAGGGAGCAGGAGGCTGGCTGAGGACAAAGCAAAAGCTGGAGCCTTGCACCCCCTCTTCACCCTTTCCCCTCCATAAGTGTAGCATCCCTCAGGCAGCCCTGACTGCCATGAACAATAAGCAAATAGTTAACTTGCAGAGCTCACAATCCTGCTAGACAGGAGTCTCCCTTGGCTTACAAGTGTCCTAAATCTCACTAACAAAGATGATTGATAGCAGGATTGTGACACCCCACCAAAGTCTCCCAACTATCTTAATGTTAATGGCTGGTCTAAAGACAACATTGATCCAGCAGCAAGGGCAAGGCCTCCGGCAGGCCTGGAACATCCTGGCACCTTGTAGGCCCTCTTTAGCATATGAAAACTCCACTGAAACCTCCCTTCCCCTCACCTTCCCCCAACAGCAGGGTATATAACATGCCTACTCTCACAACCCGGGGCAGCCGCATCTCTGCCTGCCCACGGGTCCTGTCCCCGTGCTCTAATAAACCACCTTTTTGCACCAGAGACGTCTTAAGAATTCTTTCTTTAGCCGTCGGCTCCGAACCTCACCCCACCGAACCCCACCTAGGTTCAAGAACTTCATCATTATTAGTTGAGGAGGTTTTTGTTTTTTTTTTTAAAGTGTTTTTTTTTTTTTTTTTAAAGATTTTATTTATTCTTCAGAGAGAGAGGGAGAGAGAGCAAGCACAGGCAGACAGAATGGCAGGCAGAGGCTGAGGGAGAAGCAGGCTCCCCGCTGAGCAAGGAGCCCGATGTGGGACTCGATCCCAGGATGCTGGGATCATGACCTGAGCCTAAGGCAGCTGCTCAACCAACTGAGCCACCCAGGCGTCCCTAGTTGAGGAGTTTTTTATGGATGTGTTAAGATATTGTATTTTAAGATTTTATTTATTTATTTGACAGAGAGAGAGACATCAAAAGTAGGCAGAGAGGCAGGCAGAGAGAGAGGGGGAAGCAGAATTCTTGCTGAGCACAGAGCTGGATGTGGGAGAGGGAGAGGCTCCATCCCAGGATCCTGAGATCATGACCTGAGCCAAAGGCAGAGGCTTAACACACTAAGCCACCCAGACGCCCCGTGTTGAGATTTTTTGGTGAAAAACTTATGTCTCCTTTGGACATAAGGGGGAGTTTTGTTTTTTTTCTTTCCAGTAAGTATACCTTTCTTTTAGTCTTATCTTATTGCACAAAGTGAGATCTCAAGTAGCATGTAGTATAGATTGCTGAGAGAGGATATCCTTGTCTTGTTCTTGCTATTAGGAGAAAGCAATTAGTCTTTTAATAACATGATTAAAAATGATATTAGCTGTCAGTTTTTGTTAGTTTATTTGTTAAAAAGAATCGTGTTCATTAGCTTAAGGAAGTTCTATTATTAGCTTATGAAAGTTTTTTTTTAAAGATTTATTTACTTTTTAAGATTTTATTTATTTATTTGACAGAGAGATCACAAGTAGGCAGAGAGGCAGGCAGAAAGAGAGGCGGAAGCAGGCTCCCTGCTGAGCTGAATGCTCTATGCAGGGCTCAATCCCAGGACCCTGAGATCATGACCTGGGCCGAAGGCAGAGGCTCAACCCACTGAGCCACTCAGGCACCCAAGACTTATTTATTTTTAGAGAGATAGAGTTTGTGAAGCAGACTCCCTGTTGAGAGGGGAGCCTGATGAGGGCTTAATCCCAGGACACTGAGATCATGACCTCGACCAAAATCAAGAGCCAGATGCTCAACCAATTAGCCACCCGCACCATCTCTGAAAGTTTTTTTTTTTTTTTTAATAGTAAATGAATGGTAAGTATTACTGAAATGTTTTCCTGCATCTATTGAGATTGTTACTGGTTATTTCTCATTGCATCTTATTGCAATCCTATGTGTTAGAGTGATTAAAATTTTTTTTTCCTACTGTTCACAGAGCTTTGATTCCTGGAGAGAATCTCACTTGGTTGTGACGTATCAGCCTTGTCACATATTGCTGTGACTGCATTGCCAACATTTATGAATATTGCCATGCTTATATCCACGAAGGTTGCTTCCTTAGTCTTCTAATTGCTTGTAATTGTGTTTTATTTTCTTGGTTTGGTACTGAGGTGTACTGGCTTCATGAAATGAGTCAGAAGGTGTGCATTCCTCTTCTGGAAGACCTTTATAGAATTAGTACTATTTCTTTTTTAAATGTTTGGTGGAATTTATGAGTAAAAATATAGACCTGGAATTTTTCCTTCCTTCTGCCTTCTCTCCTTCTTTCATTCCTTCCTTCTTTTTATCCTTCCTTCCTTCTCTCTTCTTTTTGGGAAACATTTTAGTTAATAGTAAGGATTGGTTGGACTGTCTCCTTTGGTAGTTTGTGTCTCTCAAAGAATTAGTATATTTTGTGAAAGTTGTTAAATTTGTGAACATAGAGCTCTTAGTATTCCTTATTATCCTTTTAATGTCCATGGGAACAGGACTGATGTCCCACATTTCATTTATTCTGTTGATAATTTAGTCTTGTCTCTTTGTTTTGCTCAGTCTGACTAGCAGCTTATCAGATTTATTGATCACTTGAAACAGCTGACTTCCTCATGTTGATTTGTAAATTTGTAAACCGTAATATTAGCTATCGTGTTATTTTACTTTCCAGTATACAATATAATGATTCAAATATTCCACAGACTATCGAGGGCTCCTTGTGATAAGTGCACTCCTTAATCCCCATCACATACTTAACCTGTCTCCTGAGTACAGCAGGAAGCTAGGGGCTTGGCATGCATTAGCTGCAGTGGCGGGGCCCTGGTGGGGTCCAGTGGTGGCAATGAGCAGGGCAGCCATGGCTGAGCATGCAGAGGCTGGGGTGGAGTGAGGTAGCCTCTTGGGGTGTATAGCAGCTAGACAGGACACATGTGGCATATCTATATTTGCACGGAGCTGTCAATCCTAGGCCAGTTCCCCAATGGTTGGTAGGAGCACAGTTGCTTTAGAGGCACTGGCCAGGGGCTCGGTGTTTGGCAGCAGCAGTGGCCAGGGACACACTACATGTGTGTAGTGTCTAGGTGGGGTGCACGTGGCACTAGCAGTACTTGCACTAGCCCTGGTGGTGCACACTGGCATCAGGTGAGGGGGCAAGTGTCTGTGCAGGGCCTCCTATAATACAGGTGGCTCCGTGCCTATGCTGAGGGGCAGGGGAAAAAATGGCACTTGTCAGCTCCTTTGTTCCTGGAGGAGTCCACCCACAGTCTCTCAAATCCTGACAAAGACATCTCCCTCCTGTTTACCCCAGGCATTGTACAAACTATGCATTCTGTGTTCCCTCTCTGCTGGCTGTTGTCTCTTTAAAGGTGGGGACCCATCTTTCACTGGCCCTCCAGGCTTACCCAGTGATGAGCCAGCTGAGTTTTAAAGCTGCAGGCTCCAAGTCCTGCTGGTTGTACAAACTTTTGGAATTCAGTCCATCTGGTTTTTGCGGCCCTGTGTTATGGAGACTTGTTTTCCCTTGTGTGGGCTCCCTGGAGTTTCCCCTCCCCACATGGCTACAACAGACTCTCCATAGTCAATCCTAGAGAGGAGGCCACATGCAAAATAGAAGGAAGGGCAGAGATGCAGTCAAGAACAAAACTCCCAGTGTCCTTAACCACAAAGTGGAAGGACACCACAAACACAGAGAAGGAAGAGGAACAGAGCCCACATCAGGCACACCAGACATGGAGTCCTGGCATGAGGAAGATGAGTACCCATAACATTTGCTTTGAAGCCAAAGGGGCTTAAGTGTAGGAGTTTTTATAATCAGTGGTGCTTAACAACAGGTACTTGAAAAGTCATCAGACTCAGCTCTGGGTGAGCCAAAGGTCATAGGAAACTGGCCCCAGATCTTCAAGAAACAGCATAAACAAACGACACTGTTGAGATACAGTTAGATGCAGAGGTCTCAAAAGTCTCCTGGGGTGCACAGGAAGGAGATTTATTTACTAATCTCAGAATGTGCACTGGAGGGCCAAGCATCTTTAGGAGACTTCTCCAAGAACAAAGGAGCTGCTGAGTGCCACTTCTCTCTCCACTGCCACCTAGTTACCAGAACACCTGCAGGACCAGCATGAGCCCTTTCTACAGAGCTTGCTAGCATTACATGAACCACCTCCACATTCTGGAGTGTACCTCCCATATCCAACATGTCTCATTTGTGCAGGAGTCCCTCCAAAGTATCTCCAGAGGGATCTAATCCTTCATGTAACCCTGGTAGGGGTCAGGGACCAACACCTACCTTAGCACTGCGAACCCCACCTCCATGTATTCCAGTGGACTTGTTTCCGTCAATCCGCCCCACCTAGCAGAAGTCCCTCGAAAGCAGTTCCTGATTTCCCTCATTCTGCAAGCAGCTCCAGCTGTGTCCTGCTCCACTCCAGAGTGACTTTTAGTCCATAGATAAGGGGAGATAAACACACATACGAGTTTAATTACAGTCATAGCAGTGGGCGAGGGACAGATGTCTGTTCTGCCTTCCAGTCCAGCCCACTAAGAAAAACCTCACTGGAGGCTGCACAAGGGGAAGCCTTGTATTGGGGGGTCACTACAACCCTAAGACAAACTGTGGGCAGACATCTGGCCTGACTGCAGACTACCCACAACTAAAGCCTCAGGGACAACTTAAGGAGAGTATTCTGCTGTTTGGTGTGACAATAGTCCTGCCAAGTGGACAGAGCAGGCATCTGACTCTGACTCAAATACAAACCCAGGGAGCCTCCAAAAGCCCCCTTAAGAGAACAGGTACTATAGAGAAAGCAAATGGGGCCAGAGCAGTCAGCTGGAATGAAAGCAAATCCATTTTAATCATATTAAGTAGGACACACAGAACACACATGACACACTGCAGATGCACCTGTTTCTGGTGAGCAGGAGACATTGGACTATGGTGCATTACAGGACCTCTTCTTCTTAAAGACACTGCTTATAAGGTCAGGAGACCTAGCTGACTTTTCTACTGCATAGAATCATACACAGAGGGTTAGACAAAATAAGGAGAAGGAGAATATATACCAAATGAAAGCCAGGACAAAATAACAGTAAAGGAGCTAACTGAAATGGAGTTAAGAAATACACTTGATAGATAATTCAAGGTAATGATCATAAATATAATGCTGACATTGAGAAGAGTAGAAGATCTCATACAGTGACAAGATAGAAAGAAAGAGTAGAGGGACTCATGGGTTGCTCAGTCAGTTAAGAGTCTGACTTTGGCTTAGGTCATGATCTCAAGGTCTTAGCCCTGCATCAGGTTCTCCACTTGGAGGAGAGTTTCTTCTCTCTCTCCCTTTGCCTCTCCCCCTCCTGTGCTTCCTCTCTCTCTGTCAAAGAAATAAATAATTAAAAAAAAAAAAAGAGTAGAAGATCTCACTCAGTGACCAGACAAAAAGAGAAAATATGAAATAAAAACCAGTAAGACATGAAGAACTCAATAACTTTTATTAAAAATTTACTAGAGTCAAGAAAAAATAGAGTAGAAATAATAGAAGAACAGACCAATGGCCCAGAAGACAGAGTAATAAAAAGGAACCAGGAAGAAGAGAAAAAAGAAAAGAGAGTGGCAAAAAATGGGAATTAATTGATTAAGGAAACTTGGTGACATAATAAATGTAATAAGATTCCCATTGAGGGATCCCAGAGGGAGAAGAGAGATTTAAAAAATTATTTTAAATCAACTTTTGGGACTTCATCAAGATCAAAAGCTTCTGCACAGCAAAGGAAACAGGCAACAAAACAAAACAAACAAAACAACAAAACAAAGAGGCAACCCACAGAATGGGAGAAGATATTTGCAAATGACACAATAGACAAAGGGCTGATATCCAACATGTATAAAGAACTTCTTAAGCTCCACACCCAAAAACCAGATAATCAAGTCAAAAAATGTCCAGAAGACATGAACAGACACTTCTCCAATGAAGACATACAAATGTCTAGGAGACACATGAAAAAAATGTTCATCCTCATTAGCCATCAGTGAAATTCAAATCAAAACCACACTGAGATACCATCTTACATCAGTTAGAACAGCCAAAATTCACAAGGCAAGAAACAGCAAATGTTGGATAGGATGTGGAGAAAGGGGAACTCTCTTACACTGTAGGTGGGGATGCAAGTTGGTGCAGCCACTTTGGAATACAGTGTGAAGGTTCCTCAAAAAATTCAAAATAGAGCTATCTTATGACCAGGCAATTGCACTGCTGGGTATTTACCCCAAAGATACAACTATAGTGAAAAGAAGGGGCATGTGCACCCCAGTGTTCATAGCAGCAGGTGCCACAATTGCCAAACTGTGGAAAGAGCCAAGATGCCCTTCAACAGACAAATGGATAAAGAAGATGTGGTCCATATATTCTATGGAATATTACTCAGCCATCAGAAAGGATGAATACCCAACTTTTGTATCAACATGGATGGGACTGGAGGAGATTATGCTGAGTGAAATAAGTCAAGCAGAGAGAGTCAGTTATCATATAGTTTCACTTACTTGTGGAGCATAAGGAATAACACAAAGAACATTAGGAGACAGGAAGGAAAAGAAAGGGGGGAAATTAGAGGGCATGATGAACAAAGAGAGACTGTGTACTCTGAGAAACAAACTGAGGGTTTTAGAGGGGAGGTGGGTGGGGGGGATGGTTGAACCTGGTGGAGGGTATTAAGGAGGGCATGTATTGGGTGCCTGGGTGTCTCAGTGAGCTAAACCCTCTGCCTTCAGATCAGGTCATGATCCCAGGGTCCTGAGATTGAGTCCCACATTGGGCTCTCTGCTCAGCAGGGAGCCTGCTTCCCCCTTTCTCTGCCTGCCTCTCTGCCTACTTGTGATCTCTCTGTGTCACATAAATAAATAAAAAATCTTTTAAAAAAAGGGGAGGCACGTATTGCATGGAGCACTGGGTGTTATACATAAACAATGAATCTTGGAACAGTGCATCAAAAACTAATGACATACTGTATGGTGACTAACAGAACATAATAAAAATAATGATACAAAATAGAACAGAAGGAGAGATAAAGGGTTTCCCAGAGAAACTAAACTTGGAGGAATTCATCACCACAAAATCAGTATTATAAGAAATGTTAAAGGGACATCTGAGTGGAAAGAAAAGGCCATAATCAGGACTAAGAAAAATAAGGAAGGAAGAAATTTCACAGGCAAATACAAACATAACAAATGTATTAGGCTAATCGCTTACAAGACCAATCTCGAGGTTAAAGCAGAAAGGCAGTAAAATCAATTATATCTATAAAAATCAGTCAAGGGATTCATAGCTAAAAGGGTGTCAAGGCTGACTCCATATATATAAAGCATTGGGGTACAAGGCATAATGAATGGGTTCAAACTTAAGTGACCATCAACTTAATAAAGGCTGCTATGTGCACAACATTTACATGCAAACCTAATGCTAACCACAAATCTAAACCCTGTAATCAATATACAAAAAATAAAGAGAAAGGAATCTAAGTATATCACTAAAAAATGCCATCAAACTATAAGAGAGCGAAAGAAAAAGGAAGAGAGAAGAACTAAAAATACAAGCATACTTATAAAAAATGACAGTAAAAAAGACAAGCATATTTATCAATCAACAATTTGGTTGTAAAACAACCACATGTTCCAAACAAAAGACATATATGAGTGAGAGCATAAAAAAGCAAGACCCATGTATAATCTGTCTACAAGAGACTCAGTTCAGATGAAAATATTCATGCAGATTGAAAGCAAACTTATGCAGAAACATTTTTCATGCAAATGGAAGTAAGAATACCAGAGCAGCAATACTTATATCAGGCAAAATAGTCTTTAAAACGAATATTGTTGGAAAAGACAAAGAAGGATATACATTATCATAAAAAAAAGAGTCCAACAAGAAGATATAATAATCACAGACGATTTGTATACACCCAACATGGGAGCACCCAGATATGTAACCCAAGTATCAGCACACATATAGGGAATAATCATAAGGAATACGATACTAGGGGACTTGAACACTCCACTGTCATCAATGGCTAGATCATCCAAACAAAAAAATCAAGAAGGAAACAGTGGCTTTGAATGACACGCTGGACTAGATGGATGTAACAGATACATCAGAAGATGGCATTCTAACCAGCAGAATGCAGATTGTTTTCAAGTTTAAATTAAAAAAATACATGGAGAGGAATGAAAATGAAAACACAATGGTCCAAAATCTTAGGGATGAAGAGAAACTATTCTAAGATGGAAAACTGTGGCAATACAGGCCTATGTCAAGAACAACAACAACAGCAAATCTCACGAAAGCAAGCTAATCCTACATCTAAAGGAGCTAGAAACACAAGAAACAAAACACAGCACTAGACAGGGAAGGGCGTAATGAAGATTATGAATGTAATAAACACAACTGAAATCAATCAATCAATCAATCAATCAATCCCCCAACAATTGGAAAGATCAATGAAAGAGGGAGCTAGTTCTCTGAAAAGATCAACAAGAATGATAAATGTTTAGCCAGACTCATGAGAGAAAGAGGGAGGGAGAGAGAGAGAGACATAGAGACAAGAGGATTTAAATAATCAAAATCAGAAGATAAGGAACTTTCTGACACCTCAGAAAGTTAAAGGACTGTAAGAGAACACATTGGACAGCCTAGGAAAAAAAGGCTAAATTGTTAGAAACATACACCCTTCCAAACCTCATGCAAGAAAGAATAGAAAATGTGAAAAGATTGATACCTAGCAATGAAATGGAATTATAATTCAAAACACTCCCAGCAAAGTCCAGGACCACATACCTTCAAAGATGAATTCTATTAAACAGTTAAGAAGAGTTAATAACCTATTCCTCTGAAACAATTTCAAAAAACAGAAGAGGAAGGAAAACTTCCAAATTCATTCTGAGAGGCCAGCATTACCCTCAGACCAAAAGTAGATAAAGACATTATAAAAAAAAGGAAACAACCGGACACTAGCTCTGATGAATACAGATGCAAAATGCTCAAAAAGATTAAATAAACTTAACCAAGGAGGCCAAAGACCTGTACTTGGAAAACTATAACACACTGATGAAGGACATCGGAGATGACATAGACACATGGAAATATATACCACACTCATGGACTGGAAAACTCAATAAATGTTAAACGTCTAAAATATACAACACAATGTGCAGATTTAATGCAAGCCCTATCAAAATGCAAATAAACAGACCTAAAAAAAAGAACCCTTAAAAGAGTCCTCAAATTTTAAAATTGGAATCACAAAATACTTTGAATATTCAAAGCAAACTTGAAAAAAAAAAAAAAAGAGAACAAATCTGGAGATACCATAATTCCAGATTTCAAGATATACTAGAAAGTGTCATAATCAAAACAACATGGTATGGGTACAAAAATAGACACAATATCACTGGAACAGAATAGAGGCCCCAGAAGTAAACTCACAATTATATGCTCTATGAATCTATGCAATGGGAAAAAGACATTCTCTTCAACAAATGGAGTCGGGAAAACTGGAAAACTACATGCAAAACCATGAAACCGGACCAGTTTCTGACATCATATGTAAAAGTAAACTCAAATGCATTAAAGACCTAAATGTGAGATCTGACACCATAAAAATCTTTAGGAGAGAACACAAGAAGTGTCCGACTTTAGTTATAGCAACATTTTTTGAGGCGGGGGAAACAAAATCAAAAATAAACTATTGGGACCACATTAAAAAAAAAAAGAAGGTTTGTACAGTGAAGGAAACCATGAACTAATCAAAAAGACAATCTACTGAATAGACAATATTTGGTAATGATCTATCCAATGAGGGGTTAATATCCTAACTGATGAAACTCAACACCAAAACCTCCCAAATAATCCAATTTCAAAAATAAGCAGAAGACATGAACAGCCATTTCTCCAAAGAAGATGTACAGATGGCCAACAGACACATGAAAAGATGCTCAACACCACTGACCATCAGGAAATGCAAACTAAAGCCCAATGAGTTATCACCTCACACTTTTCAGAGGGACTGAAATAAACACACACACACACACACACACACACACACACACACACACACACACACGAAACAGGTGTTGCGAGGATGTGGAGGAAAGGAACCTCCCACGTTGTTGATGAGAATGCAAACTGGTGCAGCAAATCTGGAAAACAGTATGGAGGTTCCTCAAAACCTTAAACATAGAGCTGTCCTGGGATCCAGCAATTGCACTACTAGGTAATTACAGAAAGGATACAAATAAACAGTTTTGAAGGGATACCTGCACCCTGATATTTACAGGAGCACTATCTACAATAGCCAAGTTATGGAAAGAGCCCAAGTGTCCATCCACGGATGAATGGATAAGGAAGTATGTGATCTATACCAGAATATTACTCAGCCAGGAAAAAGAATGAAAGCTTGCCATTTGCCATGGAGCTAGAGAGCGTTCTGCTAAGCAAAATAGGCGAGTCAGAGAAAGAAAAACTCCATAGAATCTCACTCATATGTGGAACTTAAGAAACCAAACAAATGATCCTAGGGGGATTAAAAAAGGGAGATAAGCCAAGACATAGACTGTTAACTACAGAGAAGAAAAGTGATGGTTCCCAGAGGGGAGGTAGGTGGGAGGATATGTGAAATAGATGTTGAGGAATGAGTGCACTCATCATGATGAGCACTGAGTCATGGTTAGATGTGTTGAATCACACTGTTTGTACCCCTGAAACTAATATAACACTGTATGTTAACTATACTGCAATTTTAAAAATTAAAAATAAATAAATAAGTGAAAGTAAATAAATAAATAGAATCTTGAAATAATTTTTATTTTGTTAAGCCAATAATTACCTTAATTTGTTTTATGCTCTCTATTTCTATAAATGTTGGGTCTTTTTGTTTAATTACACAGTTATCTAGCTTTGTAGCACTGTGGTGTGTTCCAACGTAAAACAAGTTTTACTGAGTAAAATCTAGCCCTTACACTGTCTCTGCACACAGTACCACTAATTCCCCTATAGATAATGGAATTTTATTACTGAAATTGTCTTTTGTTAAATTGAAGAACATAGCAAATATTTATTCATATTTTGCACTGTCTTAGATCATCACTAACATGATATATGGACTTACTTCTTGCACTGAACAGTATATCCTGGAGATGAGAACATAGCAGTGTACAGGGTGTTACTTCTTTGTACACTTGTCCTGTCATCTATTTTGCGGCTGTAACATTTCCTGCTGAAGAACATTGGATTTTTGTGTTTTACCATTTCAGTCAGTGCTGTGATTAATAGTTTTAAGCAGACATATTTTGTATTTTTTTCCAGCTGTTTTGTTCCCCCCCCAGGTTTATTTAGGTAAAACTGACAAAGTCATATTTATTTTAAATGTACAAGGTGATGATTTGATATATGATTACTGCAATGAAATTAATTAACACATCCATCAACTCACATATGTGCCAAATTAATTAGTACATCCATCACCTTACATATTTATCCTTTGTGTGTGTGCGGTGAGCAGGTGGAGGAACCACTCTCTAACAAATTTCAAGTATTGTGTTGTATTATTGTACAGTGTTACTAAGTATAGTCACCATGCCACACATTCACCTTATAACTGAAAGAGGTGCTCTTTCAGCAGCATTACATATTTCCCCCACTTTGCAACCCCCTGCCAGCCATTAATCTACCCTCAATTTCTATGGCCCAGGTTCTTCAATGTGAGATCACTGGGGCAAAGTGTAAATGAGTGTGTAACTTTTATGGAGATGGCCTAATTCACCACATTATAGGCAGATCATTTTGTGCAAACACCAATATTGCATGACAATAATTATTTCTCAACCGTTTCACCCATGGAATATGACACAGAATGTCAAACAATGCAATCTCCTCCAATGTAATGACACGATAAACGATATGTTAGTGATATGACATTTCTAATTTGCATTTTTCTTATTAGATGAGGGATCAGATATGATTAAGAAAAACTTTTGTAATTTTTAAAAATTTCCACTTAGATTTGCCACAATCCTCTTGTCTCTTATTCCTTAACTTCTCAAGTTCAGACACAAAATACGCTGAGAGCAACCAAGGGGTGTTGGTTGCAATACGCAATCCTTGGACTATGTCCCCGTCTTATGCACTTGTCCCTCTCACAAGTTACCCCAGATAACGGTTTTCGTTAGTTGATGTTTCTCTTTCATTTCCGGTGACACATGTTCAGCTTACCATCTGTTATGTTCTTAAATAAAATGATTAAGTCTAGAGAGGTCAAGGAGGATATCAGTCACCTTAATTGAGAATCTATTAATGATCAGAATGTATGCATTCCCAACAAAATGTCAGGAGCACCAAAATTGCACTATGTATGCATTCATTTAAAAAATCGTTTTTGAGGACCTACTGTGTGCACAGCCATTTTTTACTAGATGTCCATAGAGAAACCAGTGCTGGCTATGAAGTAACCATCACACAAGGACTAAGGTCTTCTGAAGGAAGGATTCTTTAGAGCTAATTGCTCTTATTATCAAATAATAGTCCCTAAGGGGGTAGTTTGTTCAAGAGTGTATTATGAAAATGTCCATGATACACCTTGAGGGCAGTGGGACAGAACTGCATCAAGGGAGCCCGAAGTCAACGTTCCAGGCACCAGGCACCATGACAACACTGAGAAGAATCAGGAGCTGGGTGTCTCACTTTTCCCATTATCATTCCTGACATGCTGAAGTAGGGAATTTGGTCCAGAGCCCACAACATCCTTAAAATTGTCTTCTCTAAGAAGAACTTTAGCATCCATTGCCACACACTCAAGGAAATAATTTTGTAAATAGAAAATCATCTCAACGTAAAAAGGAGAGGCACTAACAGGGCAGAATTTTTCCACATATCCCAACAGTTTTTCGTCTAATGACTCATCATCCTTCTCAACTGATAGCAAATGGGGAGACATGAGGTTTGCCTTGAGTTTCTGGACAGACACGTTAAAGTCCTTGGCTATGGTTTCCAGGGATGCATCATCCAGACTAAAATGAGACCTGTAGAAGGATAAACTCTCCTCCATTTTCTCCATATCATTATCACTGAATGAACCCATGAAAAGGCTGGAGGCCGAAGTTCCAGCCTTCAGGGCCTCCAACCAGACCTTCTTTCTCAGGGAATCCCTCCTCTCATCAATGGCAACCTCAGCAACAGTTGACAGGTATTGCATGAAGATGTGGTGCTTTTGGTGCTTGTGGATTGGGAGCTCCCTCAGAAGCGTGGTCTCTAGGCGTTGGAAATCAAAGTCAGACAATTCAAGGCTGGAGACTAGGAAGATGTTAGTGTCACCCATATTGGCTTTCTCCAACTGAGTCACATAGTAATTGCGGATCCTTTGCAGGACTTCATCCTTATTGAATGTGCTGGGTTTCAACTTTCTTAGATTCTTTAAATCAACGTCCACTTTAGTTCGGACAAAATAGAAATGCTTCTTCATTTTCCTAATTGCCATAGTCAGATGCAAATCATTCTCTTTGAAGCATGTAGCAGAGATGACAATAAAGAAATCATATTCCCCAAATTTCATTTTCTGCAGATACTCATGTAGTGGAAGTTGAGTGGTTCCCAGGCTAGGCAGGTCCCATAACATCACATTGGGAAATTTTTTGTATTCGTATTTGGTTCTCTCCAAGTTTATCTCCAATGACCCAGTGTAGGCAGCGTTTTTATCATCTTGCCCAACTCCCAGCAGGGCACTGATGAAGCTGGACGTCCCTGCCCCAGACTCCCCAATCACAGCAATGTTCAGAGGGGCATTGTCAATGTCTCTCAGTGCATCACTAATTGCAGAAACTGCTCTCTGAAGGTCCCCCTTCTCCAGGTGTGACTGAATCAATGTGATGGCTTCCTGAGAGACCACTTCACTTTCCAGTTTGAAGTCCTTAAAAAGCTTGTCAAGGCTGGAGACCAAATCACCACCCTCTGCAGGAGAGGGTGTGGAAGAGGAAGAGGAAGAGGAGGACTGACTCATGGCTGGAGCAGTAGAAGGCACTATGGGGAGGAGACAAGAGGGAAGGGAAAAAGAGTTAATGCAGCAAGGGATGGCTTGGGTTATGCTCTTAGGGACAGGTATAACATCAGTTCTGGACACAACTTTGTATCCAGAAGCCCTTCTTCTTCTGTCTAGGCATTGTGTGGACTTCTGACCTGGATGTAAAGTTTGCCCTTGCTCAGGCTCTTCCCTTATCTTGGAAAGCTCTTTTTCCTTAAGGTATTGTTCAGTCTTGCTGACTAATTTTTCTATCCAAACTTTCTTGCCTACATTATCCTTTATTTATCTTGCTTCACTTGTCTGTAATGTAATGTTATGAATTTAGTATTTCTTCATGTGACAAGTCTAAGAAGACAGCACCAGCTCTTACTCTCATACCCCTTCTCACCTGTGGTGTGAGTCCCTCCAGAAAGTCCACTTCTGATCACCTCTCACCTCATGTCATAGACTTTGGTTCTCATATAGGCAGTTAAATAAGGATGAGTGGCTCCTTTCTTTCTCAGAAAAGATACTGTATATCTTCCTTAGGAGATAGAAACTTTTAATGGTTGCAAATGTGGTTTCTTTTTATCTAGAAAGTATGTTGGCTCATGGAACTAGGTGTGGAAAGGACTCTCTGTTTTTCCTGGAGCAGAAACAGCAGGTGGTATGGATTCTAATGTTCTAAAAAGTCATTCTGGACTCTCCACGTGGGACTTGTTATGGACCATCCCAACTGTCCCTAGATCCCACCCGTCCCTTGCTTCCTGCTGTGTATTAAAGGGGACAGAACAGAAGTCAGGGAGATAATTCACCTAGTGGACTGGATAAATATAGAAAGTGGCCTGAATAAAGAGCTGTATAACGTGTCACTGATGTAACAAATGATGTTAACAAAGACTGAAATTGATTGGAATGTAAGACAGCCATGATAAGGAGCTCCCTCTGTCACCTTCTCTGAGGTCAATGAAACTGAGCTTGTTCTGGAATCTTGGACCTATCTGATCACTGGAGGCGGGACCAGAAAAAAATCATATACCCAGCACTAAAAGTAATGTGAAGGATTTGTATACTGTTCCCTATAGCGATTGAGAATAGAGTATTAATTTATTTTAAATTTTTAAATTTTTTAGAAACTTTTTCAGTGTTCCAAGAGAGAACGGAGTTTTTAGACTAGGAAGCAAGTCACTTCAAGTCACCACTGATGTCTGGGCAGGATACAGGTTGGAGAGGTGTCTTTGTCCAAAAGTGAGTTATCAGACACATCTTCCAGGGGCTTCCTGGCAGCCAGAACTGCAGCCCAGAAGAGAGGATGGTGAAGCCAAATTGGAGAAGAAGTTTTTCAGACCAAGTGTACATTGTTTGGAGTCTCACACATACGAATGGGGTATGTGAACATTCTCCTTAGAAGAGTAAAGCATGGATATTTAGCTCATTATGGGTGAAAGGGGCACTAAAAATTATACTGATGTATCCTATTCTCTCCCCTTAGGAGGACAACCTTGCCTACAACAATGGATCCTTTGCCAATCATTGTTTTTCTGCTTTCTCTCTTCAGTTAAAAAACTTTCTACTTCTACAGCTCACTGGAGCTCCTTTCTATTCCCAAGATGGGACACTACCCAAATCAAAAATTATTTAAGAAAGTCAATTAGGTCTTTAGAATTTACTTGGTTGAATTTATTTACCAGACTTATTGGCAGCGTCTAGATCCAAAGCAAACTTCTGACAGTATCTGGGGACAACAAAAAAACAGGTGTGGTTTCCCACAAATCCTTTTGATTTCATGTTTCTCTCAGCATTTCCATGGGCCATTGAAAGGCCATCTTGTTTTGAGCTCTGCTCTGTTTTGCCTGAGAGATTCTCATTGAATTGCCAGTCCAGGGTTAATGAATCACTCTGTCACAGACACAGCCGGCAGTGACAGAGCACAAGGCCTTAGCCCGTGGTTGAGTCCAGAAGTCCACTTTGGAATCCCTTCCCCAGTTCCAGTCCACAGTCTCTATTTATTGCTTTTTGCTGGCTTAGGCTGTTCCCTGTTTCTTGTCTGCAGGCTTTATTAATGGAACCTGCTGGTTTAGCTCATGAGAGACATTGGTGGTGATGTGTAGGAGGTGCTCTACGGAACAGTCCAGAGTAACTTCTAAACCTAGCTCCTGGCTGTGAACTCAGATTTCAAGTTGGCAATTGTTGGTGGCAGCTACAGTTCTGTGTGTGTGTGTGTGTGTGGAATCAGGCGGTGGTCCCTATTCTCCCTCTTCTTGGATGTGTGCTGGTTCAATCCTTGCCCTGGCCCCTAGTTCTTTGGTTACTGCTGTGTCCATAGTTCCACTACCTAAGTACTTTGGTTTCTCTTAATAGTCCACGAGATAAAGGCTTAGCTTAAAGATAAACAATAGATAAACTAGTGAATAAATAACCAAGTGAAACATAAATGGGATACTTAAAAATCCAAAGAGGTAAGTGCTCTATGTGGGCATACTGTTTATTTTACACCTAAGAATGATGGTTCTGACTCTTACCATGTTGGTGGGAGTGCCAACTGGGGAAGCCACTCTGGGAAACAGTGTGGAGTTTCCTCAGAAAGTTAAAAATAGGACTGCCCTATGACCCAGTACTTGTACTAGCAGGTATTCACTAAATATTACAAAATTACTGATTGAAGGGTTATATACACCATGAAGATTATAGCAGTCTTATCTACAATAGCCAAATTAGAGAAAGAGCTCAAATGTACAATAACTGATGAATGGATAAAGAAGATGGGTACACATATATACTGCATACACATACACTACGCAATATTATTCAGCCATAAGAAATATTGAAATCTTGCCTTTTGCAATGCCATGTACAGAAGTAGAGTGTATTTTACTAGGTAAAAAATTCAGTAATGGAAGAAAAAAAATCACATTATTTTACTCATATGTGGAATTTAAGAAAAAAAGTGATCATAGTGGGCAAGAAAGGGAGGTGAACCAAGAAACCAAGAAAGAGACTCTTAACTATAGAGAAGAAAGTGATGGTTACCAGAGTTAGGGGTTGGGTGAGGTATGTGATAGATATAAAGAGGGCATGTATTGTGATGAGCACCAGATGTTGCAAGTACGTGTGGAATCACTGAAACTGATATTATACTTTATGTTAATTATCCTGAATTTAAGCCAAAACTTAAAAAGCAACAACAACAAAAAGAACTATGGTACTGGAAGTCATATGGAAGCCTTTATGGAAGCCATAAAGGTCTACAAGCCTGTTTTGTGTCCCAAATAACTTGCCTCGGTACCCTTCAGGTTGGGAGCCATAAAATAAGGCCAGACAAACATGTATCAGTTGCCCCCTATTTGCTATTGGATATAGGTAGACAGAAATGTGTGTTAACCTCCATTTAAGGCTAGCTTCCTAACAATCTGTTGTCAGCACTCAGAGGCAGTACACTGGTCATTATGAGGACTGTAAAGTACAGAGGAAGGAAAATCAAAACAACACAAAGAAATGGAAAGACTTTTCATGTTCATGCGTTGGAAGAACAGATGTTAAAATGTCTCTATAACCCACAACGACTACAGATTCCATGTAAGGTCTACAAATATACCAAGAACATTTTTCACAGAGATGGGATGAATACTCCTAAAATTGGTAAAGAACCACAAAAGACCCCACAAAGCCAAACCACCTTGAGAAGTAACACAAAACTGGAGGGATCACAACTCCAGACTTCAGGTTATATTACAACCGCACAGCAATCAACATAGTATGGTACTGGCCTAAAAATAGACACAGAGCCCAATGGAACAGAGTAAGACACCCAGGATTAATCCCCCAATTACTTATGCAATAAATCTTTGACAACACAGGAAATAATATACAATGGGCAACAGACAGATGGTATTGGGAAATCTGGACAACTAGCTACATGCCAAAGAATGAATCTGAACTCCTGCCTTATCTCACCTACAAACACAAATTCAAAATGGATTAAAGATGTAAAGTGAGACCTGAAACCACAGAAGAGTGAACATGCAGTGTTTTCTCAGACAGAAGCCACTGTAACAGTTTATAGGCAGGTCTTCTGAGGAGAGGGAAACTAAAGCAGAAATAAATGATGAGGACCACATCAAAATAAAAAGCTTGTGCACGGTGAAGTAAATTCTAAGCACAACTAAAAGACAACCTATTGAATGGGAACAGATATTTGTAAATGACATAGGCTATGATGAGTTAGTATCAAAAATATATAAGGAACTAATGTAAGCAAAAAATCATAAAAAAATCCAATTACTAAAATGGGCAGAAGACCTAAATAGCAATTTCTCCAAAGCAGATATCCAGATGGCCGACAGACACAAAAAAGATGCTCAGCAACACTTATCTTGAGGGAAATGCAGATCAAAACCACAGTGAAACATCACCTCATGCCTGTGAAAGGCTAACATTAAAAACACAAGGAACAAAAGTGTTAGCGAGGATATGGAGGAAAATGAATCCTCTTGCACTGTTGGTAGGAAAGTACACTAGTACAGTCAGTGTGGAAAATAGCTTTGAAGTTCCTCAATAACTCAAAAATAGAACTACCATAGAGTCCAGTAATCGTTCTAGGTATTTACCCAACAAACACAAAAACACCAGTTCAAGGGGATGCATTATCTCTATGTCTATTGCAGCATTACTTCCAAAAGCCAAATTAGAGAAGCTGCCCAAGTGTGTATCGATAGATAAAGAAGATGTAGTATGTATACTCAATGGAATATTACACAGCCATTAAAAAGAATGAAAGCTCGCCTTCTGCAAAGACATGAAAGGGGTTACAGTGTATAACAGTAAGCCACTTGTGCCAGTCAGAGAAAGACAAATACAATAGGATTTAACTCATTTGTGGAATTCCAGAAAGAGAAAAAATGAGCAATGGGGGGGAAAAAAAGAAGAGGAAGACACAAAGTCAAAGACAGACTCTCCACTAAAGAGAACAAACTGATTGTTACCAGAGAGGATGGTAGTAGGGGATGGGTGAAACAGATGATGGGGTTTGAGAGTACATTTTTCATGAAGAGTACTGAGCATTGTATAGAACTGTTGTATCACTATATTGTATGCTTCTAACTAATATAACAGTATCTGTTGACTATACTGGAATTAAAATTAAAAAGTTTAAAAATAATAAAAATAAAAACACTGTATTGTGACTAACATAACATAGTAAAAAAATTAAAATAAAATAAATAAAAATACCTTGGGAGAATAACTGACTAATTTTTCATGGTGTCTGATTACTCATTTTAGTGGTAATCTAAGGGTAATTATTAAGAACAAGTATAGTGAGTAAATGTTTAAGTAAAATTTTTAAAAGTTGTAGGTAAACTTTAAAGTAGTTTTCAAAATCTTTTTGATAACCTAATATCTCAAAGTTTTGTTCAAAGTAATGATGTAACTTAAGATCATTGAACACCTAGATCATTTCCAAGTAAGATAAAACATGAAACATTAATTACTACATAATGGTTTCTTTAATTTTGCTTTTGTTTTCTTTACATGGAAACTAAAGATAAATATAGGTCTATTGGTAAATGTTTTGGTCATGATTATTTGAAAGATTGTACTACAAAAGAGCATATGCTCCTAGAAATTATTAAATGCATTTATAAGTTTGCAATCTAATGAATTCTGAAGTAACATACAGTTAATCAGGGCTTACCCTTTATTTCCTAGAAATTGAAGTTTCTAACGGTGAAGAACTCTAATTAATGTGAGTTGTTAAGATACAAAAATAAAAAAGGAAGCATCTCTGAATGAAACAGAAGTAGGACATGTGCTTTTGGTAAAAAAAATAAAATAAAATAAAATAAAGGGTATGAGGGCTGGAGATGCGCTTTCTTTCTTTCTTCTTTTTTTTTTAAGGCAAAAAAAGTTGTAGAAAGATTTAAAAATGATACTCTAGAATGGGATTTTGTGCACTGTCAGGACTAACATTGGAATCAATCCATTCTAGTACAAAAGTTAGCTGATGCAAAATTAGAATTTGATTTCCTATCTGTTAAAAAGACAAAGTTCTGTGGCTTTTAACATGTGATACACTTTTGGGCATAGCTTCTGAAAGCTTCTTTATCATTTAAGGGATCTTTCTAGCATCAAAGAGCCTATATTTTACATTGTAGTTGTATAGGTATATAAGTATTATAGAAATGACGTGAAATTCCTGGAAATATGCTCTGTCCTAGTATAATTTTATCACTTGTAATTACTGTCTTACCTTCTGAAATTGCTGTCGTTAAACAGGCTCACTCTAAAAGGACTTGAACCAGAGTGCCAGGAAAATGCCCCAGCTGTCTCTCACAAAGGCAGCCGGCCAAAGAATCTATAAAGAATGTGGCACATGTGGGTAGCATCCATTCTGCCTCTGCAAAAATGTCGCCTCATTGTGAAGTTTCTGCTATGCTGATGTCAGGGTATAAAGGCAACCCTCTGCTTCTGAGTCAGACAAAAGGATAAACCATGGCCATAAGTTGAACCGTCAGGGCTTTGAGAAACCCAAGAAATCTGTCTGCTTGATACTTCCTGGATTACTGGTAAAACACCCCGCCCTTTTTTTCATTTTGTTTTGTTTTCATTCCTTCATCCATTATGGTGCATTTCAGATGACTCAAGCTATGACTAGCTATTAGTGAGGACACTCGTATAAAATGGTGGAAATAGTCTACCAGCCATGTGGGACTTCTCAGGTCCATTATCCTGGAAAAATTATTTGTGCCTCCAGAGTTCTCACACGTATTCCCTCTGGACTTTGAACACCTGCAGATGGATTTTATTCAGTTGCTACCTAGTATGGGTTATCAATATGTTCCTGTTATTGTATGTATATGTTTGTAATAGGTTGAAGATTTCCTCTGCTGCAAGGCTGATGCCCTCATGGTGGCAAAGCAACTATTAGAAAATGTGTTTGCTACTTGCAATATAGCTTCCACAATCTCTGGTGATCAATCAGCTGCTTCCTTGGATAAATGATATTAGCCTTAACAGAACCTTGCAATCGTCACTGGTCCTATCACTCACAATCATGATGCAAGTTTCAGAGATCTAACGGAAGTGTCAAACTTAAAAATTATAAACCCGCCCAAACTACTGGGTTTGCCTGCCCTAAGGGATTGCCTTTGGACATACGATCACTCAGTAAGCCACTTGTCTTAAAAGAGATAACTCCTTCAGCAGGGTCTTTCTTTGACATATTTAATTTTGATTCCTTAGTCTTGGATACCATGGCTTCAAACTGAACTCTAACATTTATCCTATAATTAGGAACCTTATGCCGCCTAGAAAATCCACAATAATCTGACAGGTACATTGTCTTCTCTCCACATTTTCAGTGCATATTCAGGGAACTAACCACTAAGCAAATAATCTCCCTGAGGCTGGAACATCAGAGAAGGAATGAAGAGCATGGATGATCCAAAAATTGTGAACCTGAAATCATCACCTGTGAGCATCATAGAGGGTAAGCAAAAACATGATGACATATGACTATCACGCAAGGGATCAACAAAAGCTGCGAGAAGCACTGAACAGTAGCTGGAAGTGGCCCCAGTTGCTCACACTTTGATCACATCTCCAAGTTCAGCTGAGAGTTGATCAAGAGGGGGGAACTGTGACACAGGGCCACAGGGTCACAGGGCCATAGCAGGCCTCTTAAGTTAAGGCTTTGACTCCTCAAACCAAGACCTACTATGGAACCTAACTACAGTTTAATCCTCCATGAATGTATCCTGGAGCCAGTCACCATTGGAATTGCCTGATCAGCATGAAGAAATTAGCTGATAGACCCTTTCCCTTCCCTTTGGCAGAGTGATTTTGATGGAAACAGTGTATTCTTTACTGATGATTTCTTTCTCTCTTCCTCTAAAAACATGTCCATTCCTACAGCTCAGTGGAGCTCTTACTCTTCGCTAGATAAGATGCTGCAGAACTCAGGAGTCATTTAATAAAAACCAACCAGCTCTTTAAAATTTTCAGTTGAATTTTTTTTAAAACAGATAATATGCATTGTCTTTGCAGTGAAAGGTATTTAGGCATGAGATGTGGGTTGTCTGATACAGAAGTTCTTGGGGAAAGCCCTAATCCACTGACATCCCTGACAATCACATAATCCTTCTGTGTTCACAGGAATAAAGTTTGTTCTCCAACTGCCCTCTGAAAATGTCCCAAATAGTTAAATTCTCCAACTGGATCACAGTCATCCTTAGAAATCTGCCCCTCAGGCTATCAAGTCCACATCACCCAAAATAAGCATCTAGTCTCTCCCAGCCTTAGATATACAAATCTGTAATTCTGTTTTTAGATCTGTACTCAATCCACAGTGGTGTCTTGCTTACCAGCTCCTGGAGGAAAAGAGACTCCTGGTGTCAGAGTTGAGCTCTGAATTGTATCCCCTGGCAGCTCAGGAAATTCTGGGACTGGCTGAAGAGCTCCTTGCAGCCCACAGCGGGAGCACTGCTCTGCTCAGACTAGCCTTGCACTGGAACAGGTCCTGTGTGCTGGTATGATCACCGCAGAGATAAAGAACTGATGGTCACCCCAAATGTGGCCCCCGTTGCTCACACTTTGACCACCCCCACTGTGTTTGAGAAGCAGGCAGGATTTAAGTAATCTCTGGCTTCTGCTCCACCCTCACAGGAATCTGGCCACAGTAAAGAAGCAGCCAGCAGATGCAGGGCTCTACATTGGCAGGAACAGAAAGTGAAACAAAGAGCTGCAGGCTCCTTTTCTGAGAAACGCAGCCATTTTGCTGGAAAGGGATAGTAAAAGGCACCATGGCCATTGATTTTGTGTGTTTTTGGCATCATGAGTGAGAGGAGGGAATAGGACCCCAGGCAGGAGGCTTCTCAGTAACCCCCAAAGGACACCCTAATCAGGGCCTGGGCTTCAGGCGAGGTAGAATTTGAATCCACAGTCAGAGAACATAGGCCTGAATCCTGGGAAAATGAACCTTGTGCTTTCTCTGTTAACCTTGGACAGCCCACACCGTATGTGGAGTGAAGCCTAATAAAGATTCTATCTAGCCTTGTCCTTGGCTCCTGCCACAGAGGTTCAAAGACCCTGGGAATTTCCTGGGTGACAGGAGCTGACTTTGTTATGTTAATGAAGTGATTCCAGGCAGGATCCTAGATAGCTTCAGGTCAATGGCTGGTCACCAGGAAGACTAACCATGGGAATAGAGGGTGGAGAGTTTGGGTCAGCTGAACCTCTGGGGATAAGGGAGGTGAGAAGGGAGTACTCAGTCAAGTAGCCCATGATTTGATCAATCATATCTATGTACTGAAATCCCAAGCAAAACTCTGCTAGGGTCAGTGGACTTCTTGGTTGATGTTTGCTTTGATGTTCTGGGAAGGTGATGTGTCCTATTCTATGGAGAGAGACATGGAAGCTGAGTACTTGCTCCCAGACCTCACTCTGTGTATTTCCTTTTAGATAAAACTCTACTCCTATGTGTAAAACTTTCCTGACTCATATGAATCATTGCCATGTATTAGCAAGCCTGAGAGGCTTATGGGAACCCTCAGATTTGTAGACTGTGGGTTCGAGATCCTAATAACCTAGTGAATTTGGCCAAGTTCAGCTGGTGTCTGAAGTGAGAGTAGTCTTCTGAAACCTGGTGGGTTTTTGCTTACTCTGGGTGATTAGTGCAGGAAGAAAAAGGCAGTATAACCAGTTGGGTTGGAAAGTGAATAGGCAGTAAACTTGTGTCCCGGGGAGCCATATTATGGCTTTAGCTTTTACTTTTTTCATTTAGTTTTTGAATAAAAGGTCACTATATAGTTTGACAGTTTATAATTCAAGAGTTCTAAGGCTTATGCAATGCTGTGTCCCCCTCCACACAATGGACCTTTGTCACGTTTCTGTACCAGAGGAGACCGTGTCATTCTTATGAGTGTGTTGAGCAAATATGTACTATCTATAGTCTGCTTTTTCCAAAAATGACAGCATTGCATGAACAGTGTCCTGTACCCTCGGCTCTTTATTTGCTATTTGGTAATTGTTCTAGATGAACACACTCAAAGCTCCTCCTGCCTCCTGGCAAAATATTTTTATTAATGAGTTTTCAAGCAACTATCTATTTTAGTGACAAGTAATTCAAGAAATAAGGCCTATGTGATCTACAGCTCAATAATACTTTCAATTTATAATATGAAAGCCTGGTAAGCTCTGGTGAGTTTATAGGAATCCCTCTCCAACATGGAGTTTATTCCCCTCCTCACACCATTTTTTTTTTTTTTGAAGCAAATTAACATTAAATATTCCATTAGTGTTAGGGGCACAACATCCTGATTTGCAATGATGTGGACAGAGATAGAGTGTATTATGCTAAGGGAAATACATCAGTCAGAGGAAGTCAAACACCATAAGATTTCACTTAGATGTGGAATTTAAGAAACAAAACAGAGGAGCAGGGGAAGAGAAAAAAGAAAAAAAGAGAGGGAGGCGAACCATAAGTGACTCAATGATACAGAAGAAACTGAGCATTGTTGGGAGTTGTTTGTGAGATGGGCTCAGTGGGTGTTGGGTATTAAAGAGGGCTCTTGTTATGATGAACACTGGTGTAGTATGCACTTAGATCCCTAAATTCTACTCCTGAAACCAATATTATACTATATGTGAACAGAGTAGAATTTAAATAAAAACTTGAAACAAAAAGCCAAAACCATTTTAAACATTACTCAAAGCTCAACACATCATGTGCAGTAACCGTTCGTCACCATACAACATTGTTCCAGTATCGTTGACCACATTCTCTGTGTTGTACTATTCTCTCTGTGACTGAATATTCTTTATAACTGGAAGTTTGTACCTCTTAATTTCCTTTATTTATTTCACCTTTGCCCCCACCCACCTCCCCTGTTTCAACTACCAGTTTGTTCTCTGTATTTAATAGTCTGTTTTGTTGTTGTTTGCTTGTTCAGGCGTCACATATAAGTCAATTTATGCAGTATTTGTCTTTTTCTTTCTGACTTATTTCATTTCCTCTAAACCACCCATGTTGTCGCAAAAGCAAGCTGTCATTTTTTTTTATGCCTGAGAAATAATACATTGTGTATGTAAATATATATATATATATATATCACATCTTGTGTATCATCTATCAATACATGTGTTGCTTCCATATCTTGACTATTGTAAATAATGCTGCAATAAACTTAAGAGTTGCAGATGCCATTTTGAATTAGTGTTTTTGTTTTCTTTCAGTAAATGCACAGTGGTGGAATTACTAGATTATATCGTGTTTCTGTTCTTAATCTTTTGAGGAATTTCCATACAGCTTTCCACAATGGCTGGATGAATTCAGTTCCCTTTGTTCCACATCTTCACTAGTTGTTATTTTTTATCTTTTTAATATTCTCCATTCAGACTGGTGTGAAATATCTCACTGTGGTTTTGATTTTCATTTCCTTAGTGATTAGGGATGTTGATCATCTTTTCATATCTATTGATAATTTGTATGCTTTTGGGTTTGTTATTGTTTTTGGACAGGAGTAATGTCTAATCAGGTCCCCTGTCCATTTTTAAATCAGATTTTTTTTTTTCGGTGTTGAGTTGGGTAAGTTCTTCTTACATTTTCTATATTAACCCCTTATCAGATATTTTATTTACAAATACCTTCTCCCATTTACTGGGTTGCATTATATTTTGTTTCTAGTTTCCTTCCCTGTGTGAAAGCTTTTTATTTCATTATAGTGACAATAGTTTACTTTTGCTTTTCTTTACCCTGACTGGAAAGACATATTCTCCAAGTATGTTACTAAGGGAGATCTCCAAGAGCTTACTGCATATAATTTTTTAGGAGTTTTATGATTTCAGAAATCACATTTTGGTTTCTAATCCATTTTTAGTTTATTTTTGTGTATGTTGTATAAAGTGGTCCAGTTTCATTCTTTTGCCTGTAGCTGTCTGGTTTTCCTAATACAATTTATTGAAAAAACTGCTTTTTCTTGGGGCTCCTGGGTGGCTCAGTGGGTTAAGCTGCTGCCTTCGGCTCAGGTCATGATCTCAGGGTCCTGGGATCGAGTCCCGCATCGGGATCTCTGCTCGGTGGGGAGCCTGCTTCCTTCTCTCTCTCTGCCTGCCTCTCCATCTGCTTGTGATTTCTCTTTGTCAGGTAAATACATAAAATATTAAAAAAAAAGATTAAAAAAACCCCTGCTTTTTCTCTTTGCACAGTCTTGCTTCCTTTGTTGTATATTAATTGACCATATACCTGTGGGTGTATTTCTGGGCTTTCAATTCTGTTTCATTTATCTCCTTTCTATTTTTTGTGCCAATACTATTTTAATTACTACTGCTGTAAAACTTGGCATCTGGAGTTGTGATGCCTCCAGCTTCATTTTTCTTTTTCAAGATTGCTTTGGCCATTGAGGTCTTTGTGGTTCCATACAAATTTTAGTATTGTTTGTTCCAGTTCTGTGAAAAATGCTGTTGGTATTTTGTTAGGGGATTGTATTAAATCTGTTTGTTGCAATGCATTGTATAGATGTTTTAACAGTGTTTGTTCTTCCGATGCACGAGAATGGAATATCTTTCCATTTTTATGTGTCATCTTCATTCTTTCATCAATGTTTCATAGTTTCCAGGGTGCAGATCTTTCACCTCTGTAGTTTATTCCTAGGTATTTTTATCATTTTTGGTGCAATTGTAAGTGGGATTGTTTTTTATAATTTCCCTTTCTGCTGTCTTATTATTATTTTATATAAATGCAATGGACTTCCGTACATTGACTTTGCATCCTGCCACTTTAGTCTTTTATTCCTTTTTCTTGTCTGATTGCTGTGGCTGGGACTTGCAGTAATATGTTGAATAAATGTGATGAGAGTGGACAACCTTGTCTTCTTCCTGACCTTAGGGGAAATGTTCTCAGTTTTTCATGATTGAGAATGATGTTTGCTGTTTGTTTTTCCATATATGGGCTTTATGATGTTGATGTTTGCTCCCTCTAAGCCTACTTTGTCAATGATTTTTATATCAATCAGTGTTGTACTTTGTCAGTGTTTTTTTTTTCTTTTTGCATGTACTGAAAATTATCCTATGGTTTTTATTCTTTCTCTTATTCATGTGACATATTACAATGATTGATTTATTTTGAATTATTTGAATATATTGAACCCCACTTGCATGGGGAATAGATCCCACTTGATCATGGTGAACGATTTTTGTAATGAACTTTTGTATTTGGCTTCCTAATATTTTGTGAGGGTTTTGCATGAAATGTTCATCAAAGATATTGGCCTGCAGCTCTCTCTCTCTCTCTCTTTTATTTTTGTTTTTATTTTATCTGATTTTGGTGTCAGGTTAATGAGGGTTTTACAGTATGAATCTGGCAGTTTACCTTCTTCCATTTTTTTGGAATTGTTTGATGAGAACAGGTATTAGCTCTTCTCTAAATACTTGCAAAACTTCACCTGTGAAGCTGTCTTGTCCTGACTTTGGTTTTGGGGAGTTTTTTGAGAAATGATTCAATTTCATGGCTGGGAATTGGTCTGTTCAAATTTTCTAATTTTTCTTTCTTGATTAAGTTTTAGGAGGTCACATGTTTCTAAGTATTCATCCATTTCTTCTCTGTTATCCAATTTCTTGGTATATAATTTTTATAATATTCTCTTGCAATCCTTTGCACTTCTGTGGTGTCACCTGCTATTTCTCCTCTTTTAGTTCTGATTTTGTTTCTGGGAGGCTCTCTCCTCTCTCCCTCTCTCCCACACTCCCTCTTTTTATGATTCTGGCTAGAGGCTTATCAATTTTGCTGATCTTTTCAGAGCAACTTCTCCTGGTTTCATTGATCTTTTCTATTGACTTTGGAGTTGTAGTTCATATATTTCTGTAATCTATATTATTTCCATCTTTCTGCTTTTTTGGGGGTTTTGTTTGCTCTTCATTTTCTAACTCCTGTAGGTACAAGGTGAAGTTGTTTATTTGATATTTTTCTTGCTTCTTGAGGTAGACCTGTATTGGTATAAACTTAAGTCTTAGAACTGCTTTCACTGTATCTCAAAGATTTGGGACCACTGTGTATTCATCTTCATGTCTCCATGTATTTTCTGATTTCTTCTTTGATTTCTAGGTTTACCCCTTCATTGTGTAGTAGCATGTTATGTAACCCCCATGTACTTGTGCTCTTTCCAAAGTTTTTTCTTCTGGTTGCCTTCTAATTTCATAGCATTTTGGTCCAAAAAGGTGCATGGTATAACTTTGGTCTTTTAAAATTGGTTGAGGTTTGTTTTGTGGCCTAAAATCTGATCCATTCTGGAAAATGTTCCATGTGCACCCAAAAGGAATGTGTATTCTAATATTTTAAGATGAAATGTTCTGGATATATCAGTTAAATCCGTTTGGTCCAATGTGTCATTCAAAGCCATAATTTCTGTAGTAACATTCTGTTTTGATGATCCATCAATTGAGAAAGTAGGGTGTTAAAGTTTCCCATTATTATTGTATTATTATCTATTACTTCCTTTATATTTGTTTTTAGCTGCTTTATGTATTGGGGTGTTCTCCATGTTAAGTGCATAAATATTTACAGTTTTTTTATCTCCTTGTTGAATTCTTTTGTTTATGATCAGGGAGTGTTCTTTCTCTCTTGTTATAATCTTTGTTTTAAAGTATCTTTTGACTATAAATGTATTGCTACAGAAGCTTTCTATTTGTATCAGTGTTCATGATAAATGCTTCTCCATCTCTATCTTTCTTTCTTTTTTAAATATTGTATTTATTTGTTTTAGAGAGAGAGTGTGCAAGCAGGAACAGAGGAGAGAGGTGGAGGGAAAGGGAGAAGCAGACTCCCCACTGAGCAGGGGGGCTGATATGGGGCTTGATCCCAGGATCTGGGATGAAATCAGATATTTAACCAACTGAGCTATTCAGGCATCCTTCAATCCCCCATTTTCAATCTGCATATGTATTTAGGTATGTAAAGATTCTCTTGAGAGCAGTGTATAGATGACTCTTTCATTTTTTTAAAAAAAGATTTAATTTATTTATTTATTTGTCAGAGAGAGAGAGAGAGAGAGAGAGCACAGGCAGAGTAGCAGGCAGAGTCAGAGGGAGAGGCAGGCTCCTTGCGGGGCAAGGAGCCTGATGTGGGACTCGATCCCAGGACGCTGGGATCATGACCTGAGCCGAAGGCAGTTGCTTAACCAACTGAGCCACCCAGGCGTCCCTGACTCTTTCATTTTTATCCATTCTGTCACCCTATATCTATTGATGGGAACATTAGTCCATTTTATTCAAAGTAATTAATGAAACCAGGAGGAAGCTTTTGAAAGGAAAATCAGAAATATATACATATCAAACAACTTGCTCCTAAACAACCAAGGGACCAAAAGGAAATTAAAAGGGAAATGAAAAATATCTTGCAGAGGAGAGGAGTCAAGATGGCGGAGAAGTAGCAGGCTGAGACTACTTCAGCTAGCAGGAGATCAGCTAGATAGCTTATCTAAAGATTGCAAACACCTGCAAACCCATCGGCAGATCTAAGAGAAGAACAGCAATTCTGGAAACAGAAAAACAACCACTTTCTGAAAGGTAGGACAGGCGGAGAAGTGAATCCAAAGCTATGGGAAGATAGACCCTGGAGGGAGGGGCCAGCTCCCGGCAAGTGGCGGAGCAACAGAGCACAAAATCAGGACTTTTAGAAATCTGTTCCGCTGAGGGACATCACTCCAGAGGCTTAACCGCGGCGAAGCCCACGCGGGGTCAGCATGGCCTCAGGTCCCACAGGGTCACAGAAGGATCGGGGGGGTCTGAGTGTTGCGAGCTTGCGGGTATTGGAATGGGAAAACCTGCTACTGAGACAGAGCCGACAGTAAGCTCACAGCTCGGGGTTACCTTGAACCAGCCACAGGCTCAGTGAGCTCGGAGTGTGGCTGGAGGTCAGGCAGACGGGAGTAACTGGGCGCTGTTCTCTGAGGACACACTGAGGAGTGGGGCCCCAGGCTCTCGGCACCTCTGGGCGGGAGACCAGGAGGCCGCCATTTGTATTCATGTCCTCCGGACTCTAGGGAAAGCGCTCATGGAACAAAGGCTCCTGATAGCAAACCCAAGTGGATTACTCAGCCGAGCCCCTGGTAAGAGCGGTGCAATTCCACCTGGGGCAAAGACACTTGAGAATCACTAGACCAGGCCCCTCCCCCAGAAGATAAACAAGAAATCCAGCCAAGACTAGGTTCACCTACCAAGGAGTGCGGTTTCAATACCAAGGAGAGCAGCAGAATTCCAGAGGAGGAGAAAACAAAGCATGGAACTCATGGCTTTCTCCCTGTGATTTTTTTTTTAAAGCATTTATGATAACCTCTGAACTATTAGTACCTAGGATGTTCTTTTTTTTTTTTAAATTTATTTGACAGAGATCACAAGTAGGCAGAGAGGCAGGCAAAGAGAGAGGAAGGAAAGCAGGCTCCCTGCCGAACAGAGAGTCCGATGCGGGGCTCAATCCCAGGACCCTGGGATCATGATCTGAGCTGAAAGCAGAGGCTTTAACCCACTGAGCCACCCAGGCGCCCCATCCCTGTGATTTTTTTAGTCTTGCAGTTAATTTAATTTTTTTCTTTTTCGTTTTTTTCTCTTCTTCTGCTAAAATTTTTTTAACTTTTACCCTTTTCTTTTTTAACTAGTTTATCTAATATATATATTTTTTCTCTTTTATATTTTTCTTTATTAGTTTTCTTTTTTTAAAAAATTCTTTTCTATTCTTTTTTTTTTCTTTTTTTCTTTTTGAACCTCTTTTTATCCCCTTTCTCCCCCCTCACGATTTGGGATCTCTTCTAATTTGGTTAAAGCATATTTTCCTGGGGTTGTTGCCACCCTTTTAGTATTTTACTTGCTCCTTCATATACTCTTATCTGGACAAAATGACAAGGCGGAAAAATTCACCACAAAAAAAAGAACAAGAGGCAGTACCAAAGGCTAGGGACCTAATCAATACAAACATTGGTAATATGTCAGATCTAGAGTTCAGAATGACAATTCTCAAGGTTCTAGCCGGGCTCAAAAAAGACATGGAAGATATTAGAGAAACCCTCTCGGGAGACATAAAAGCCCTTTCTGGAGAAATAAAAGAACTAAAATCTAACCAAGTTGAAATCAAAAAAGCTATTCATGAGGTGCAATAAAAAATGGAGGCTCTCACTGCTAGGATAAATGAGGCAGAAGAAGGAATTAGCGATATAGAAGATCAAATGACAGAGAATAAAGAAGCTGAGCAAAAGAGGGACAAACAGCTACAGGACCATGAGGGGAGAATTCGAGAGATAAGTGACACCATAAGACGAAACAACATTAGAATAATTGGGATTCCAGAAGAAGAAGAAAGAGAGAGGGGAGCAGAAGGTATACTGGAGAGAATTATTGGGGAGAATTTCCCCAATATGGCAAAGGGAACGAGCATCAAAATTCAGGAGGTTCAGAGAATGCCCCTCAAAATCAATAAGAATAGGCCCACACCCCGTCACCTAATAGTAAAATTTACAAGTCTCAGTGACAAAGAGAAAATCCTGAAAGCAGCCCGGGAAAAGAAGTCTGTAACATACAATGATAAAAATATTAGATTGGCAGCTGACTAATCCACAGAGACCTGGCAGGCCAGAAAGAGCTGGCATGATATTTTCAGAGCACTAAACGAGAAAAACATGCAGCCAAGAATACTATATCCAGCTAGGCTATCATTGAAAATAGAAGGAGAGAATAAAAGCTTCCAGGACAGGGACACCTGGGTGGCTCAGTTGGTTGGACAACTGCCTTCGGCTCAGGTCATGATCCCGGAGTCCCGGTATCCAGTCCCACATCAGGCTCCCAGCTCCTCGGGGAGTCTGCTTCTCCCTCTGACCTTCTCCTCGCTCATGCTCTCTCTCATTGTCTCTCTCTCAAATAAATAAATAAAATCTTAAAAGAAAATGACAACAGAACCCATTGCTAAAAAAAAAAAAAAAAAAAAAAAAAGCTTCCAGGATAAACAAAAACTGAAAGAATTTGCAAACACCAAACCAGCTCTACAGATAATATTGAAAGGGGTCCTCTAAGCAAAGAGAGAGCCTACAAGTGGTAGATCAGTAAGGAACAGAGACAATATACAGTAACAGTCACCTTACAGGCAATACAATGGCACAAAATTCATATCTCTCAATAGTTACCCTGAATGTTAATGGGCTAAATGCCCCAATCAAAAGACACAGGGTATCAGAATGGATAAAAAAAACAAAACCCATCTATATTTTGCCTACAAGAAACTCATTTTAAGCCCGAAGACATCTCCAGATTTAAAGTGAGGGGGTGGAAAAGAATTTACCATGCTAATGGTCATCAGAAGAAAGCAGGAGTGGCAATCCTTATATCAGATCAATAGATTTTAAGTCAAAGACTATAATAAGAGATGAGGAAGGACACTATATCATACTCAAAGGATCTGTCCAACAAGAAGATCTAACAATTTAAAATATCTATGCCCCCAACGTGGGAGCAGCCCACTATATAAACCAATAAATAACAAAATCAAGGAAACACATCAACAATAATACAATAATAGTAGGGGACATTAACACTCCCCCTCACTGAAATGGACAGATCATCCAAGCAAAAGATCAACAAAGAAATAAAGGCCTTAAACGACATACTGGACCAGATGGACATCACAGATATATTCAGAACATTTCATCCCAAAGCAACAGAATACACATTCTTCTCTAGTGCGCATGGAACATTCTCCAGAATAGATCACATCCTCGGTCCTAAATCAGGACTCAACCGGTATCAAAAGATTGGGATCATTCCCTGCATATTTTCAGACCACAATGCTCTGAAGCTAGAACTCAACCACAAAAGGAAGTTTGGAAAGAACCCAAATACATGGAGACTAAACAGCATCCTTCTAAAGAATGAATGGGTCAACCAGGAAATTAAAGAAGAATTGATAAAAATCATGGAAACAAATGATAATGAAAATACAACGGTTCAAAATCTGTGGGACACAACAAAGGCAGTTCTGAGAGGAAAATATATAGTTGTACAAGCGTTTCTCAAGAAACAAGAAAGGTCTCAGGTACACAACCTAACCCTACACCTAAAGGAGCTGAAGAAAGAACAAGAAAGAAACCCTAAGCCCAGCAGAAGAAGAGAAATCATAAAGATCAGAGCAGAAATCAATGAAATAGAAACCAAAAAAAACAATAGAACAAATCAACGAAACTAGGAGCTGGTTCTTTGAAAGAATTAATAAAATTGATAAACCCATGGCCCGACTTATCAAAAAGAAAAGAGAAAGGACCCAAATAAATAAATTCATGAATGAAAAAGGAGAAATCACAACTAACACCAAAGATATACAAACTATTATAAGAACATACTATGAGCAACTCTACGCCAACCAATTTGACAATCTGGAAGAAAGGATGCATTCCTAGAAACATATAAACTACCACAACTGATCCAGGAAGAAATAGAAAGCCTGAACAGACCCATAACCAGTAAGGAGATTGAAACAGTCATTAAAAATCTCCAAACAAACAAAAGCCCAGGGCCAGACGGCTTCCCGGGGGAATTCTACCAAACATTTAAAGAAGAACTAATTCTTATTCTCCTGAAACTGTTCCAAAAAGTAGAAATGGAAGGATAACTTCCAAACTCATTTTATGAGGCCAGAATCACCTTGATCCCAAAACCAGACAAGGATCCCATCAAAAAAGAGAGTTATAGACCAATATCCTTGATGAACACAGAAGCGAGGATTCTCACCAAAATACTAGCCAATAGGATTCAACAGTACATTAAAAGGATTATTCACCACGACCAAGTGGGATTTATTCCAGGGCTGCAAGGTTGGTTCAATATCTGCAAATCAGTCAATGTGATACAACACATCAATAAAAGAAAGAACAAGAACCATATGATACTCTCAATAGATGCTGAAAAAGCATTTGACAAAGTACAGCATCCCTTCCTGATCAAAACTCTTCAAAGTGTAGGGATAGAGGGCACATACCTCAATATCATCAAAGCCATCTATGCAAAACCCACCGCAAATATCATTCTCAATGGAGAAAAACTGAAAGCTTTTCCGCTAAGGTCAGGAACACGGCAGGGATGTCCATTATCACCACTGCTATTCAACATAGTACTAGAAGTCCTAGCCTCAGCAATCAGACAACAAAAGGAAATTAAAGCCATCCAAATCGGCAAAGAAGAAGTCAAATTATCACTCTTCGCAGATGATATGATACTATATGTGGAAAACCCAAAAGACTCCACTCCAAAACTGCTAGAACTTATACAGGAATTCAGTAACGTGTCAGAATATAAAATCAATGCACAGAAATCAGTTGCATTTCTGTACACCAACAACAAGACAGAAGAAAGATAAATTAAGGAGTCAATCCCATTTACAATTGCACCCAAAACCATAAGATACCTAGGAATAAACCTAACCAAAGAAGTTAAGAACCTATACTCAGAAAACTATAAAGTACTCATGAAAGAAATTGAAGAAGACACAAAGAAATAGAAAAATGTTCCAAGCTCCTGGATTGGAAGAATAAATATTGTGAAAATGTCTATGCTACCTAAAGCAATCTACACATTTAATGCAATTCCTATCAAAGTACCATCCAGGGTGCCTGGGTGGCTCAGGGGGTTAGGCCGCTGCCTTCGGCTCGGGTCATGATCTCAGGGTCCTGGGATCAAGTCCCGCATCGGGCTCTCTGCTCAGCAGGGAGTCTGCTTCCTCCTCTCTCTCTCTCTCTGCCTGCCTCTCTGCCTACTTGTGATCTCTCTCTGTCAAATAAATAAATAATCTTAAAAAAAAGTACCATCCATCTTTTTCAAAGAAATGGAACAAATGATACTAAAATTTATATGGAACCAGAAAAGACCTCGAATAGCCAAAGGGATATTGAAAAAGAAAGCCAAAGTTGGTGGCATCACAATTCCGGACTTCAAGCTCTATTACAAAGCTGTCATCATCAAGGCAGTATGGTACTGGCACAAAAACAGACACATAGATCAATGGAACAGAATAGAGAGCCCAGAAATAGACCCTCAACTCTATGGTCAACTAATCTTGACAAAGCAGGAAAGAATGTCCAATGGAAAAAAGACAGCCTCTTCAATAAATGGTGTTGGGAAAATTGGACAGCCACATGCAGAAAAATGAAATTGGACCATTTCCTTACACCACACATGAAAATAGACTCAAAATGGATGAAGAACCTCAATGTGAGAAAGGAATCTATCAAAATCCTTGAGGAGAACACAGGCAGCAACCTCTTCGACCTGAGCCGCTGCAACATCTTCTTAGGAACATCGCCAAAGGCAAGGGAAGCAAGGGCAAAAATGAACTATTGGGATTTCATCAAGATCAAAAGCTTCTGTACAGCAAAGGTAACAGTTAACAAAATCAAAAGACAACTGACAGAATGGGAGAAGATATTTGCAAACGACATATCAGATAAGGGACTAGTGTCCAAAATCTATGAAGAACTTAGCAAACTCAACACCCAAAGAACAAATAATCCAATCAAGAAATGGGCAGAGGACATGAACAGACATTTCTGCAAAGAAGACATCCAGATGGCCAACAGACACATGAAAAAGTGCTCCACATCACTCGGCATCAGGGAAATACAAATCAAAACCACAATGAGATATCACCTCACACCAGTCAGAATGGCTAAAATCAACAAGTCAGGAAATGAGAGATGCTGGCGAGGATGCGGAGAAAGGGGAACCCTCCTACACTGTTGGTGGGAATGCAAGCTGGTGCAACCACTCTGGAAAATAGCATGGAGGTTCCTCAAAGTGTTGAAAATTGAACTGCCCTATGACCCAGCAATTGCACTACTGGGTATTTACCCTAAAGATACAAACGTAGTGATCCGAAGGGGCAGGCACACCCGAATGTTTATAGCAGCAATGTCCACAATAGCCAAACTATGGAAAGAATCTAGATGTCCATCAACAGATGAAAGAAGATGTGGTATATATACACAATGGAATACTATGCAGCCATCAAAAGAAATGAAATCTTGCCATTTGTGACAACATGGATGGAACTAGAGCGTATCATGCTTAGCAAAATAAGTCAAGCAGAGAAAGACAACTATCATATGATCTCCCTGATATGAGGAAGTGGTGATGCAACATGGGGACTTAATTGGGTAGGAGAAGAATCAATGAAACAAGATGGGATTGGGAGGGAGACAAAACATAAGTGACTCTTAATCTCACCAAACAAACTGAGGGTTTCTGGGAGGAGGGGGGTTGGGAGAAGGGAGGTATGGTTATGGACACTGGGGAGGGTATGTGCTTTGGTGAGTGGTGTGAAGTGTGTAAACCTGGCAATTCACAGACCTGTACCCCTGGGATAAAAATATATGTTTATAAAAAATTAAAAAATTAAAAAAAAAATCTTGCACAAACATAATGAACAAGCAACATGCCAAAATATATGTGTCACATATAAAGCAGTTCAAAGAGGTTACAGTGATAATCCCTACATTAAGAAAAAGGAAAAAAAAATTTAAAAAGAAATCCACACTTTACATCTCAAAGAAATAAAAAGGAAAAAAAAAAACCCTAAGCCATGTGCAAGCAGAAGGAAGAAAATAAACCTCGAAACAGAAAGAGATAAAGACAAGAAAACAATAGAAAATATTGATGAAACTAAGAGCTACTTTTCAAGAAAGATATTCAAAATTGACAAATTTTAATCTACACTGAGAAAAAAAAGATAAGATACCAATAAATAAATTGAGAACTGGTAAAATAAAGGATTTTGTATTCCCCCATACCTAGAAGAAATGGATGAATTCCTGGAAACATACAACTATCAAGACTGACTCAGGGAGAAAATGAAAAAATATCTGAGCAGATAATGATGAAAGAGTGAATCAGCAATTAAGACTCTGAATAAAGACTAATTCTACCAAATATTTAAAGAAGAACTTATGCACATTTTTCTCAAACTTTTCTAAAAAATTAAATAGCAAGAGACACCCATTCTGCACGTTCAGAATTAGTTGTGGACTAAAGCCTGAGTGGACACTAGAAGAGAAAAAACATTATAGGCCAGTATCCTTAATGAGTATAGATACATTCCCCCCACCCCAAATGCTAATAAACCAAACACAACAGCATATCAAAAGGATCTTTCATCAGGATCAGGTGAGATTTATCCCTAGGAAGCAAGCATAATTTCACATGTATATAATAGATCACATAAACAGAATTAAGGATCAAAATCATATGGTCATCTCAGTTGAAGCAGAAAAAGCATTTGACAACATTAAATGTGTTTTCATGATAAAAATGTTCAAAACATTGTGTATGGAAGGAAGGGAACTCAACAAGCTCTCCTGCCCTGGTGTCAGGCTCTGTCTTTCATGTCTTTACATTAGCAGAGTTATTAGCCAATTTGGGTTGTAGGAGCTCTCTCAGTCACCTGCTCCAGAAAACAGAAGGTGACCATGATCAGGCAGATATCAGTAGTCTCCTGGTAAGTTACCCCACCCTGGGGAAGGGGCCAGCAGAGACGGTTACCTCTGGGACCATCCTTAACTGGTTTCAGCCCAGGATGCTCCCAAAGGAAGGAAGCAAGATGTGTTGGGTTGTGGTTGTCCTAGGAAGATCCTAAAGAGAAGGTAGGAAGTGGTGCTGTGAAGGACAAGGAGATTTTGAGGGTATTCTTCTCCGGTGCTTTTCCTACTCAGACCTGTGTAATTTTCTCAAAATGGGGGTGAACCATCTTCAATTTCTTCATTCTGATGGGTAGGGCTCCTACAGCATTTGCCTGAGGATTATACAGGATTATTTTGAGGACTTTCAGTACAGAGTCCCAGAAGTGGATGGGGTGTTCTGAGACACATCCTGCTATATTCTACCTGGAGATGCTTCCTCTGATGTCAGTGCCCAGACCAGTGAGAAGTCCACATTCAGCAACTGAGTCTGGCCCCTAAGATGGGTGCAGACACTGCCTGCAAATTTGCTCCTTGTGGATGCCCAATGTGCCCAGCTCAGTGGCTAACTCACTTCCATCCATGGGGATCAGAGTGCAGATGCCATCTATGGTGGTGTTCTTGACCCAGCTGTGACCTTACCTGGTGTCAATTTACCTGTCTCAGCCAGGTGAGGGTGTGAGTCTCTGTGTGTTCACTACAGTCTGGGTGATTTGGGGTAGCTGCTTAACTCTTCAGTGATTGTCATGCCCTCATTATCATGAAGGAATAGAAGGAAAAGCAACCCAAGGTGATTGTGGTTGGGAGTGAGGCCCCAGGGAGGGCACTGTGTGACTGCCACAGAATGATAAAGAAGGTCTGTTTTATAGTGATTCAAAGGGAGCAATGCCCTCCAATGTTTATATCAGCAATGTCCAAAATGCCCAAAATGTGGAATATATTTCAGCCAGCCAAAAATGGTGAACTCTTGCTATTTGCAATGATGTGCAAGGAACTAGAAGGTATTAAACCAAGTGAAATAAGTAGTCATAAAATATAATGATTTCAAATATATGATTTCACTCATATGTGGAAATTAAGAAATAAAACAGAGGATCATAAGGGAAGGGAGGGAAAAATAAAATAAGACAAAATCAGAGAGGGAGACAAACCATAAAAGACTGTTAATATAGGAAACAAATTGAAGGTTGCTGGAATGGAGGTGGGTCGGGGGATGTGGTAACTGGGTGATAGGAATTAAGGAAGGCACTCGATGTAATGAGTAGTGGGTGTTAAAGGCAACTGATACATTACTAAATTCTATCTGTGAAATTAACAATACACTATACCTTAATTAGATTGACTTTAAATAAAAAAGGAAGATCTGTTTTACAGTTTCCACCAATATTGCTATGCCCATAAAAGTTATGAAATATTTCTCTGGCTAAGAGATTGTGAATTTGGCATTGCTATCCTTGAGTCCTCCCCTGGGGGAGAAAATGACAGCTGAAAGGTTGAGGAGAGGAAAGGCAAGGCTTATTTTAGTGAGCCTGTTTCAAGGGACATGGTCAACCATGAGGGCTGCACATGGTCTCCTTGCGTAGGATGAGGAGAAAAAGTTAGTGTAGGGTGGGAGGTTGGGGGACCCGGGTGGTGGGTATTATGGAGGGCACATATTACATAGAGCACTGGGTGTGGTGCATAAACAATGAATTCTGTTATGCTGAAAAGAAATTAATAAAAAATAAAGCTATCAGGAAAAAAAAAAGTTAGGGTTGCCCTCCTGTGACCAACACCACGGAGGAGGTAGAAGTCTACGAAGTCTGGATTATTCCTGCCCCAAGATCCCAATGGGGGCATCAGCATGGGCCTTCCAGGGACCTTCTCCCTGAGGGACATTTACCACACCAGGCTATCAGCTGGATTGCAAATGTCCTACCTGAGTGAGTCCTTTCCTACCTTTGTAGTTCTCCTATCCAAGTTTGTTCCTATAATGGGGGCAGTGGGAGGAAGAAAGAGGAAAGAAGCTGACTCTTTTCCTGTCCCTGCTTCAGGTGTCTCACTCGGCTGGAAGAGGAACTGAGCCAGGGCAGGGAAGATTTCTATTCTACAAAAGTCTGGAAATTGCATATTACACTAACTGGACTCTACTCATCTGAGTGGGACCAGGAGAGAGGGTATTTCTAAGGTCATTTATTTATGAAAAGAATTGATTTTCCTTTTCTGAACAGAGGAATTATCCTCATAAATCATACCTCCTGACCTTTTAACATTGACTTAGGAGCAGCAAGTCTAACTCTGGACCCTGAGGTGGGCATAGTAAGGCATCAGGCCCCCACCTACTGGTTGCCAAGGACACTGCAAACCAGAGCCAAATACACCACCAGTCCCAGAGTGATTCTCACACACTGCTGGAGAGCAGCCCACCCCAAGGATCCCCTGAGTGAGAGCTTTCTGCCACTACAAAGAACCCCATCACTGCCAGGGTACCTGAGCCTCAGAGGATTTTCCTACCTTACTACTGACAGCTGTAATTGGCTGGCTGTGTGTGCTCCTCTGCATCCATAGCCAGTTGTCAAGCTCATGTGTGAGCCTGCATCTTTGCCTTGCTATTGCTTCCACCTGGAATTTCAGTCTCTCTTGCCCAGTGCTTCCTCCCTGAATGATTTCTCAGTCTTTGTCCCATCATAGCAGTGATTGTCTCTGTATGTCAGATGTTGGACATTTCTCTGATGTCCCCAAAATATGGCAAGAGGGAGAGATTCAGGACCTAGTACATGCAGAAGAATATACACAGCAAAAATCTGGGAAGAACTGAGATATTTTTCTATTTTAAATCTTTTACTTTCTTGTGTAGTATAATGATCACCTATATACTGAAAAATCACCAGGAAAAAAACCCAGGACATTTCTAATAACTCATACTGACCTCTGTGTTTCTATTCACTCCAGTTCTGTCCACAGCCTTTATGTATGAATTTCATGAAGCATGTGTTTATAACTGCTTTCTTTGACTTGTTATGTTACCACTTAGGTATGCTTACATATCATGTATGTTTAGTTTCCTTGAAGCTTTATTTAAGGGGTATTCTATGGGTTCTTAATATTTAATCTCAACTTATACTAAAAGATTCATTCTTCACCATATCCCTATGTTCTTTCTTTCAACATTATGTACCTCAGCTTACTTATCCATTCTGTGTCAATGCCTTTCATCTCCTTTTTCACAATTATGAAGACATGTTGCTTCATGGAGCACATGTCCACCTGTCTTCTGCTCATTTTTGCAGAGTGACTCTTCAGTATAGTGTCAGGAGTGGATTTGCTGAGTCCTAAGGTGTATAGATGTGATTCAGCCATATTGTTTCTTCAAAGTGATTATATTAAATTACAAACCCAGCAGGCACCTGATTTTGTCCAACTTTTAATTTTTCTGACTGAATTAATGTATGTTGTTATTTTGTAGTACACAAATATACATTTGCCTCATTCCTAGTTAATCTCTGGTACTTTCTCTACCTTCCCCCCCAATATGTTTCTATTTCTGAGAAAGTTCTGTTCACGTCTTTTGCCCACTTACATGCAGCGTTGTTTCACTTTTTCTTGATGATTTCTGGAATTTAAAAAATGTTACTTCCACTGATCCTCAGTTGACTAACTTTATGCAAATATCTTTTGCAGATTTGTGGAGATTTTTAACTTTCTTTTTGTATCTGTTTTCATGAAGAGAAGCTTTTCACTTTAATGTAGTCAAAGGTATCTCTTTGATCTATCTGTTTTATACAGCTGTCATCCTGGTGTCTTTATATGGTATCATCTTGTTCAAGACATCTTTCTCTAAGAACAGCTGTATTTTCTTGTATTTTCTTCTACAGTGTCCATTTAAGATTTATGTCTTAAATCCATGTGGAGCTGATTATCATAAGTGATGTAAGCAGAGATTCAGTAACCTCTATCCATATGGAGAACCAGTTTGTCAACTCCATTTACTAGATGGTGGCTTCTATACCCATTGGCATTTCATGCACTTGTCCTATGCCACAGAAATCCTACACAAGGCTCCGTGTCCCTTTCTGTGGGTGAGTTGGTCTATCCCTGTGCCAGCATCCAACTTTCTTCCATACTATATCAGTGAAATAAATCTTATCTGATAACAGCAGATTCTCCCATGTTCTTTTTCTTCTAAGGAACTTTGGTATTTTCCTTTTGATTTTCCATATAAATCTAAAATTTCAGGCTCTTTCCTCCCTCTCTGGGTCTCCCTCCAAGCTGCTTGTCAAATTTCCTCAAAATGCTTCCTGATAGATTAAGGTGTTCATGAGATGTGACCCCATGACCTGGCAGAGTCATCTATGTCTAAGTGTTACATTGTGGCAGCCAGAAGTAGGGCTCCTAAAAATGAACAAAACAGAAAGAGAAATGATAGAGTCCCTCTCCTTTCTGACAGGAAAGGCTTCTCTTGTATTGGAAGCTTTGGATACTTGCTCACAGCCTTCTTCCCTATCCCCAGTCTTCCCAACAGATTCATGGCTAGATGGCCACACAGGAGCCATTGGAGACCTGCCTCCCCTGGCCTCTGGTGTTTCTCTGCCCTCCCCCCAACTCCCTGAGACACTTGTGGTCACAAACCCTTCATGCTTCTTCTTTTCCTGGAACTGCTTGTTTTGTGTAGAAATAATGGTTTCACTTTCATGTAAATGTGGGCCTTAGAACCATCAGCCAAATCTTCCTGAGGGAGGGGCTCAAGTCAGAGGCTGTCATCATTCTTGTTATCACTCTTTACCTAGGGAGAACAGATGTTCTGTAGCCCCTTTCTTAGGGCAGTGACCTCAGGAGCACTCAATGCCTACATTTCCTAGGCAGTATAAGCCTCTGGATTGTTCCTGTGCCAGGGGCTCCAGGGAATAATTGAAAAGCACTCAGCATTTTCTGCTGTGTTACTGGAAACATTCCTGAACTCTATCATCAGAAGCCTCTCTTCTTTCCAGAACTGGTGAGTGAGCAAAATGTGTACTTGCAATGATGGGATACTGGCTTTCTGCTTGCAGGGTTGAGGTGTAGGTCAGATGGGTTGAGAGTTAAGGTTTCATCCACCTGCTCATGTCATCCTCTTTGAAGAGAGAACCATAGTCTGAAAATGCCTCTTTTCTTCTTCTTTTTTCTTAGAGTGAAAAAATTTTAGGAAAATTTGGAATAAGCAGAGTGTTTATTGGGTGTCTCCTTTGGAAACTATGCCATCTTAAATGCAATCTAGCTTTTCATACCATAGAGCTATTTTAAAACTCAGTGAGTTTTAATTATTGGTAGCAATGCAAAATAATTCTTTTTTTTTTGAATTTCTTCGCATCCATTCATGCTATAACAAAATATCACAGACTGGGTGGCTTATGAACAGAAATATACTTCTCAACCTTCTGAAGGAATGTACATCTCCTTGTCATCTCACATGGCAGAATGTGCAAGTTAGTCTCTGCAGTCTCTTAATCTGGGGGTGTCTGTGGGATTAATGCATTCATGATCCCCCTGCCCTCACGACTAAGGAACCGCCAAAAAATCCACCAACTAATATCAGAACTTTGAGCTCATGCATTATCTATGGATTTTGTGGAGGACACATTCAGTCCATAGCAGTCATATAGCTAATTTCTACCTGCACAGGTTCAGTTGCCTTCCTACCCTCACCTTAGAATACAGCACTCTTACATCATTTTAATATTCATTTCAATATTCTTGAACTATAAATGTCTCTTTGGGAATATCTGTTTAACCAGTAATGTCTTCTGCCTGTTTCCTTCATTAGTAATCAGATAAATAAAATCTTTAACACATGTTTATTTTATATTTCTTTGAAACTCATGATTCTTCCTCTTTTGAAAATTGTCTTTGCAGGACATATAGGAAGTGGATGAGCACTGAGCACATTCCTACTCTTAAAAACCCACTGGGAGTCCCTGAGAAAACTTACATGTATAAATATTTTTAAAATCAGGGTTTTCTCACTCATAAGAGGCCACATCATATGTAGTGATGATTTCCTTGAATTGCCATGATTTAATCAGATATCTCTATTTCAAGACTGTGCAGTATTGAATTGGGAAAATTAGAGGTCTTATTTACTTCTCCTGCCACTTCCTGTCACATATTCTAAATTGCACCCAAACTCTTCCATGAGGTGAGATAAATGGACATTAAGCTGTCATGGAGTAATTATTACCAGAAAGACTATGCGCTTGGCTATCCCTCTTATGGAACACACATCCTGGCAGAATTTTCTCTGCCCCCTGCCTCTACCAAAACACAACCCTTGACCCTATTTGCTGCAGGTTATGTGAACTGAGGTATGTGTGCTATTCTGTGCTCTCTAATGTGCTGGCCTGATTGATTCCTCCACAGAATGGAAAGGGGTATGTCTCAGTGTTATGGTTTCAGGCATATGCAGACTGCATTAGTTTCTCATTGCTGTGTAAAAAAAGTAACACAAAATTTGTGGCTTAAGACAACAACAGATTTATTGTCTTATACTTCCAGAGGGAAGTTGTCAAAGATGAAATCTTAAAGGAGCTAAACTCAAGATGTCAGTAGGTGATGGGTATTAAGGAGAGTACTTGTTGTGATGAGAATGGGGTATTATATGTAATGATGAATCACTAAATTCTACTCCTGAAACTAATATTACACTATATGTTCACTAACCCTAATTTAAATAAAAAACTTGAAAGTAAAAATAAAATAATAAAACAAATCAAATCAAGGTGTCAGCAAGGTTGCTTCCTTCTGTAAGCTCCAAGAGACCATCTATTTCTTTGTCTTCTCCAGCTTTTGGAACCTGCCTGAATTCCTTATCTTGTGACCCTTCTTACATATTTCTGGATCTTCACTTCTATCTCTACCTCCATCATACCATCTCCTTTTCTTCATTTGGCCTTGCTTCCTTCTTAAAAGGTTCCCGGTGATTATATTGAGCCCATTTGGATAATCCAAGAAAATCTTTTCATCTGAAGATCATGAACTTCTTCATACCAGCAAAGTCCCTTTTGCTATGCAAGGTCACACATTCACAGGCTCTGAGGCTAAGGATGTGAACAACTTTGGGTACTGTTACTTTCTATTCCACAGGCCTTGACTCTTGTAACATATGAATCATCAGAGTAGACAACAAGTAGTTTCTACTGTAGCACGAGAACAAAATTCATCAGGAAAAGTAAATCAGAGTAACGTTAGTAAGTGTGAGAGAATGGGAATGGGCTGTTGGGACCTGTGTGTTTCCTTAGCTCACACTATGTGTCTATTCTGCTTCTCCATTTGTCTTCCTAATTCACTTTCCTTTTCCCACAGACATTCCACAGTTAACCAGCATGGATTAGTTGCTATTTGACTTCCTGGCAGGAAAGAATTTTCAGCAGTTGGCCACCAACTTTGTCCCTCACTACACCACATTAATCAGTAAGGTAGGGGGAATCCTCTCTCAAGAAAATCTTGGTAGAACTCAAGCAACCCTTAAAGAGGCCAAGCTAAAAGATGTGGCTTACATAACTGAGAAATCACTTGTGGCAGCAAAGAATGCTCCACTGGATGTGGCTGTGACTGGGTAATCTGGCATTGGGAAGTCCAGTTTCATCAATGCCCTGTGAGGACTTAGTTATGAAGAGGAGGGTTCTGCAAGTATTGGTGCTGTGGAGACTACCAAGAAGAGAATGCCCTATCAACATCCCAAATATCCCAACGTGACCTTCTGGGACCTGCCTGGGACAAGAACCCCCAATTTCCAACATGAATATCTAGAAAGGGTGGAATTTGCTACCTATGACTTCTTCATCATGATTTCTTCCTCTTGGTTTAGCCTCAATGAAGCTTTGCTGGTCAAAAGCATCAAAGAGATAGGCAAGAAGTTCTACTTTGTTAGAACCAAGGTGGACAATGATTTACATAATGAAGAGAAACGCAAACCCACATCTTTCAAAAGGGAGAGAATGCTTCAGCAGATACGAGACAACTGCCTGGCTAACCTCAGCCACATTGGCATGCCTGTGCCATGCGTCTTCTTGGTCTCCAACTTTGATCTGGATGACTTTGATTTCCCAACACTGGAAGAGACCCTGCTGAAGGAGCTCCCTGTTCATAAGCACTACACCTTTGTGCTTCTGTTGCCCAGTTTGATGCTTCTATTGAGATGAAGAGAGATTTGCTCAAGGAGAAGATTGGCTGGATGCCCTGAAATCATTTGCTTTGAGCTTCATCCCCTTCATGGCCTGCTTTAATGGCTTTGATTTTCCCCAGCAGGAAAAGTGCTTGAAACATTACCAGAGTCATTTTGGTTTGGATGAGAAGTCACTCAAAGGGATTGCGGAGAAGCTGAGCATGTCTTTGGAGGATATCAAGAGTTTCATCAAATCCTTGAATTTCCGGTTCCTTGTGCAGGATGACAACATAGGAGATAAGGCCATGAAATGTGCTGAATGCTATTGCTCAGTAAATGGAGACCTGCCATCCACCATCTTCCAGTTTTTTAAAACCTACTTTCTACATTTGAAATTCATCAATACAGTGGCTGATGATGCTAAATTCTCTTGCATAAGACTTTAGAGAAAGTAACTCTCAGGAGATGCCAAAGAGATGGGTCAGACTGCCTAACTGAATAACAAATAGGCCTCAGGTCTTTTGTTCTGTAGGCGGGGTGGAGTTCTCCCCCCTGCCCCCCGCCACACCAAGACCAGATCTTCTCTATGATAGAGAAGATTGTCTCCATTGGACAAAAGCATTGCTCCATATTGATACTCCATTGCTATACAAAGGGGATTTGCCTATGGCATTTTTTTTTTGTACTCCCTAGGCTATTTTGCTGAAATTATGACAGAAATGCACCCCATAGTTTTCATTAATCTCCATGTATTATAAGGTAGTTTACATTTGCTTCATTTACTCAGACAATAAACATTTGGTACAATCAATATAACTGTGTCCTTTGTTCTTTTCTATGAATGATTTTCCCCAGGCCTCACGTCAATGCCCTCCTCATCAAATCAAGGGAAATTCATGAGTCAGGGAAATGTTTTAAGTGAATACTGTAGTGTATAGTTTAGGGCACTATAGCAGGGAGGAGGAAGCTCAGAGAAGATCAGGGAAGTGTTCTAAGATGTCATATTGTCAGATACTACAGGAGAACACAGTATTTCTAAGACTTTGCAAACACTGGATGGGATGAGAGACCTGTGAATAATTGGACAATAGGGACAGGAGATATAAGAGAGTAAAGGTGAAATAGGAAAGGCACTGGAAAGCAAAGATGAACTCAATTAGGCAATTTGGAGGAATAACGTGTTTTGCTTTCACTCAAATTTCCACATCAAACTCCCCATCACTGGTATAGGGTAGATGCTTTATGGTGTAACAGATGTACATGGAGGTGGCTGTCCCTCAGATCCCTTATTACACTGAAGGTCTACCCCACAGAATGAATGGCACAGGGGTAAAGGGGAGGGCGCTACTGGCCCATAATTTCCTGACTACTCCTTGCTCCCCCATTGCTCAGAGTAGAGGTCTGCAGGAGGGCAGAAGAGAGTCTGTAAGGGATAAAAGATTCTTTGTACTGCCTCATAAATAAGATATGTGAAATATTCAAAGAGAAGGAACTCTTGGCCTTCTTGTATAGCCACATTGCATTTAAAAATGTGCCTTAGATTTTGATGTGTGTTCCCAGAGCAAAATTCGCACTGGCAGGACCCATGTTGCTTACCATCTTGCCACCAGATCCCATCTATTATAAAGAGCACGGGCACTGAGGAAATCCTCCTCCTTTTTCATCTCATCAACCTGGTGTCGCTGGCAATGTCTTATACAACCTTGTCCTTTTCTAGAAGTCATGAGCTTCTCAAGATTCTCTGGCCTTTTTACTTCCAATTCATTTGCCTTAAATTAAGACAGAAAAAGTTAATTTCAAAGGATCTTTTTGAGTCCTTTTGGGAAGACACTTGTGATTAGAGCAGAGTTATCAAATATTTACAGCTGTGGGGCTTATTTTAAAGTTCCTTTTTTTTTCAGATGAGACAAAAAAATAAATCTTTTGCTGTGGGAAAGAAGAACTCAGAAGAAGGTGAAAGTAGGGGAATAAGTTTTAGTGCTTTGGTTCTATCAGACTCATCTCAAGGTTACCAAGAGTGTTCATGTGTCTGGCTGGCATTCATGAAAGGACTAAAAGATTCCCCTGACAGTGAAAAACATGAAATAGGGGGCTATTAAGAGGGTAGAGGGATGTTAGGGCTTGGGAGGAAGAGATAAAACTATGAAGGGTCTCCTATCCAAGACCTGTGAACCTAGCCAATCAATAATTGTGAGCAGTTTTGGGTGCTTTAATGTCACTGTGCAAGACTCAGTTGGTTTCTGTCTGGGGACTTCTGAAATTCCTCTAGGAGGTGTTGTGATGAAGATTGACTGTCACTTTATGCATCTGGAGTGATCCCTATCATTCAGCAGGCCTCAATATCATTTTTCTGTGCCTTAACTTTTTTGTTCTCATTGTGACCTCTCCTTGAAAACAAAATTCCTTTTCCTGGCCTCAATTTGGAGGTAGTGGCTCAGATAACCAGAGATATGATGTTGATGAAAGAGGGAAAGCCCTCCCCATTGATCTTTTTACTCCTGTGGGAATGCATACTGCAGTCTTCTCACCAGCTGTGTCAGTGGTAGTACAATCCTTGTCCTAACTTCTCTTCAGTTCAAGAGATGACATATTGGTTCTCCAAAATAGGCCATTTTTGGACCAGGTAATGTGAAAAGTCCAGCTCTCAGGCCAGCTGGATCTTTCTCTCCTACTGTAGCAGCCCTAAGTCAGCATAGCAAGGGAAAAATGAAATCATTTCCTGGGAGTCATCATCAAGAAAGGGGAAGGTAAATGAAGACATACAAATGGCTATCAGACACATGAAAAAATGTTCATCATCACTATCCATCAGGGAGATTCAAATTAAAACCACATTGAGATATCACCTTACACCAGTTAGAATGACCAAAATTAGCAAGACAGGAAACAACATGTGTTGGAGAGGATGTGGAGAAAGGGGAACCCTCTTCCACTGTTGGTGGGAATGCAAGTTGGTGCAGCCACTTTGGAAAACAGTGTGGAAATTCCTCAAGAAATTAAAAATAGAGCTTCCCTATGACCCTGCAATTGCACTCCTGGGTATTTACCCCAAAGATACAGATGTCGTGAAAAGAAGGGCCATCTGTACCCCAATGTTTATAGCAGCAATGGCCACGGTCGCCAAACTATGGAAAGAACCAAGATGCCCTTCAACGGACGAATGGATAAGGAAGATGTGGTCCATATACACTATGGAGTATTATGCCTCCATCAGAAAGGACGAATACCCAACTTTTGTAGCAACATGGACGGGACTGGAAGAGATGATGCTGAGTGAAATCAGTCAAGCAGAGAGAGTCAATTATCATATGGTTTCACTTATTTGTGGAGCATAACAAATAGCATGGAGGACAAGGGGAGTTAGAGATGAGAAGGGAGTTGAGGGAAATTGGAAGGGGAGGTGAACCATGAGAGACTATGGACTCTGAAAAACAATCTGAGTGTTTTGATGGGGCAGGGGGTGGGAGGTTGGGGGAACCAGGTGGTGGGTATTATAGAAGGCACGGATTACATGGAGCACTGTGTGTGCTGCAAAAATAATGAATACTATTACACTGAAAAGTTATAAAAAATTAAAAAAAAAATAAAGGGGGAGGTAGACTTTTTTAAAAAACATATAATGTATTTTTATCCCCAGGGGTACAGGTCTGTGAATCACCAGGTTTACATACTTCACAGCACTCACCATAGCACATACCCTCCCCAATGTCCATAACCCCATCCCCCTTCTCCCAACCCCCCTCCCCCCAGCAACCCTCAGTTTGTTTTGTGAGGTTAAGAGTCACTTATGGTTTGTCTCCCTCCTGACTCCATCTTGTTTCATTTATTCTTTTCCTACCCCCCAACCCCCCATGTTGCATCTCCACTTCCTCATATCAGGGAGATCATATGATAGTTGTCTTTCTCTGATAGACTTATTTCACTAAGCATGATACCCTCTAGTTCCATCCATGTCATTGCAAATGGCAAGATTTCATTTCTTTTGATGGCTGCATAGTATTCCACTATATATATATATATATATATATATATATATACCACATCTTCTTTATCCATTCATCTGTTGATGGACATCTAGGTTCTTTACATAGTTTGGCTATTGTAGACTTTGCTGCTATAAACATTGGAGTGCACATGCCCCTTTGGATTACTACATTTGTATCTTTAGGGTAAATACCCAGTAGTGCAATTGCTGGGTCATAGGCAAACTTTGTTTTTTTTAAAAAAGATGGGGAGGGTATGTTCTTTGGTGAGTGCTGTGAAGTGTGTAAACCTGGCGATTCACAGACCTGTACCCCTGGGGATAAAAATATATGTTTATAAAAAATAAAAAATTAAAAAAAAAGATTTTATTTATTTGAAACAGGGAAGCAGACAAAAACCCTACAGCTAATATCATAGCATTTTTAAAAAAAGATTTTATTTATTTATTTATTTGACAGACAGAGATCACAAGTAGGCAGAGAGGCAGTCAGAGAGAAAGAGAGAGGGAAGCAGTCTTCCTGCTGAGCAGAAAGCCTGACATGGGGCTTGATCCCAGGACCCCTAGATCATGACCTGAGCCAAAAGCAGAGGCTTAACCCATTGAGCCACCCAGGTGCCCCTAGCTAATATCATTCTTAATAATGAAAGACTAAATGCTTTCACCTAACATCTAGAACAAAGCAAAAAGAGCCTCTTTTACCAATCCATAATACATGATACTTGAAGTCCTAGTTTATGCAATAAGGCACGAATTAAATATATATTTTATATATTTACATTTATATATACACTTACTATGCACACATGGCATCTCCACTGAGTTCAAACAGACTATTTAAGTCTCACTGTTCTGTTTCCGAGCTTTTTTTTTTTTTTTTTTTTTTTTAAGATTTTTTCCCCTTTATTTTATTTGACAGAGCAAACACAAGCAGGACTCCTTGCTGAGCAGGGACACTGAGATCATGACTTGAGCTAAAAGCAGACACTTAACCAACTAAGCCAGCCTGGCCTCTCAATGGGAAGTCAAACTACTGATTTTTCCTGGGATGGCTTTTCTTCTATATCACTGTAAATCCAGAATATTTATTGAAATCTAATTGTGGGCAGGCTAATGCTATCATATTTGACTCTCATAACAAGCTGAAGTATGGCACTTTTATCACCCATTTTTTTTTCAAATAATTTCTTGAAAAATCTCCACACTGTTTTCCAAAGTGGCTGCACCAACTTGCATTCCCACCAACAGTGGAAGAGGGTTCCCCTTTCTCCACATCCTCTCCAACACATGTTGTTTCCTGTCTTGCTAATTTTGGTCATTCTAACTGGTGTAAGGTGATATCTCAATGTGGTTTTAATTTGAATCTCCCTGATGGCTAGTGATGATGAACATTTTTTCATGTGTCTGAAAGCCATTTGTATGTCTTCATTGGAGAAGTGTCTGTTCATATCTCCTTCCCATGTTTTGATATGATTATCTGTTTTGTGTGTGTTGAGTCTGAGGAGTTCTTTAGAGATCCTGGATATCAACCTTTTGTCTGTACTGTCATTTGCAAATATCTTCTCCCATTCCGTGGGTTGCCTCTTTGTTTTCTAGACTGTTTCCTTTGCTGTGCAGAAGCTTTTGATATTGATGAAGTCCCAAAAGTTTATTTTTGTTTTTGTTTCCTTTGCCTTTGGAGACATAGCTTGAAAGAAGTTTCTGTGGCTGATATCGAAGAGGTTACTGCCTATGTTCTCCTCTAGGATTCTGATGGATTCCTGTCTCATGTTGAGGTCTTTTATCCATTTCAAGTTTATCTTTGTGTACAGTGTAAGAGAATGGTCAAGTTCCATTCTTCTACATATAGCTGTCGAGTTTTCCCAGCACCATTTATTGAAGAGACTGTCTTTTTTCCACTGTATATTTTTTTCTGCTTTGTCAAAGATTATTTCACCATGGAGTTGTGGGTCCATATCTGGGCTCTCTACTCTGTTCCACTGGTCTACGTGTCTGTTTTTATGCCAGTGCCATGCTGTCTTGGTTATCACAGCTTTGTGGTAAAGCTTGAAATCAGGTAACATGATTCCGCCAGTTTTATTTTTGTTTTTCAACATTTCCTTAGCGATTCGGGGTCTCTTCTGATTCCATACAAATTTTTGAATTATTTGCTCCAGCTCTTTGAAAAATACCGGTGGAATTTTGATTGGAATGGCATTAAAAGCATAGATTGCTCTAGGCAGTATAGACATTTTACCAACGTTTATTCTTCCAATCCAAGAACATGGAATGGTCTTCCATCTTTTTGTGTCTTCTTCAGTTTCTTTCATGAGAGCTCTGTAGTTCCTCGAGTACAGTTCCTTTACCTCTTTGGTTAGGTTTATTCCCAGGTATCTTATGGTCCTTGGTGCTAAAGTAAATGGAATCAATTCTCTAATTTCCCTTTCTGTATTCTCTTGTTAGGGTATAAGAAAGCCACTGTTTCCTGTACATTGACTTGGTATCCTGCCACGTTACTGAATTGCTGTATGAGTTCTAGTAGTTTGGGAGTGGAGTCTTTTGGGTTTTCCATATAAGGAATCATGTCATCTGTGAAGAGAGAGAGTTTGACTTCTTCATTGCCAGTTTGGATACCATTCATTTCTCTTTGCTGTCGGATTGCAGTTGCTAGGACTTCTAATACTATGTTGAACAAGAGTGGTGAGAGTGGGCATCTTTTTAATGTGCTTTGGATCCTGTTTGCTAGGATATTGTTAAGAATCTTAGCATCCATATTCATCAGTGATATTGGTCTGAAAAATTGGCAAAGGACTGGAACAGACACCTCACTGAAGAAGATATAGAGATGGCAATAATGATATGAAAAGATGCTGTGATGATCCACAGCATGTATAATTAAGGAATTGTAAATTAAAAGAACAATGAGGGGCGCCTGGGTGGCTCAGTGGGTTAAGCCACTGACTTCGGCTCAGGTCATGATCTCAGGGTCCTGGGATCGAGTTCCACGTTGGGCTCTCTGCTCAGAAGGAGTCTGCTTCCCTTTCTCTCTCTCTCTGCCTGCCTCTCTGTCTTCTTGTGTTCTCTCTCTGTGAAATAAATAAATAAAATCTTTTTAATAAATAAATAAATAAATAAACGATGATATATCACTACACATCTATTAGAATGGCTAAAATCCAAAATACTGACAACATAAAATGCTTTTGACAATGAGGAACAAGAGAAACTCTCATTCATTCTGGTGAGAACACCAAAATGGTGCTACCACTTTGGAAGACAGTTGGGCAGTTTCTTACAAAACTATACATATTCTTACCATATGATCCAGCAATCGGGTACTCACCCAAAAGAGCTGAAAACTTTGTGTACACAAAAACCTGCATATAAACCTGTGTTTATAACAGCTTTACCCATAAGTGCCAAGAGTTGGAAGTAAACAAGATGTCCTTCAGGAGGAAAATGGATAAACTGTGGTCCATTGAGACAATGGGATATGATTCAGCGATAAAGAGAAATGGCTATCAAGCAATGAAAAGACATGGAACAAACTTAAAATTCATCATAATAAGTGAAAGAAGTCAATTTGAAAAGCTTCATGTTGCAAGGTTCCAACTATATGACCTTCTAGAAAAGGCAGAACTATGCAAATGGTATAAAGGTCAGCGGTTTGTAGCAGTTAGGAGAGGAGAAGGATGAATAGGCAGAGCACAGAGGATTTTTAGGCCAGTGAAAATGTTGCTTGGCTTTTTAAGCATTGTGGGGAATGAAGGGACAGAATTTAAATTCACTTTTATGATTTTTAAAAGATTGGATAATATGTTTCTACAAAGAAGGCTCCTCTGAGTAACATAGAAATGAACATGGTAGCAGAAAGTGGAAAAAAGGCTACATCTCTTGTGAGCTCACGTTCTCTGAAGCCCTGTCACTTAGTGGAGACAGTAACTATTTGATGAATAGCAAATGGTAGTCTTTCAGATTCCCGAGATTTTCACTAAGGATCGTGAATGGATTTTTAAAAAATGTCTACAGTGCAAGTACCTGCAAATAACTGACATTTTGGAGAGAATATTTTAATCAGCAGAGAAGGTCAAAATGACAAGGTTCCACGGTCAGATTAAACATATGGGATTAAAAAATAAATATAAAAAAAGATTTTTTTAAAAGGACTTCTTTTTTTTAAAGGACTTTAAACAAAAGTCCTTTTTAAGAGACAGCTGGCTGTTTAAACCAAAAGTACAACTCACTGAGAGAATCACCACATTATTTATTTGGGTAGAAAGGACCTGGGGGCCCATTCTGCAGAGGAAAAATTAGAATCACTAACAGGCCTCATGCCTTGCATAGCCAGTGGCTAGAATGCTTGCCTCATGAGACCCTGTGCTAGAACGCCACTAGAACCATCTAGAACTATGTTAGTCTTTTTTGGAAGCCAACAAGTGTTAGACCAGTTAAGAGCACAGTATCAATAAGTCACGTTAAGTTATAATGATTGTCGATATCTTTAAAAGCCTTGTCAAGTTCCTTTTTGAGTAACCCTCACCCCACCCTTAGAGAAATTTATCTGTGGTTCACCTCTTTGAAATACCTCATTGTTGTTCCACATTTACCATAGCCAAAAAGAAAAAAAAAAAGCTTTTTATTAACAAAGTGTTCAGAAGGGGGCGCCACTGAAAACAATGAGAGTTTTTGCTGCCGGGGCTGCCGGGACAATTTTGTTGCAGAAACAGCTGAAATCATTCAGGTCAGACAGAGCCAAGGGCTGGAGGGATTTTTAAAATTACAAAAACCGAACCAAATCAAACCAAAACAAAAATCAAAACCAATGGCCAAGATATCAAGTTTGCTACTAAAGGTATGACATTCTCCTAAGACATGCGAGTGACTTGATCAATATATTTATATATTTATATTTGAAGAAGAAGGAACTATTTGATGCAGCAAATCCACGTTGATTAAAAATTACCAGGTATGGGGGCTCCTGGGTGGCTCAGTGGTTTAGGCCTCTGCCTTCGGCTCAGGTCATGATTTCAGGGTCCTGTGATGGAGCCCCACATCGGGCTCTCTGCTCAGCGGGGAGCCTGCTTCCCCCCCCCCCCCCGCCTGCCTCTCTACCTACTTGTGATCTGTCTGTCAAATGGGTAAATAAGATCTTTAAAAAAAGAATTACTAGGTATGAAATACATCGAGGGTATGGGAAGGAAAATGATTTCACCTGATCTGACTAGGAAGTGGTTGAAGCCTGAATTAAAGTGATATAAAAAGAGTAAAGACCTGGGAAATATATGGGGAAAAAATCCCTAGAAAAACAGCAATAATATCTGGCTACTCTTTATTGATCCAGATCCTGCGGTAGGCAAAGAAGAACTGGTTTTAGCCAGAGGATGATCTCCGTTTGTCTTCATGATCTGGCATTTCCTGCAAGCCAGGCATGGGGCTCTGCACTAGAGCTGCAAATGCTGGGGGGCCCTCACTGTCCCTTTTCTCTTCTCAGGGGGACAACGGGCATGTCCATGGTGCAGTGTGACAGGCTTTACCACAGGGAGATAAAAGACTGCCAAGGGTAGGTTGGAGCTGGGAAAAGCCACTTAGGAACAGATTTTCAGGGGAGGTGATAGACAAGGGCAAAGCGAAGAATGAGGATGAGTGTGTCAAGTTTCAAAGTGCCAGGAGGCAGCACAGTGCATTTGGGAAACTACAGCAAGTTCATGACAACCGACAACTGATCTGACAGCATCATCTGGGGATGGAGGCTGAGCCCCGGGGTTAACATTGGGGGTGAGATGGTTTGTATACTATGCCGAGGAGGTGAGGTACTACACTGTGGGGGCACAGGGAGCTACCGGAGGATTTCAAATATCAGAATCGTAACCATAATATAGTATTTAATTGCATCCTAGCTTTCATCAAGGGTAAGATGCAATATAGTTTATGTTCGACTAAGAAAGAGAAATGCTGTCAGTTAAACTAGGATATGTCATCAAGTGCAAGGTGAGTGCCACCTTAAGAGATATTAAAATGGTGGGGAGGACAAATCTTAGAACAAGTAAATTGTGGTACTAGAATAATTAAGAAAGGTCGAACACTTGGATCAACTAAAAAAAGTGATTATTGCTTACCATGTGCCCCAAACTATATTAAGTCTTAGAACAAGAGACGTTCTCGTCTTGATGCCCCACAGCTGTTAGATCCAAGGTACAGAGGGCAGTAGCCAACTACCAGCAGGCCCCAAGTGCCATGTGAAGACTCTAAGAGCAACTGCCTTTGAGAGAGAAAACGGTTGAGAGTGGGCTTTCTGAGGTAAGAGAAACCAGCATGGCCCATTAGGCCACACCAACTCATGAGGGCTGCCCTGGGCACATACATGCATTGTGACCCTCAGCCTGAGCCTATTTTCAGCATGGCCCCCTTAGGAGCTGGACTAAGAACCTGCATATTGGGCCTGCCTTGCCCCTAGGCCCGAATCCTAACACACAGTGTTGTTTTCCAGGCGGCTGCACCCAGAGTACGTCTCTGGAATCCCTCTATTTGGGGGACCCCTGAGACAGAAACGGGACTCTTCCCTTCCCCTAGGATGACACCAAACTGCTGAGAGCCTGGTAGAATCCCCAGAGACAGAGAATCTTTCAATGCCCCATGAGGCCACCCCTACACTGCTTCTAATCCTAGACACACAAATCAGAGACAAAGGCTTAAGCTACAACTTCACACTTGCCCTAATATCAGATCCCAGAAAGCTATCATCAGGGTCTCTGGATCGTACCTCCACAACCTTGGCCCTAACCATAACCTGAGTTTTTGTTTCCAGACATCTGTTCCCAAAAGCCCTGGGCAAACACACACAGCAGGTTGAGGTATCTGGAGCTACACCACGGGACTGTGCCTGCACTCCCAAAGGAAACTGTGCCATTTACAGTTGCCAATTCCCTCCAGATTAGGAGAACCCTGCAAGGCCTCTGGAGCCTCCCCAGTTTTGTACGCCACCGTTAACAAAATGCGCAGTCTGAAACACCCCGAGAACCTATTTCCAAGCAGACACCCAGGTAAATGGCCCTAGAGACAGAAGATTGAAACTGATATGCCCCTAGGCCCTAATCTGAACTCTAGCTTAAGTTTTCAGGCATCTGTACCCAGAGGCCTGGTCTCAAATACCAACATAGCGGGTCCCGAGAACAAAACAGAACACCCTCTGTCCCCAGAAGGGAACCTATTATGTGGAGCTGTGTCAAAGCCTCTGCGCAGGAGAATCCTGCATGGCCCCTGACCACTGCCACATTCCAAGATCTCCGTGGACGCAAACCTGCATTATGACCCAAAAGCATGAGACTCATCCTTCTCGGTTGCTCATTCCAGAGGCAGCAGATGGAACCTGCATTATTCCTAGGCACCAATGGGAACGCTAGGAGGAGTTTCAAACATCCAACATAGAGCCCTGCTCTTGAATCTTTCAGTGTGGGGAAACATTGAGCCAACAAACAGAACTCCCCATGTCCTGCAGAAGAAAACCTTGCACTTAGGAGCAGCTCACAAGCCCCAGAATGGGGAAAGCTCCACGGCCTCATGAGGCTACTCCTCCATTAGGCAGCCATCATGGACACAAATTCCAGCCTGAGGGACATTCTGCCACTCACCATTGTTAGGATACGGAGTCGACCACCCCTCAATTAGACAGAGAACACTATCGATAATGCAAGTCACACGGCGAGGTTTATTTCCAGCTAGCTGAGGTCCAAGTATCCGTCTGGCGCAGCGGGTTTCAACAAGGACCCCGAGCTCTCAAAGCCAAGGGTTTATATAGCATTTTCAAGGCACTTTTTCATAACTACATACATATCATGCACTCCACTTTGACAGTTTAACTTTGTTTAACCTTTTGACACCCTGGCGTCATCCTGGCGGTTAAGCGAGATTTAGGTTTAGAGGAAATTTAACTTTATTTACATTTCCTTCTGCCTCAGCCTCCTTTCCTTTTATGGTGCGACCTTAGGCCTTGAGGAACTGAGCCCTTTGTCTGTTGAAATTGGGCCATTTGAAGAGATAGCCCTTTTTGTTGTAAATCACCAGGACACCAGGTAGATTCCTGTCTTGCAGGAAACTATTTGTTTTTCTTTAACACCCGGTCCCTGTGGCACCATTGCCTAACCGCCCTGGTGGTGTATGATTAAGTTGTTTTTTCAGGTTTTAGCTATTTTCTCTTATCTCTTTCTCTTATCTCAAGTGCGCCCTGTGGGCTGGTTAGGGATGCTCAGTAAAATGGCTTCCCGGCCTTCAGGATTGCCATTATTATGCTAACCCACACTTACAGTGCACAGCTTTTGCTTTGCCAAGATGGATGTACTTATGTCAGGGCTAGACTCGAGGTGGGTACAGCCTTGTTTTTCTTGGCCTTCACACCTGGAGCTGGTTTCTGGGACTTGTTTTTAAGTCCCCTGGGGGAGGGGAGCAGGGACAGTAAAATAGGTCCTTACAGCCATTACTTCAGATGTTGGAGATCTCGATTCAGCCTCTGCAGATTGGTCCTGCCATGCCCTAGGTCCTAAACCTAAAACTAGCTTGTGTTTTCAGACTTCCATCCTCACACTTCTGCCCCACAAGACCTCCAGGTTGGAAATTCTGGAGGCACAACACAGCATTCTGCATGTCGACCAGAAGGAAAAAGTGGCCTGTGGGGCTGCACAAACACACAAATGAAGATCAACGTGCACAGACTTCGATGGAACTGCAATTTCATAGGCCACCCTGTGCACTGATGCTCTCTCTGACACAGCCCTAGTCCAGACCACCTGTCAGCCACACAGTTAGCTGAACGCATATCCAGCAGATCAGAACTGCCAGGGCCCTCGCTGTCATCTCTATGGAACCTAGGTTTTCAGACATCTGTCCCCAGATCTTATCTCAAATCCCTGCACCTGGGGGAACCTGGTGCTCAGAACAGAACTCCTCCTTTCCCATTTCAAGAAAGCTTGCTGTTGGGATGCTGATGGGGGTCAAAGTGATATACTCAAGAGTAGAATAAACCTGAATGGCCCATGAGGCCACGCCCATGCCTGAGGGTCACCTTGGGCACAAACATGCATTGTGACCCTCAGCAAGAACCCATTTTCCAATAAGGCCTCTCAGAGGCTTGTCCAAGCGCTCGCATATCGCATATCGGGCTGGCCATGACCCTAGGCCCCAATCTTAAGCAAAGGTGGGGTTTTCTGGTTGTCCGTACCTGGGGCTCTGCTCTGAAATCCCTCTTTAGGAGGGACCCTTGAGACAGAAAACAGGACTCCTCCTTTCCCACAGAATGACCCCAAATGATTGGGAGCTGGGCGAAATCCACAGAAAGGGAGAATCGTTCATGGCCCATGAAGCCACCCCTACATTCCACGGCCATCCTTGACACAAAATCCAGATACAAAAGCCTGAGCTACGGCCTCACACTTTCTCTTATTTCCTATCCAGAGGCACTCCCCTCAGTCTGTAGATCCAGCCTGCCATGCCCTCGGCCCAATACCTAAGCTGAGTATGTGTTTTTACACTTCTGTCCCCACAGCCCTGATCCACACAGCCTTGAGGCTGAGGTCTCTGGAGCAACAACACAGGTCTGTGCCTTCCCTCTCAAAGGAAACTTGGCCCATTCCATTGGCCACAACCCTACAGATTAGGAGAAACCTACAGTTCCCCTGAGGCCACCCCAGTTGCTTAGTCCACCCTGGACAAAAAGGTGCTTTCTCACACAACCTGAGCAACTACCTCCACTCAAACACGCAGACAGATGTCCCACAAACAGAAGATTGAACCAGACATGCCCTTAGGCCCTAATCTGAATGCTAGCTTAGATTTGCAGGCATGTCTCCTCAGAGGACTGGTCTCCAATACTAGCATATGGGGTTTCCTGAGGCACAAAACAGAGCACCTCTTGTCTCCACATGGGAAGCTTGCTATGGGGAGCTGTGTAAAACCCTCTGGGTAGGAGAATCCTTCAGGGCCCCTGAGCCACCGCCACATTCCAGGGTCTCCATGGACACAAACCCACATTATGACCCAACCTCATGAGAGTCCATTTCAACTCAGCCCCCTGGGTAGCTCTGCCCATAGTGAGCAGATCGAATCTCCCTTGTCCTTAGGAGCCAAAGGAAATGTGAGCCAATGAAAATACAGGTATCCATCCTTAGAGCCCTGTTTTCAAGTCTTTCTGTATAGTGCATCCTTGAGCCATGCAAGAGGACTCGCCTGTCCCACTGAAGGAAATGTTGCAGTTTGGAGCAGCTCATATCCCCCAGAGTGGGCAAACCTCCATGGCCTCACGAGGCCCCCTCTTCATTAAGGTGCCATCTTGGACACAAACTCCAGCCTGAGCCAACGTCTGATCCTCCCCCTTACTTCAGAGGTCTGAGATCTCAATTCAGACTCTGCCGAGTGGGCCTGCCATGCCCTCGACCCGAAAGATATCCCTAGCTTGTGTTTTCTGGAATTCCGTCCTTACACTCCTGGCTCAAAAGACCGCCAGATTGGGAATTCTGGAGCCACAACTCAGCACTCTGCCTGCGCACCAGAAAAAAAAAAAAAGTGCACTATGGGCCTGCCCAGAAACCCCAAAAGAGGATCAACCTGCTCGGCCCACGAACGCACCCCAATTTTCTAGGCTGTACTGTGCACTAAGGTTCTGTCTGACACAGGCTGAGCCCAGACCTCCTATCACACGCCCAGATAGCTGGCAGCATATGCAGCAGATCGAACACCCCAGGCCCTCAGCCATCATCTCTTCCCAACCTAGGGTTTTAGCCATCTGTCCCTACACCTTCTCTCAAATCCCTGCATATGGGGGAACCTGATGCACAAAACAGAACTTTTCCTTCTCCATGGCAAGAAAGCTTGCTTTCTGGTCGCTGTACCTGGAACTCTGCTCTGGAATCCCTCTTTTGGAGGGACTCCTGAGACAGAAAATAGGACTTTTGCCTTCCCACACAATTACCCCAAAGTTTGGGAGCCGGGCCAAATCCCAAGAGAGGGAGAATTGTCCATTGCCCTTGAGGCTACTACCTCTACATTCCTTGGCCATCCTTGACACAAAATCCAGAAACAAAATCCTGAGCAACCACCACACACTCGCCCTTCTTTCATATCCAGTGGAGCTCCCCTCAGTCTGTAATTCGGGCCTGCCATAACCGTGGTCCAAAACCTAACTCGAGATGGTGTCTGCGCGCTCATCTGTAGGGCCCTGTGGCTGAGGCTTCTTCAAGTACGTTTGGAAATCACGTCTGTCTACCTAGAACAGGGTTCTCATGGACGGCGCAGGCCGCATGCACCAGCCTCCCAGGTGAGATGGCTGCACTGCTCCCTTTCGCCTCACACATGCTTCCGAAGGCATCTGTGTTCTCTGGCAGGAGCGAGTTTGCGGAGGTACCTTTTCTCGACAGCATTGTTGGAGGGGCTGCTCTCCCAGCAGACCTGTTTCTCGCTCCCAGGAAAGGGCCCGGCATGTTCCTTGAGCCTCCACACACCCTGTGGAGAGTGCTGCTGTCTTCTGCCTGGGTGGATGCAGTTTTGGGGTGACCGGCACTCATGGCAGTTTGGGCCCTGGGCCTCTTCGGCACTGGGCATGGGCTCTGGCTTCCAGAACGATGCTAGATGAACGGCAGCTTTCCCCGCCCTGTAAACTCCCAAAAGTGCACAAGGAATAAATTGACAACCTGAATAGACTGGTATCTAGTGAGGAGATTGAAGCAGTGATCAAAAACCTCCCAAAAAACAAGAGCCCAGGACCTGATGGATTCCCTTGGGAATTCTACCAAACTTTCAAAGAACAAAGCACACCTATTCTCCTGAGGCTGTTTCAAAAAATGGAAGCAGAAGGAAAACTTCCAGACTCTTTTTATGAAGCCAGCATTACCCTGATCCTCAAACCAGGCAAAAACCACACCAAATAGGAGAATTTCAGAACAATATCACTGATGAATATGGATGCTAAGATTCTTAACAAGATCCTAGCAAACAGGATCCAAAGCACATTAAAAAGATTATCCACCATGACCAGGTGGGATTCATCCCTGGGTTACAAGGATGGTTCAACATTCACAAATCAATCAATGTGATAGAACAAATCAATAAGAGAAGAGAGAAGAACCACATGGTCCTCTCCATTGACGCAGAAAAAGCATTTGACAAAATCCAGCATCCATTCTTTATCAAAACGTGTCAAAGTATAGGGATAGAGGGAACATTCCTGAACTTCATAAAATCTATCTATGAAAGACCCACAGCAAATATCATCCTACATGGGAAAAAGCTCGCAGCCTTCTGGTTGAGATCAGGAACATGACAAAGATGCCCACTCTCACCACTCTTGTTCAACATAGTATTAGAAGTCCTAGCAACTGCAATCCGACAGCAAAGAGAAATGAATGGTATCCAAACTGGCAATGAAGAAGTCAAACTCTCTCTCTTCACAGATGACATGATTCCTTATATGGAAAACCCAAAAGACTCCACTCCCAAACTACTAGAACTCATACAGCAATTCAGTAACGTGGCAGGATACCAAGTCAATGTACAGGAAACAGTGGCTTTCTTATACCCTAACAAGAGAATACAGAAAGGGAAATTAGAGAATTGATTCCATTTACTTTAGCACCAAGGACCATAAGATACCTGGGAATAAACCTAACCAAAGAGGTAAAGGAACTGTACTCGAGGAACTACAGAGCTCTCATGAAAGAAACTGAAGAAGACACAAAAAGATGGAAGACCATTCCATGTTCTTGGATTGGAAGAATAAACGTTGGTAAAATGTCTATACTGCCTAGAGCAATCTATGCTTTTAATGCCATTCCAATCAAAATTCCACCGGTATTTTTCAAAGAGCTGGAGCAAATAATTCAAAAATTTGTATGGAATCAGAAGAGACCCCGAATCGCTAAGGAAATGTTGAAAAACAAAAATAAAACTGGCGGAATCATGTTACCTGATTTCAAGCTTTACCACAAAGCTGTGATAACCAAGACAGCATGGCACTGGCATAAAAACAGACACGTAGACCAGTGGAACAGAGTAGAGAGCCCAGATATGGACCCACAACTCCATGGTGAAATAATCTTTGACAAAGCAGAAAAAAATATACAGTGGAAAAAAGACAGTCTCTTCAATAAATGGTGCTGGGAAAACTCGACAGCTATATGTAGAAGAATGGAACTTGACCATTCTCTTACACTGTACACAAAGATAAACTTGAAATGGATAAAAGACCTCAACATGAGACAGGAATCCATCAGAATCCTAGAGGAGAACATAGGCAGTAACCTCTTCGATATCAGCCACAGAAACTTCTTTCAAGCTATGTCTCCAAAGGCAAAGGAAACAAAAACAAAAATAAACTTTTGGGACTTCATCAATATCAAAAGCTTCTGCACAGCAAAGGAAACAGTCTAGAAAACAAAGAGGCAACCCACGGAATGGGAGAAGATATTTGCAAATGACAGTACAGACAAAAGGTTGATATCCAGGATCTCTAAAGAACTCCTCAGACTCAACACACACAAAACAGATAATCATATCAAAACATGGGAAGGAGATATGAACAGACACTTCTCCAATGAAGACATACAAATGGCTTTCAGACACATGAAAAAATGTTCATCATCACTAGCCATCAGGGAGATTCAAATTAAAACCACATTGAGATATCACCTTACACCAGTTAGAATGACCAAAATTAGCAAGACAGGAAACAACATGTGTTGGAGAGGATGTGGAGAAAGGGGAACCCTCTTCCACTGTTGGTGGGAATGCAACTTGGTGCAGCCACTTTGGAAAACAGTGTGGAGATTTTTCAAGAAATTAAAAATAGAACTTCCCTATGACCCTGCAATTGCACTACTTGGTATTTACCCCAAAGATAGAGATGGATTGAAAAGAAGGGTCATCTGTACCCCAATATTTATAGCAGCAATGGCCACAGTCGCCAAACTGTGGAAAGAACCAAGATGCCCTTCAATGGATGAATGGATAAGGAAGATGTGGTCCATATACACTATGGAGTATTATGCCTCCATCAGAAAGGACGAATACCCAACTTTTGTAGCAACATGGAGGGGACTGGAAGATATTATGCTGAGTGAAATAGTCAAGCAGAGAGAGTCAATGATCATATGGTTTCACTTATTTGTGGAGCATAACAAAGAGCATGGAGGACAAGGGGAGATGGAGAGGTGAAATGAGTTGGGGAATCGGAAGGGGAGGTGAACCATGAGAGACTATGGACTCTGAAAAATAACCTGAGGGTTTTGAAGAGGCGGGGGGGGGGGAGTGGGAGTTTGGGGGAGCCAGGTCGAGGGCACGTATTGCATGGAGCACTGGGTGTGGTGCAAATATAAAGAATACTGTTACACTGAAACGAAATTTTAAAAAAATCTGTATTTTGGTTTGTGTCTTTTTTCTCCTTTATGTATGAATGTTTGTTTCCTCAACTCTACACAAGAGTGACATCATATGGTATTATCTTCCTCTGATTGACTGTTTTCACTTAGGATAATCTTCTCTAGTTCCATCCATGTGGCTGCAAATGGCAAGATTTCATTTTTTTGCCTGAGTAATATTCCTCTGTGTGTGTGTATGCATCTCATTTCATTTATCACTTTATCAACAGACACTTTGGTTGCTTCTGTATTGTGATCTTTTAAATATTGCTGGAAGAAACAAAGGGGTGCATGTATCCTTTTGTGCTCTTGTTTTCATGTGCTTAAGGTAAATACCCAGTAGTGTTGTTGCTGGATCCAGGGCAACTCTATGTTTAACGCCTTGAGGACCCTCCATACTGCTTTCCAGAGTGGCTGCAGCAGGTTGTTGTTCCCCCAACTGTGCATGAAAGTCCCCTTTTTCCACACCCTCCCAGCACCTGCTGTTCCTTGTGTTGTTGATGGGAGCCATTCTGACAGTATGTGGTAATATCTCATTTTACTTCTGGTTTGTATTTTCCTGAGCTTGGGTGATGGTGAAGCAGCTTTTCATGGGACCGTTGGCCATCTCTATTTCTTCTTCAGAAAAATGTCCGTGTCTTCAGACTATTTTTTAACCAGATTACTTGTTTTTGTGGTGTTGAGTTTTATCCATTCTATATATTTTGGATACTATCCCTTTATTGCATAGGATATTTGTAAATACCTTCTCCCTTTCAGTAGGTTGTCTTATTATTATTACTTCTTCCTAGTTTTCCTGTGTGGAAACTTTTTATATTTTTTTATATAGTCTCAGTAGGTTATTTTTGCTTTTCTTTCCTTTGCCTCAGGAGACAGTCTAGAAAAAATGCTGCTTGGTCCATGTCAAGAAGTTACTGTCTGCGTCCTCTTGTAGGGTTTTTATGGTTCCTGATCTTTCACTGAGGGCTTGAAAGTGTTTTGCGTTTGTTTGTCTCTATGGTGTAAGGAAGCAGAGTAACTGCATTCTTTTGTTCGTGGCTGTCCAGTTTTTCCAAAACCGTTTGTGGTAAGGACTTTCTTTTTCCTTTTTGATATTCTTGCCTGCTTTGTGGAAGATAAATTGGGCACACAACTGTGGGTTTATATCTGAGCTTCTGTCCTGTTCCCTTGGTTTCTGTGTGTATTTTTGTGCCAGGACCATCCTGTTAGGATGACTACAGCTTTGTAGTAGAACTTGAAATCTGGAATTGTGACTCCTCCAGCTTTGTTTTCCTTTCTCAGTATTGTGTTGACTGTTCAGTATCTTTGCTGGTTCCATACAGATTTTTAGGAGTGTTTGCTTGAGTTCTTTTTGTTTAACTTAAATTCAATGAGCCAACTTAGACTACATCATTAGTTTCAGATGTAGTGTTCAATAATAGATCAGGTGTGTGCAACACCCAGTAGTCATTGCATCCCATGCCCTCCTTAATGTCCATCACCCAGTTACCGCATCCCCTAGCCACCTCCCCTCCAGCAACCCTCAGTTTGTTTCTGTAACAAACCCAACAGTTTGTTTCTGTACTGAAGAATCTCTCATGGTTTTTCTCCCTTTCTGATGACTTCCCATTCAGCTTTCCCTCCCTTCCCCTCTGATCGTCTGTGGTGTTTTTTCTATTTCACATAGGAGTGAACTCATGTACAACTGTCTTTCTCTGATAGACTTATTTTGCTCAGCATAACACCCTCCAATTCCATCCAGGTGGATGTGATGCTAAGTCTTCATCCTCTCTGATGGCTGAATAATATTCTGTTGTAGATATGAACCACATCTTCTTTATCCATTCATCTGTTCATGAACATCTGAGCTCTTTCCATACTTTGGCTAGAGAGGATAATGTTGCAATGAACATTGGGGAGCAGGTGCCACTAGTTTTTATTCAATCTGTGTCTTTGGGGTAAATACCTAGTAGTGCAATTGTTGTGTCATACGGTAGCTCTATCTTTAAGTTTTTGAAGAAACTTGATAAAATTTGGCAGAGTGGCTGTACGAGCTTACTTTTCCACCAGCAGTGTAAGAGGATTCCCCTTTCACCACGTCCTCACCATTTGTTTTTCCCTGCCTTGATAATTTTAGCCATGCCAGCTGTTGTAAGGTGGTATCTCATTGTGGTTTTGATTTGTATTTCCCTGATGCTAAGTGATGTGGAGCACTTTTTCATGGGTCTTTTGATCTCTTGTATGTCCTTTTGGTAGAAAGTTGTGTTCATGTTTATACCTACGTCTTAATCTAGGATAGGGGTGGTCCAAGGAGCATGGAAGGTGTGATCTGCTTAGGTGTGGAGACCTTCACAGACGTCTGAATTGAGGGCTAGAGTTAAGGAGAGTATCAGGCTCAGGCTTTGCATTCAGTATGGTTTTGAACTATAAATAAGCAGGGATTGGTTCAAGATTTCATTCAGATTTCATCTCTAAATCCTTTCTGCAGTTCCAAAAGTCATGATTTCTGACTTTGTTGTAGGATGAGCCCTCTGCTTTGCTTAGGTGTCCCCATTCCCTGGGGATCTGGAGCCAGGCCTCTGGGCATGGTCCTTTAAAAAGCCAATCTAGGGTGAGGGTTGGGGCCTAGGATCATGGCAGGTTCACTCTGCCAGCTGTGTGCATCAGGGCATGGTCAGGGTCAGTGTCAGGCTCCAGGTTTGAGTCCAGCCAGCACTGAATGTGGGGGTTGCTTTCGGTGGGCATGCAGATTTCTCCTGCTCTGAACCATTTCTGGAGTTCCAAATGGCATGGTTTCCTTCTGGGTGGCAGGTGGAATCCTCTGGATTTGCTCCGGTGTCCTTAGTCCCTGGGGCTTTGGCATCAGGTCTCTGGGAACAGACCCCTCTGAGCCCAACCTAGGGTCAGGGTTGGGGTCAAGTTTTACAGTCAGGGTTTAGGGTCACAGGTTAGGGTCAAGGGTTAAGGTTAGGGGTTTGGGGTAGGGTTAGGGTCAGGGGTTGAGGTAGGAGTAGGTTTAGGGTTGTGCTAGGGTTAATTTTTTTGCCATTCCTGTGGGACAGAAAGCATGCTACTGTATTATATCCTCCTTGCACACTGTGGCTAACAAAGGGGAAGCACATGCTCACCCGCATAAGTTCACACTTACACCTTTGTTTCTGAGCATCACTATCATGTACAGTGAATTCCTGTTGGGCTGCAGACATGTAGATGTGCCATTTAAGGTTTAAATAGAGGAGGATGGAGATGGAGTTCTGGCTAAAAGGATGGAAGTCCTTGCCTCTGGGGGTGAAGAAATTACATTTTACCCAGAAGGCGCTATGCTCTGTTCAAAGAAGTGACATGATCCTAGGACCTTTGAGACCAGGGATTGACACAGACTTTTCCATAAGGTCTCTGTAAAAATTTTCTGTCAGGTTTGCTGTCCATGTGGTGTCTCTGAGAATGACTCCACTCTTGCACTGTGGCTTGAGAGCAGCCACAGACCATCCATAACTCATGTTCCAGCCACACTTTATTGACAGAATACAGGGAGAGGTCCCATTTGGCCCATGGGTGATAGTTTCCCACACTCCAGATCTGCAACATGATGGATGATGGGGGAGAGGGCTCTTCTTTTCCAGTGGCAGAGTGGGAGTACACTGGGACATATCCTGCCTGACCCTGGACCCTCCACTTGAAAGGAAAAAAAGATGATAGTGAGACTGGCCAAAAATGAAGGCCTCAGGAATTCTCCTGCCTTTCTCTGTAGGCCTCAAGTTTGCCACAAGACGTTTGTCTGTGGTTGAATTCCATGTGGGTATTGTTTGGCTGAGACAGTCCCCATTGCCTGGTGGGTATATCTTGCAGGTTATATACCACCTAGATGGTCATCTTGTTCAGGCCAAGACCATGAGCACATTTCAGGTTCTCCTGAGTTAGCAGAGGTTGTAGCATGTGTGGGCTTCAGGACAAGTCTGATTCAGCCCTCAGCAATGTAATGGAGCATCTGGCTTCCTGAGCTCTCTGTGGCACTGGCACAGGCCTGGCTGAGGCCACTTCTGCAGTCATGATGGAAACCCCCCCTGACCTAGGCAGTTCACCCCATCCTTGGCCCTGCAGGCTAAGACCCAAGGTTCCTCCCACCTCATTGGCTGGGACCAGGTCACATGCCCATGAATGAACCAATCCCTGGAGCCAGAGAGTGGAGCCATGGAGGTTGGCACATGTTGTTAGGACCTCTGTTGTAATGACTTTTCTAATGGCTGTGGTGGCAAGATCTTATGGGATGCATCTGTTAATAAAACGAATATTAATTTCTGATAGTAAGTGGGTCCAAGGTGCTGGCTTAGCACCTAGCACCTCAGTCCCAGCACCTCAGTACTGATGTACTTCTCTGCAGAGACAATGGCTGAGGAGCAAAGTGGATGGAAACTGGCCCAGAGTGCACAAGAGAAGTGTGTGTGTTTAGGGATTGGGGATAATAGCTCTGGGCAAGCTATAGCTCCAACTTACCTAGGTTCAAGAAGGTGCAGTGAATCCGTGGTGTTTCACCATCCATCATTTTGCAGATGGAGACTATGCCTTTGCATAGAGTCTGGCAAGACTTGTTCCAAGTCTTCTCTAGTTGGTACGGAAGTCGGGAAGAGAGTACCCTCCCTCTGCTGGGATAGGCATGAGAGGCTGAGTGCTCTCAAGAAAGTGTCTGGCTTTCTGTGAGCCTGCACACAGGCCTGATGAGGACAGTTCACGGTTTTGTTCTGAGGAGGGAATGGTGCCACGTGTGACCCCGGGAAGAGAACAGACCTGGAGTCCACTGTAGAGCTACTTCATGGGAGTGGGGGTGATCTGCAGCATCCGCCCCATGGGATGTCTGTCCTTTATTGAGTTCTGGGTATAGTTTCTGTGACTGTGTCCTAATGGCTGGGATTTCCAAGAAGCAGGATTTTTTGGCTTTACATTAAGAGTTGGTCCACCCGGACTGGGCAAGTCCCATTCTGCTGCTGAGAATTGTGTCTCCAGTGGTTGGAGTGTGTATTACAGGCCTAGAGGTCAATGGTGGGGTGGTTACAGTGGTCAGTAGACTACTGTTATTGATGATTTTTGTAAGTGAAATCTATAGGATGATATGTTAGATCTTATGGTTAGGGATCCACATTAGGTTCCCATAAATGGTGCTTTTTCTGAATTTCATATTTGGTATCTTTTTACTACTTCTAATAGCCCTCCTTGTACCTGGTATTCCAAGAAGTAATGCATTACAACGTTGCCTGCATTGCATTGATGGGAATTTGAGCATGAAAAGGTTGTCAGTGCTTCCACAAATTGTACACTGGAACAGCCAAAAAATAAAATTTTATTTTTGACACTAAGTAGGAAATATCCTGCTGTGATTCTTAATTTAAACCAGGGGAGGGGTCCTCTTTTGGTACTGGTAATGAGTACCATAGGCCTTCCTAGGGAACATTAATCAGATCCTATTGGAAACTTGGTCTTTGTTTTTGTGGAAGAATCAGGAGTCAACCAGTTATTTGTGTCCTGTCTCATTTTCCATGATAGTTCCACATCTGGTTTCATACCTCTACCATTGTGAAATCCCAACTTTGGCACCAACTTGCCCTTCTCTGTCAAGGGCAGAGAGCCAAGTTTGAGCCAAGACAAGAGCCGCTTCTGGGTGATTGGGACTCTAGGATCAGAATGCTGTTGGTAGGGAGTTACTGGGATCCTAAATTCCAAACCAGCTCCTGACACCCAGATGAAATACATTTCTTTTTTTTTTTTTTAAAGATTCTATTTATTTGACAGACAGAGATCACAAGTAGGCAGAGAGGCAGGTAGAGAGAAAGATGGGGAAGCAGGCTCCCCGCCAAGCAGAGAGCCTGATGAAGGGCTTGATCCTAGGACCCTGAGATCATGACCTGAGCCCAAGGCAGAGGCTTAACACGCGGAGCCACCCAGGCGCCCCCAGATGAAATACATTTCTGACTTAGAAACTTCAGATAGAATTTTTTTGTCCATGATGACAACTGAAGAAAATGTGTCATCCCTAAACCTAACCTTAACCCCTAACAACGCTGAAACCTAAGCTGACCTTAAAGCCCAAACTAGAACCCTGAATCCCAAACCTGAAATGGAACCTAAAGCCTTTACCTGAGCCCTGGATCCACCCCTGAACCACGAACCCAAACCCTAAACCAGACCTCCAAGTCATGAACCCTGAACCCAAATCTCAGCATGAAGCCAAACCCCAAACTTGACCTTGAACTTTATCTCATAAGCCCTGAGTCTTAAAGCCTAAATCATAAACTTAAAGCCCTAAACTATAACTCTGTTCCCTTGTCCTTCACTCTAAATCCTCACCCTAACACTAAACCCAAAGCGTGATCTAGAACTCTGACTAAAACCTGAACCTGAACCCAAATTCAAACCCTTCACCACACTTTGCTTATGCACTTGCCATTGATGGATATTTGCAGTTTCTACCTTTTGATTCTTGTGAACATTGTTTGGGCTGGGGGCTAGGGTTAGGGTCTTGGATGAGGGTAGGGTCCACGCTTGAGACCAAGTTGAGGTCAGAGTGTGGGTCTGCATCAGGGCCATGTTCAGTGCCACTGTTTGGGTCAAGGACTGTTGTAATTCCACATTGTTTCCAATTCATTGTTCCTTAGCTATTTGGGGGGAAGTTGGGGGATATTGGGCTCCATGCAGCTTGAATTTCCGGAATGAAATGGCGTCAGCTGGACCCCGGGAGGGAGCAGGACCTTCCACTGAAGGGTGAGCTCCCACAGTCCTGCACTGCCTTCCACCGCCTGCAGAGGGCGCCAGACCCCAGCTCCCGCCCTGAGCCCAGGCTGCGCAGCCACAGCTGGGACCAGAGCCCCGCCTCTTCAGGACCCCCTGTGGAGACTTCTGGAGAATGTGGGGCGGCTCCCACCCTGACAGGACAAGCTGAGGAGGGTGTGGCTCTGCATCCACACTGACCGTCCCCATTGTGGAGGATGCGCCCACACTGACAGCAGTCCAACCTCCTAAGGACCAGACGCTGGAGGAGGTGAGGAGAAGCCGCCTGAGTGGACTGTCAAGGGTTTCGTGGTCCCAGGACCCCACAGAGGAAGGGCGCCCTGTGTAGACACTGGGGCTTCCGTCGTTTTGTGTGAGGAGACGTGGCCTCCTGCTGTGCTGTGCGCGGGGCTGTAGGGTTCCCCCTTTCTGGGCTCGGGTGCTCCTCGGTCCTCGTCTGTGTTTGTGTGCTCGCGGATTCTGTTCCTGGGGCTCCTCAGATGGTCTGCAGTCAGGGAGCGTCCGCCTGCCTCGGTGCTTGTGCTTCCCCCCCCCCCCCCCCCACCTCAGCCCTGCAGGGTCCTTCCCGTGTCCACACCCACTCCGGGCTGGCGCTGAGTCCGGAAGTTCGGGAGCCAGAGTGAGGACTCTGTAGATGGTTTTGGGGAGAGTAGGTATTTTCCCAGTGTGGGTTCTTCCCTGAGCACAGTGCCTCCCCATCTCCGTGTGTGCTCCTCCCTGTCTGTGGTCATTGTTGCAGGGCTGTCAGAGGACAGGTCTGTCACCTTCTTGGTTCAGGGGCCTCCCAGGTATCTTGCTCTCTTGGATGCAGGTGTAAATGAGATTGTTCTCCATAGTCTCTTTCTGATGGTTCCTTCCGAGCACATAGGAGTGCCACTAATTTGTGCATATTGATTTTGTTCCTTGTAAGTTCTTGAATTTATTAGTTCGATTAGCCTTAAACTCAATCTGCCAGTTATTTGACCAGCAGCATGGGTTTATTTGGGAAGAGCAGAGAATGGCAGTCTGGGCTGAGCAAGCTACGGTCCCATCACAGGCAAGTGCGAGAAACAAAGGAGAGGAACATTATTTCATGGAGGAGGAAGAAGTTGGGAGGGGTGCTTGGAAGGAACGTCCCCTGGAGAAAGGCAGGATGGTGGAGAATTCTCACCAGCTGAGCTGCAAAGCTCCTACAAAAAGTCAGGAGATGAACCTCCAGCTTCCCCTGTGGGGCCTGGAATTGGTGAGTCTCTCCTGTGGGGGATTGCAATGTGGGGTCTGTAATGGGCACTGAGCACCAGGCGCCCCCTTCCAGCCTCCCCTTCTGGCATCCCCAGTCCACTTTACTGGGGCTTCCCTTCCTGCTTTTGCACAGTTCTAACCAGCTTGTGGTGGAACGTTGTGGAAAACTGGAATTCCAAATCCACTGCTTTTACTGCACCCGAGATACAGGGGCTCATGATTTAATCCTCCCACGAGTCTCTTGCTAACATGTGTCCTCTCCATGTTGGGTGACCTGGATCTGGGAGGGCTTGGCCTCCATCCCAAAGTCTGATGTCCTCTCTGCTTCCGTGCCGTCGTGCTAACATGGATGTTTGGAAGAGTCATTTTCTCTGCGGTGATTTCAAAGTGCAGTCAGCTTGTTATAACAGCACAAATACGTGCTGTCTCCACACTCAGATTCCCCAGCCGTCATTTCTTTACCACGTTTGCCACTTCACACGGGATGCTTCAGTGTGTTTGACCCCACACCAGGACAATGTCCTGCAGAACCACAACATAACCTGAAATGAGGAGATCATTACAGAACCCATCCAAGGGTTAGTGTTAGGGACCAGGGACATGGCAGGACTGACCTGAAGACCCCATGGAGAGCTGTCTGGGTGGCTGAGTTGACAGTGTAGGTGAGGGTGAGTGTCTGGCTCTCGCTTTGTGTCCAGGAGTCAGCTCTGTGTGGGTGTGTCCTCAGTTGGGCATGCAGATTTCTGCTCCTCTGAATCCTTTCCGGAGTTCCAAATGGCACAGTTTCCTTCTGGGCGGCAGGCTAAGTCCTCTGGGATTGCCCAGGTGTCCCCAAATTGTAGGGCATCTACTGCAAGGCCTTTGGGGTCAGAACCCTGAGAACCAAACCAAAGGTTATGGTTAGGGCCCACAACATGGCAGGCCCGATCTGCCAGCACTCTGTCCATCTTTCGGGGAGGGGGGCAGTCGAGGGATTGGTTCAGGGTGAGTGTCAAGCTCCAGGTTTGCATCCAGGGGCCTGCTGAATATGGGGGTGTCCAGAGGTAGGAATGCAGATTTCAGTTCCTCTGAATCCTTTCTGGAGTTCCAAATGGCATGGTTTCTTTCGGGGTGGCAGGGTGAGTCCTATGGTGTTCCTCACTGTCCCCAATCTCTGAGGCTTTGGAGCCAGGCCGTGGGGGACAGACCTCTCAGGACAGAATCTAGGCTTAAGAGTTTGTGCCTATGGGCATGGCTGCACTGATCTGAAAGCACTGTGGCGAGGATCACAGGGGTCTGAGTTGAGAGCATGGTTCAGGATCAGTATCAAGGTCTGGGTTTGTGTCCAGGGGACCACTGAATGTGGGGGTGGTCTCAGATGTCCAAGCCGATTTCCCCTACTCTGAATCCTTTCCAGCATTCCAAATAGGCTGGTTTCCTTCTGGGTGGCAAGCTGAAATCTCTGGGATTTCTCAGGTCTTGCCCTTGCCCTTGCCCTTTTACAGTAAAAGAATTCACCAGATGAGCTGAACAGCAGAAAAGACACAGCTCAGGAGTAAATCAGTGAACAGGAATATCATGCCAAAAACTTCTTTGAGAACACACTACAGAGCAAGGGAAGATAGGAGAGAAAGCTGAGATATAAAGGACAAACCCTCCAACTTTCCAACATCATTCCTTACTTGTTTATTTCCATTGCTGTCAGCTCCTTCCCAGTCAAAAATAAGTCACTCGAGCCAGCCTTTTTTCTTCCTGAGTTTGGGGCACTGCAAAGCCCACCAGAGGGGCCAAGGGCACCCCTGTACCTGCTGAGCTGAGCCCATTTGCACCCCAAGAGTGAGCAGGTACCAGCCTGGCCCTCTGGTGCTCCGTGGTCTGTGGCAGTCCTTCCTTCTGGACCCTGCTTTGCTGCTCTTCCTTCCCTAACCCTGGTCTCAAACTAGGGATTGCTCCTGGAGGAGGAACCCAGGGAGATGAGGCTCAGGAGGGCCTTCCTGCCTGGAATCTCCGTGTGGGGAGTACACAGCCAACAGATTTTGCCCAGGGACTTGCAAAATGCAGAAAGGCAGATTTCTGTTCTCTCTTTCTCTCTCTCTCTAGCCTCATACCAACCAGGATTTCTTAGAACTTTCTTCAGTGACTTCTAGGTATAGCTTGGCCATTGTTTCCACAGAAAGGCCACTTGAGCATGATCAAACACACGTATAAGCAATTACATTTTTTTTTAAAAAAACAACGAGCCAATGCGCACAGACCTTTGACAGCAGCACAGGACGCTCAATGGACCAGAGTCCTACCTTGGGCAATACTGGTAGAGGCCGGGTTCTGCCACGCAGGTCCCTAGACCTTTGGCAGTTTCCACAATTGCAAATCCAGACATGCAGAATCCTGAGGGACAACCTACTAACTGCAAAAGAGCAAAAATTCATCAGGATTCAGAGAGTGGAAATCCATTTGTACTGGAAAAGAAAGAAGCAGGCTTGCTGTGAATCCAGCAGGGAGGACAGGCATAGATAAAGGCTGCTGTATGAGTCACGGAAACTATTGTTTCTCAAGGGTCATGCTGTCTCTGTAAAATGCTATGAGGACTCTCTCTTGGGGAACTGCTGCTTTTCTACCAGTGGCGCCCCCAGATTCTGCTTTGTTAGTCTCATGGATTCCTGAGGATACCCAGTTGATAAGCTATGCTGTCCTCATGACAACACTTGCTAATGGACTGAATGTTTGTGTCTTGTCCCAATTCAGATGTTGAAGCCCTAACCCTCAAGGAGTGGCATCAGGAGGTATGGGCTTTGAGAGGTGATGAGGTCATGAGATTGGAACCCTTGTGAATGAGATAAAAGCACTTCTGAGAAAAGACTTGAGAGATTGTTCTGCCAGCTGTCAGCCATGCAAGGCTACAACAGGAATATGGGCATCTATAGATAAGGAAGCAGTCTCTCTTGCTAGATATCAGATCTCCCAGGATCTTGCTTTTGGACTTCTCAGCCTCTAGAACTGCAAGGAATAGTACATGTTTTGCTGTTTCAGCCACCCGTCTGTCATTATTTGTTGCAGCAGCCTTAACTGAATAAGGCAGGGCCCAAGTCCTGGTTAATCCCTGCTTCTACTCATTTCCCCCTCAGAAAGAGCTTCTAATCCAGAACTGACCTCTGCTTTCCATACACGTGCTTCAGACTCCTTCTGTGAGAGCCCAGACTTTGTAAAAGATTCCTCCCTCATGGCAACTAGCATTCTGTGACTCCTGAGGAATGTCTTCCCTGACTGTATTGAGTCAATCAATCTGATTTTGATTCTGGAGTCCCAGGATCAAGTCCTGCATCAGGCTCCCAGCTTCATGGGGAGTCCGCTTCTCCCTCTGACCTTCTCCCCTCTCATGCTCTCTCTCTCTCACTCTCTCTCTCTCTCAAATAAATAAATAAAAATCTGATTTTAACAGACCATAAGCTTGTTCTTGCTGGTCTTTGGAAGATTAGGCATTAGCCCTTCTGAGAAAGTTCTGAATGGCTGCTTCATGAAGGGGTGAACTGTGTCCCCAAAGTCTCTTTTTGCTGCCTTCTAATCACAGATGCTGAGACAAATCCTCCCAGGTGAGGGTTTTTCAAAGCACTTAATGCTTTGGCTTTGAAGTTCCTCACTTGACAGTTCTGCTTTAATCAGTTTGTGACAAAACAGCCAATTGGTGGTGGACACAAAGTACACTGATAAAGTTAATATCAGGGAACAATTTTTTGAGTGTCAAGCATGTGCATGTGTGTGCACACACATATCCATGTGCTAAGCATTATGGTAAATGTCTGACAAGAACTAAAACATCAAAAAGTCAGGATACCCCATTAGCTGATATTTTTATTATTCCTACATCCTAAACTATGAAAAACAGGGTCAGAGAATGAGAAGTGGCAAAAAGAATCAAGATTTGAGGCAGTTCAATTTCACAGCCAGCCTTGATCATAAGCATGTACTCCTGTGTCTAGTTTCAGCTCTGTGTAACCTTGCCATAACCTTGGATAAGCCATTTATCTCTCAAGTTCAGGTTCTTGGTCCAAAGAGGGAAGGAGCACAGGTTGAGTACCTCCAGTGGGACTTCCTGGCAGGCTTGTTCATCCAAGCATTCCTGTTTCAGTTTGAGTAATTGAATCCAGTCTTTGTTTTACTGAAGGCCAAGCTTGTCCAGTGTGTCCATGCCACCAGCCAGCAGCATTTGTCCATGCCATGTAACAACTGAGCAACATTCATAGGAATGGGGGAGGAAAAGATGTCCACAGGTGTTGACAGATGTTCTGCATGGAGGGACAGGAGCTGGGGCCATCACCTGCTGTTTCTAGTGGCCTTCTCTGTCGAGTTAAAATAAATGGCAATTATTTTCAACGACAGGGATGAAAGTAGAGGGTATTATGCCAAGCAAAATAAGTCAGAGAAAGACAATTATCATATGATCTCACTCATATGTGGAGTTTAAGAAACAAAACAGAATCATAGGGGAAGAAAGGAAAAACATAAAACAAGATGAAGTCAAAGAGGGAGACAAACCAGAAGAGACTTAAAAAAAAAGATTTTATTTACTTATTTGACAAACAGAGATCACAAGTAGGCAGAGAGGCAGGAAGAGAGAGAGAGGAGGACGCAGACTCCCCAGGGAGCAGAGAGCCTGATGCGGGGCTCAATCCCAGGACCCTGAGATCATAACCTGAGTTGAAGGCAGAGGCTTTAACCCACTGATACAGCAAGGTACCCCTCAGAAGAAACTCTTAATCACAGGAAACAAACTGAGGGTTCTTGGAGGGGAGGGGGATGTCTGGATGGGGTAACCGGGTGATGGACATTAAGGAAGGCATGTGATACAGTGTTATAAAAGACTAATGAATTACTAACCTGTATGTCTGAAACTAGTATTATATATTAATTAATTTATTTAAATTAAAATTTTCTTTAAAAATAATTTTAAAATAAAATAAGTAACAATCAAATAATGATCAGAGTTATCCAGCAGGGAGTATCTGTATTTCCCTGATGCCGAGTGATGTAGAGCACTTTTTCATCTGTCTGTTGGCCATCTGGATGTCTTCGTTGCAGAAATGTCTGTTAATGACTTCTGCCCATTTCTTGATTGCATTATTTGTTCTTTGGGTGTTGAGTTTGCTAAGTTCTTTATAGATTTTGGACACTAGCCCTTTATCTGATATGACATTTGCAAATATCTTCTCCCATTCTAACAGTTGTCTTTTGGTTTTGTTAACTGTTTCCTTTGCTGGGGAGTGCAGTAACAGACGTGTCCCTTTCCTTAAGGCAGTTTCCACAAGCGCAACCACGCGTCTCTCTCAGGCAGAGGGGATGCCCGGGCAAAGAGGATTTCGCTCTATGCGGGTTTCTCCCACCGTACTGTTAATACTAGGCCAAGGCAAGCAGGAAGAGCAGCCCACAGAACCAACTCAGATTTCCCAGCGTATGCTATGCTTTTGCAGAGGTTTTCAGCTTTGCGTGAACCGCACTTCGCTGCTGCTTTGGGCAAGGCTTTGGGCGTTGGCTCTGTCACGTCAGGGAAGAGAGCTGCGGGAGAGCTAGTGCCTCTTGGGCCTTGCTTTCCCGGGCTCCATGTTCGCGCCTGGGGTTCACCCTGCCAGGCCGAACTAAGCAGACACAGCCACAACCCTGCAGCAGCGTACATGGCCTAGGATGGCACTCCATGCACACTACCATCTCCCGGTGTAGGCAACGCTTGGCCTTTTGCTCTGGCACTCAGGCGGACTCGCGGACTAGGCCAGTGCCCATGTCTCCACCAGGGAGAGGTGGCCAAGGAGTTGCTGTCTCCTTGGGCCCAGAGACTCAGGACAGGCATGCTTTCTGCCCATACTCCTTCCTCAGAGTGGAGCACGGGTGCCTTCCCTAGTCATCCCCTCGTGTCTCCTTCGCAGCAAGGCTTCCGTCTCTCCACACAGGGAGCGGGTGACACTTGTCTTGCCACCGGCCCGCTGTTCCTGCCAGGGCCGGCTGTCCTGTTTCGCGACCGTTTCCTGACCACAAGCCAATGGCTTCTTCTCTTCCTCCGGGGCAGCGTGCTGCACCTTCCCCAGACATGCTCCTGGGGAGCGCAGTGACAGACGTGTCTCTTTCCTTAAAGCTCTTTCCACAGGCGCAACCAAGCTTCTCTCTCAGGCAGAGGGGATGCCCAGTCAAAGAGGATTTCGCTCCATGCGGGGTTATTCCACCGTGCTGTGGAGACTAGTTTAGGCAAACAGCAGCAGCATACCACCGACCTGACTCTGATTTCCCAAAGAATGCTGTGCTTTCCCAGAGGGCATGCCCGGGCAAAGAGGATTTCGCTGTATGCGGGTTTCTCCCAACGTGCTGTGAAAAGCACAGCATTCTCCACAACACATCTGTAAACACGCTTCCCAGGAGCAAGTCTGGGGTAGGCGCAGCAGGCCACCCCGGGAAAAGAGAAGGAGCCGTTGGCCTTGTTGTCGGGAAACAGAGGCGAAGCAGGAGAGCCTGCCTTGGCAGGAACAGCGGGCCGGTGGCAAGACAGGTGTCACCCGCTCCATGTGCGGAGAGACGGAAGCCTGGCTGGAAAGGAGACACGAGAGGACGACTAGGGCAGGGGCGCATGCTTCATTCTGAGGAAGGAGTCTGGGCAGAAGGCAGGCCTGTCCTGAGACTCTGGGCCCAAGGGGACAGAATCTCCTTGGCCACGTGTCCCTAGGGAGGACTTGGGCTTGCCACCAGGCGCCTACCCAGAACACGCAGAAACAGCTCCCTGAAAGAAAGGACAGTCAGATGCCGTCTTCCTGCAGGATGTGGAAGCGTTTGCGGAGGCACGGGGTTTCCGGGAAGGAGTGGGGACAGTCCCCGACAGCTCCCCATGCCAGTGCACAGGCGGTGTGCTGGGATCCTGTCGCCTCTCCTCCCCTGTGGGGAAGGCACAACCTAGTGCGCAAGTACGCCTGAGTGCGAGAGCAAAAGGCCAAGCGTTGCCTACTGGGAGATGGTAGTGTGCATAGAATGCCATCGCCACGCACGCTGCTGCAGGGTCGTGACTGTGTCTGCTTAGTTCGGCCTGGAAGGGTGACCCAGGGCGTGAACATGGAGCCCGGGAAAGGAAGGCCCAAGAGGCACCAGCTCTCCGGAAGCTCTTCTTCCCTGACGCGACAGAGCAAACGGCCAAAGCCTTGCTGAGGAAGCAGCAGCAAAGTGCAGTTCACGCCAAGCTGAAAACCTCTGCGAAAGCATAGCAGATGCTGGGAAATCAGAGTCGGTTATGTGGGCTGCTCTTGCTGCTTGCCTTGGCTTAGTATTCGCAGCAGCACGGTGGGAGAAACCCGCAGAGCGAAAGCCTCTTTGCCCGGGCATCCCCTCTGGGAAGCACAGCATTCTTTGGGAAATCAGAGTCGGGGCTGTGGGATGCTGCTGCTGCTTGCCTGAGCTAGTTTGCAGAGCACGTTGTAAGAAACCCGCATGAGGCGAAATCCTCTTTGCCCGGGCATCCCCTCTGGGAATGCACAGCATTCTTTGGGAAATCAGAGTCGGGTTTGTGGGGTGCTGAGCTGCCTGCCTGAGCTAGTCTCCACAGCACGGTGTAATAAACCCGCATGGAGCGAAATCCTCTTTGCCAGGGCATCCCTTCTGCCTGAGAGAGAAGCGTGGTTCCGCCTGTCGAAAGAGCCTTAAGGAAAGGGACCCGTCTGTCACTGAGCTCCCTAAGAGCCTGTCTGGGAAAGGTGCAGCATGCTGCTCCGGGAGAAGAGAAGGAGCCATTGGCCTTGTTGTCGGGAAACAGTCACGAAGCAGAAGAGCATGCCCTGGCAGGAACAGCGGGCGGGTGGCAAGACAAGTGTCACCCCCTCTGTGTGCGGAGAGACGGAAGCCTGGCTGCTAATGAGACACGAGGGGAGGACTAGGGCAGGGGCGCGTGCTCCACTCTGAGGAGGGAGTATGGGCAGAAAGCAGGCTTGTCCTTAGACTCTGGGCACAAAGAGAAAGCAGATCCTTGGCCACCGGTATGGGTGGAGACATGGGCTTGCCACCTGGTGCCTACCCTGAACTCGCAGAAACAGCTACCGGAAAGAACGGGCAGTCAGATGCCGTCTTACTCCAGGATGTGGAAACGTTCGCGGAGGCACGGGGTTTCCAGGAAGGAGTGAGGACAGTCCCCCACAGCTCCCCATCCAAGTGACGGGCGAAGTGCAGGGATCCTGTGGCCTCTCCTCTCCTGTGGGGAAGGCACTGACTAATGCGCGATTATGTCGGAGCGCCAGAGCAAAAGACCAAGCCTTGCCTACAAAGGGAGATGGTAGTGTGCATAGAGTGCCATCTTAGGCCAGGAAGGCTGCGGCAGGGTTGTGGTTGTGTCTGCTTATTCAGCCTGGCAGGGTGAACCCAGCGCGCGAACATGGAGCCCGGGAAAGCAAGGCCCAAGAGGCACCAGTTCTCCCATAGCTCTTCTTCCTGACGCGAGAGAGCGAACACCCAAAGCCTTGCTGAGGAAGCAGCAGCGAAGTGCGCTTCGAGCCAAACTGCAAACCTTTGGGAAAGCATCCAGTCTCTGGGAAATCACAGACGGTTCTGTGGCTGATCTTGCTGCTTGCCTTAGCCTAGTATTCCCAGCACGGAGGGAGAACCGCACATAGAGCGAAAGCCTTTTTGCCCGGGCATCCCCTCTTGGAAAGCACAGCATTTTTGGGAAATCAGAGTCCGGTCTGTGGGGTGCTGAGCTGTCTGCCTGAGCTAGTCTCCACAGCACGGTGGAATAAACCTGCATGGACCGAAATCCTCTTGGCCAGGGCATCCCTTCTGCCTGAGAGAGAAGCGTGGTTTCGCCTGTGGAACCGCCTCAAGGAAAGGGACACGTCTGTCAATGGCCTCCCCAGGAGCATATCTGGGAAAGGCATAGCACGCTGCCCCGAGAGAAGAGAAGAAGCCCTTGTCCTTGTTGTTGGGAAACGGTCGCGAAGCAGGAGAGCCTTCCCTGGCAGGAACAGCGGGCAGGTGGCAAGACAAGTGTCACCCTCTCCCTGTGCGGAGAGAATGAAGCCTGGCTGCTAAGGAGACACGAGCGGACGACTAGGGCAGGCGCGCTTGCTCTACTCTGAGGAAGGAGACTTGGGAGTAGTCAGGCCTTTCCTGTGCCTCTGGGCCCAAGGGAACAACAGCTCCTTGGCCACCTGTCCATAGGGCAGACTTGGGCTTGCCACCAGGGACGTGGCCCTGAACTCGCAGAAACAGCTCCTGGGGGAACGGGCAGTCAGAGGCCGTCTTCCTCCAGGATGTGGCAGCGTTGGCGGAGGCAGGGTGTGTTCCGGGGAAGGAGGGGCAGTTACCCATTACTCCCCATCCCAGGGCGCGGGCGGTATGCAGGGATCCCATTGCCTCTCCTCTCCTGTGGGGAAGGCACTGGCCTAAGTCTGCGAGTCTGCCTGAGCGCCTGAGCAAAAGGCCAAGAGTTGCCTACACCGGGAGATGGTAGTGTGCATAGAGTGCCATCCTAGGCCACGCACGCTGGGGCAGGGCTGTGGCTGTGTCTGCTTAGTTCGGCCTGGCAGGGTGAACCCAGGGCGCGAACATGGACCCGGGGAAAAAAGGCCCAAGAGGCACCAGCTCTCCCGAAGCTCTTCTTCCCTGACGCGACAGAGCAAAGGACCAAAGACTTGCTGAGGAAGCAGCAGCAAAGTGCGGTTCACGCCACGCTGAAAACCTCTGGGAAAGCATAGCAGTCGCTGGGAAATCAGAGTCGGTTCTGTGGGCTGCTCTTGCTCCTTGACTTAGCCTAATATTCCCAGCACGGTGGGAGAAACCTGCATAGAGCGAAAGCCTCTTTGCCCGGGCATCCTCTCTAGGAAAGCAGAGCATCCTTTGCGAAATCAGAGTCGGGTCTGTGGGATGCTGCTGCTGCTTGCCTGAGCTAGTCTCCACCCCAGAGTGGAATAAACCCGCATGGAGCGAAATCCTCTTTGCCCGCGCGTCCCCTCTGCCTGAGAAAGAAGCGTGGTTGCGCCTGTTGAAAGAGCCTTAAGGAAAGGGACACCTCTATCACTGCGCTCCCCAGGAGCATGTCTGCGGAAGGTGAAGCACGCTGCCCCGGGTGACGAGAAGGAGCCTTCGGCCTTGGGTCGGAAACGGTCGCATAGCAGGAGAGACAGCCCTGGCATAAACAGCGGGCAGGTGGCAAGACAAGCGTTCCCCGCTCCCTGTGTGGAGAGACGGAAGCCTAGCTGCTAAGGAGACCCGAGGGGACGATTAGAGCAGGGGCACGTGTTCCACTCTGACAAAGGAGTCTGGGCAGAAAGCAGGCATGTCCTGAGCCTCTGGGCCCAAGGGGACAACAGCTCCATGGCCACCTGTCCCAGGTGGAGACATGGGCTTGCCACCAGGCGCCTACCCTGAACACGCAGAAACAGCTCCCTGAAAGAACGGGCAGTCAGATGCCGTCTTCTTCCAGGATGTGGAAGGGTTTGCGGTGGCACGGGGTTTCCGGGAAGGAGTGGGGACAGTCCCCGACAGCTCCCCATCCCAGTGCACGGGCAGTGTGCTTGGGTTCTGTAGCCTCTCCTCTCCTGTGAGGAAGACACTGACTAGTCCGCGAGTCCGCCTGAGTGCCAGAGCAAAAGGCCAAGCGTTGCCTACACTGTGAGATGGTAGTGTGCATAGAGTGCCATCACCATGCACGCTGCTGCTGGGTTGTGACTGTGTCTGCTTAGTTCGGCCCTGCAGCGTGAACCCAAGGTGCAAACATGGAGCCTGGGAAAGCAAGGCCCAAGAGGCACCAGCTCTCCCGCAGCTCTTCTTCCCTGACGTGACAGAGCAAAGGACCAAAGACTTGCTGAGGAAGCATCAGCAAAGATCGCTTCGTGCCAAGCTGAAAACCTTTGGGAAAGCATAGCAGTCGCTGGGAAATCACAGACGGTTCTGTAAGCTGCTCTTGCTGCTTGCCTTAGCCTAGTATTCGCAGCACGGAGGGAGTAAGGCGCATAGAGCGAAAGCCTCTTTGCCCGGGCATCCCCTCTTGGAAAGCACAGCATTCTTTGGGAAATCAGAGTCGGGTCTGTGGGATGCTGCTGCTGCTTGCCTGATCTAGTTTCCACCGCACGGTGGAATAAACCCGCATGGAGCGAAATCCTCTTTGCCTGGGCGTCCCCTCTGCCTGAGAGAGAAGTGTGGTTGGGCCTTTTGAAAGAGCCTTAAGGAAAGGGACACGTCAATCACTGCGTTCCCAAGAGCATAGATGGGGAAGGTGCAGCACGATGCCGCAGGTGAAGAGAAGGAGCCGTTGCCGTTGGCCTTGTGGTCGGATTCGGTCGCATAGCGGGAGAGCCGGCCCTGGCGTAAACAGCGGGCATGGGGCAAGACAAGTGTCACCCGTTCTCCGTGCAGAGAGAAGGAAGCCTAGCTGCGAAGGAGACCCGAGGGAACGACTAGAGCAGGGGCGCGTGCTCCATTCTGAGTAAGGAGTCTGGGCAGAAAACAGGCATGTCCTGAGCCTCTGGGCCCAAGGGGACAATAGCTCCTTGGCCACATGTCCCAGGTGGAGACATGGGCTTGCCACCAGGCGCCTACCTGAACACGCAGAAACTGCTCCCTGAAAGAACGGGCAGTCAGATGCCTTCTTCATCCAGGATGTGGAAGCGTTCGCGGAGGCACGGGGTTTCCGGGAAGGAGTGGGGACAGTCCCCGACAGCTCCCCATCCCAGTGCACGGGCGGTGTGCTGGGATCCTGTGGCCTCTCCTCTCCTGTGGGGAAGGCACTGACTAGTCCGCGAGTCCACCTGACTGCCAGAGCAAAAGACCAAGCGTTGCCTACACCGGGAGATGATAGTGTGCATAGAGTGCCATCGCCATGCACGCTGCTGCAGGGTTGTGACTGTGTCTGCTTAGTTCGGCCTGGCAGAGTGAACCCAGGGCGCAAACATGGAGCCCGGGAAAGCAAGGCCCAAGAGGCACCAGCTCTCCCGCAGCTCTTCTTCCCTGACGCGACAGAGCAGAGGACCAAAGACTTGCTGAGGAAGCATCAGCGAAGTTCGCTTCGCGCCAAGCTGAAAACCTTTGGGAAAGCATAGCAGTCGCTGGGAAATCACAGACGGTTCTGTGGGCTGCTCTTGCTGCTTGCCTTAGCCTAGTATTCGCAGCAGGGTGGGAGAAACCCGCATAGAGCGAAAGCCTCTTTGCCCGGGCATCCCCTCTGGGAAAGCACAGCATTCTTTGGGAAATCAGAGTCGGGTCTGTGGGATGCTCCTGTTTGCCTGAGCTGGTCTCCACAGCACGGTGTAATAAACCCGCATGGAGCGAAATCCTCTATGCCTGGGCATCCCCTCTGCCTGAGAGAGAAGCGCGGTTGCGCCTGTGGAAAGAGCCTTAAGGAAAGGGACAAGTCTTTCACTGCGCTCCCCAGGAGCATGTCTGTGGAAGGTGCAGCATGCTGCCCAGGGAGAAGAGCAGGAGCCGTTGGCCTTCTGGTCTGGAAACGGTTGCGAAGCAAGAGAGCCGGCCCTGGCAGGCACAGCGGCCGGTGGCAATACAAGTGTCACCCGCTCCCTGTGTGGAGAGACAGAAGTCTAGCTGCTAAGGAGACCCGAGGGGACAACTAGAGCAGGGGCGCGTGCTCCACTCTGAGAAACGAGTCTGGGCAGAAAGCAGGCATGTCCTTAGCCTCTGGGCCCAAGGTCACAACAGCTCCTTGGCCACCTGTCCAAGGTGGAGACATGGGTTTGCCACCAGGCGCCTACCCTGAACACGCAGAAACAGCTCCCTGAAAGAACGGGCAGTCAGATGCCGTCTTCCTCCAGGATGTGGAAGCATTCGCGGAGGCACGGGGTTTCCGGGAAGGAGTGGGGACAGTCCCGGACAGCTCCCCATCCCAGTGCACAGGCCATGTGCTGGGATCCTGTGGCCTCTCCTCTCCTGTGGGGAAGGCACTGGCCTAGTCCGCGAGTCCGCCAGAGCGCCAGAGCAAAAGGCCAAGCGTTGCCTACACCGGGAGATGGTAGTGTGCATAGAGTGCCATCCTAGGCCACGCTCGCTGCTGCAGGGTTGTGACTGTGTCTGCTTAGTTCGGCCTGGCAGGGTGAACCCAGGACGCGAACATGGAGCCCGAGAAAGCAAGGCCCTAAGAGGCACCATGCTCTCCCGCAGCTCTTCTTCCCTGATGCGACAGAGTGAACACCCAAAGCCTTGCTGAGGAAGCAGCAGCGAAGTGCGGTTCGCGCCAAGCTGAAAACCTCTGTGAAAGCATAGCAGTCGCTGGGAAATCAGAGTCGGTTCTGTGGGCTGCTTTTGTTGCTTGCCTTAGCCTAGTATTCGCAGCACGATGGGAGAAACCCGCATAGAGTGAAAGCCTCTTTGCCTGGCATCCCCTCTGGGAAGCACAGCATTCTTTGGGAAATCAGAGTCGGGTCTGTGGGATGCTGCTGCAGCTTGCCTGAGCTAGATCTCCACAGCACTGGTGTAATAAACCCGCATGGAGAGTAATCCTCTATGCCTGGGCATCCCCTCTGCCTGAGAGAGAAGCGTGGTTGCGCCTCTGGAAACCGCCTTAAGAAAAGGGACACGTCTGTCACTGCCCTCCCTAGGAGCATGTCTGGGGAAGGCGTAGCACGCTGCCCCGAGAGAAGAGAAGGAGCCCTTGTCCTTGTTGTCGGGAAACGGTCACGAAGCAGGATAGCCTTCCCTGGCAGGAGCAGCGGGCTTGTGGCAAGACAAGTGTCACCCTCTCCCTGTGCGGAGAGAATGAAGCCTGGCTGCTAAGGAGACACGAGCGGACGACTAGGGCAGGCGGGCTTGCTCTACTCCGAGGAAGGAGTCTTGGAGTAGGCAGGCTTGTCCTGTGCCTCTGGGCCCAAGGGGACAAAAGCTCCTTGGCCACCTGTCCATAGGGCAGACGTGGTCTTGCCACCAGGCACACGGCCCTGAACTTGCAGAAACAGCTCCTGGAGGAACGGGCAGTTAGAGGTCGTCTTCATCCGGGATGTGGCAGCGTTGGCGGAGGCAGGGTGTGTCCCGGGGAAGGAGGGACAGTTACCCATTACTCCCCATCGCAGTGCGCGGGCGGTGTGCAGGGATCGTGTCGCCTTTCCTCTCCTGTGGGGAAGGCACTGGCCTAATTCCCGAGTCTGCCTGAGCGCCGGAGCAAAAGGCCAAGTGTTGCCTACACCGGGAGATGGTAGTGTGCATAGAGTGCCATCCTAGGCCACGCACGCTGCTGCAGGGTTGCAGCTGTGTCTGCTTAGTTCGGCATGGCAGGGTGAACCCAGGATGCGAACATGGAGCCCGGGAATGCAAGGCCCAAGAGACACCAGCTCTCTCGCAGCTCTTCTTCCCTGACGTGACTGAATCCTTGCTGAGGAAGCAGCGGGGGAGTGCGGTTCGCTCCAAGCCCAAAGCCTCTGCAAAAGCACAGTATTTGCTGAGAAATCAGAGTCGGTTCAGCGGGCTGCTGCTGCTGCTTGCCTGAGCCCAGTCTCACAGTGGGAGAAACCCGCATACAGCGAAAGCCTCTTTGCCCGGGCATCTCCTCTGGGAAAGCACAGCATTCGTTGGGAAATCAGAGTCGGGTCTGTGGGATGCTCCTGTTTGCCTGAGCTGGTCTCCACAGCACGGTGTAATAAACCCGCATGGAGCGAAATCCTCTATGCCTGGGCATCCCCTCTGCCTGAGAGAGAAGCGCGGTTGCGCCTGTGGAAAGAGCCTTAAGGAAAGGGACAAGTCTTTCACTGCGCTCCCCAGGAGCATGTCTGTGGAAGGTGCAGCACGCTGCCCGGGGAGAAGAGCAGGAGCCGTTGGCCTTCTGGTCTGGAAACGGTTGCGATGTAGGAGAGCCGGCCCTGGCAGGCACAGCGGCCGGTGGCAATACAAGTGTCACCCGCTCCCAGTGCAGAGAGACGGAAGCCTGGCTGCTAAGGAGACAGGAGGGGATGAGTAGGGCAGGGCGCGTGCTCCACTCTTAGGAAGGAGTCTGGGCAGAAAGCATGCCTGTCCTGAGCCTCTGGGCCCAAGGAGACAGCAGCTCCTTGGCCACTTGTCCCTGGGGCAGACATGCGCTTGCCACCAGGCGCCATATGCAAAACTCACAGAAACAGCTCCCTGGAGGAACAGGCAGTCAGATGCCGTCTTCCTCCAAGATGTGGCAGCGTTGTCGGTGTCAGGGGGTGTGCCGGGGAAGGGGTGGGGACAGTCCCCCACAGCTCCCCATCCCAGTGCAGGGGCGGTGTGCTGGGATCCTGTCACCTCTCCTTTCCTGTGGGGAAGGCACTGGCCTAGTCCCCGAGTCCGCCTGAGCACCATAGCAAAAGGCCAAGCCTTGCCTACGCCAGGAGATGGTAGTGGGCATAGAGTGCCATCCTAGGGCATGCACGGTGCTGCAGGGTTGTGACTGTGTCTGCTTAGTTCGGCTGGCAGGGTGAACCCAGGGCGCGAACATGAAGCCCGGGAAGGCAAGGCCCAAGAGGTACCAGCTCTCCCACAGCTCTTCTTCCCTGATGCGACAGAGCGAACACCCAAAGCCTTGCTGAGGAAGCAGCAGCGAAGTGCGGTTCGCGCCAAGCTGAAAACTTCTGGGAAAGCATAGCAGTCGCTGGGAAATCAGAGTCGGGTCTGTGGGATGCTACTGTTGCTTGCCTGACCACAAAGCCCAGACTCTTGATAGGGAGTAGGGCAGCTCACCCCCAAGTGAGATTGACTGAAAACAATGTGGTAGGCCCCTCCCTCAGAAGACAAACCAAAAGAACAAGAGGACAACCACCACATTGTCCCCATAAAACTGTAAAACCCCATCATCAGGGGAAAACAGATTATTAAGCCTCCAGTATGGCCCCAAAACCTGTGTATTTCAATAGCCAAAAAAAAAAAAAAAAATCTGATTAAATGATTCCCAGAGGATCTGAAGAGATATTTTTCCAAAGAAAATTTGTACAGATCCCTACTTCCTATCAAGAGTCTGGGCTTTGTGGAAACCGGTTTTTCAAGGCTTTTGTTCTCTGGAGTTTTTGTTCTTTAGTGGCTTTATGTGGCTTTTCAGAGAGTTAGTGCAAAGTAAAATGCACCCAGTCCTTGGCTTCAGAGAGAAGCCTCAGTTTCCTCCCTTCTGAATGGTCTAAAACACACAGACTCCCCCTCTGCTAACTCTGCTGAACACCACAGCCTCCCACAGGTGGTGTGCACTCCCAGCCACTGTGTCAGTGGTCACCCATGACCCCCCTTTGTCTCTGCCTCCCAGTGCCACTAAAACTGTAAGTAATATTGGTCTGGGTGAACCCAATGCTGGCATCTGCTGTTGCCAGGACTGCTGTCTGGGGTCCATGCCCACAACTCAGCACTAGTGCAGGTCACAGAAGGCTCCCGGTTCAGGGACTTCTGGCAGGAGCCTGAGCCAGGCTCTCTCAGGCATGAGCAGGGGTTCATGTAGTCTGACCCGTGGTGCAAGCAGTGGAAAGCCATGGAATGAGGGGCTACCAACTGGAGCACCTGCCAGGCTTTCTCATATATGGGTGGGCATCGGCTGTGGCCACCCTGGGACTGTGGGTTTATGTCCATGTCTCTGACTGCCCGATTCCACCAATTGTCCTTTAAGGCCCATTTGCTCTTTTTGGGTCCTTTTAATTAGACTCCAAGTTAATGTTGGTCTCCAAGCACAGGGCACTTTCATATTGGGATATTACTCTTCACTGGGTTGCTTCTGGTGGCTGCCTCCCCCTTCTGTTTATCATCTGATATCAGTCCAAGTGCTCCCACTCCATTGACCTCTCCACCGATGATCCTCTGCTCCAGTAGAGATCCAGAAGTATATACTCTTATATCTCAGGCTGATTTCATGGGTGTTCAGAGTGTTCTGGTAGTTATTTAGTTCAGTTCAGGGGACTGGAAGAAACAGAGTCTCCTACTTTTCCTCCATCATGTCCTTCCTCCAGATGGCTATCCATCCATGGTATACACATATGCCACATCTTCTGCTTCCATTTTTCTATGAATGGTATTTTATTCATTTTTCAATGCAGTTGTAACTGGGATTGTTTTCTGAGTTTGTATTTCAGCTAGTTGATTTTTAGTGTACAGAAATGTAAAGAGTTTTTGTATAATCATTTATCTCTTCAAACTTTACTAAATTTATTTATTATTTCTAAAAGTTTTTGGTGGGACCTTTAGGGTTTACTTCTTTCTTTATGTTTTGTTCCTATCTTTTTGCTTGTAGGTTTATTTCATTGTTATGGCTAGAACTTCGAGTACTATTTTGAGTATAATTGGTGTGAGTAGTTATCCTTGTCTCATTCCTAAACTTAGAGGAAAAGATTTCTAATTTTTTGCTGTTGCATATTATGTTAACTGTGGGTTTGTCCTATGTGGCTTTTATTATGTTGAGTTACCTTCTTTCTATGCGCAACTTGTTAAGCACTTTTATCATGAAAAAGGCATTTAATTTTCTTCAAAAAAAATTTTTTTTTCCTGCACCGAGGTACCCATATGATTTGTACCCCTTATTTGGCTTATGTGGTGTGTTATATATGTTGATTTGTTCATGTGAAATTATGCTTGTATCCCAGGGGTAGGTCCCATTTGTTATTATTGTATGATCCTTTTAATTTGCTGTTGAATAGATTTGTTAGCATTTTGTTTTAAAAATTGATTATCTATGCTCATTAAGGATTTTGGCTTGTACTTTTTCTTTCTTCTACTGTCTTTCTCTGGCTTTAGTCCCAGGGTAATAATGCTGGTCTTTTAAAATAAGTTTGTGTATGTTTCCTGGTATTCAATTCTTTGGAAGAGATTGAAAAGAAATGGTGTTAATTCTGGGGCACCTGGTTGGCTCAGTGGGTTAAGCCTCTGCCTTTGGCTCAGGTCATAATCTCAGAGTCCTGGGATCGAGCATTGAGCCCCACATTGTGCTCTCTGCACAGCAGGGAGCCTGCTTCCCCCTCTCTCTCTGCCTGCTTCTCTGCCTACTTGTGATCTCTCTCTTTCTCTGTTGAATAAATTAATAAAATCTTAAAAAAGGAAAAAAAAAGAAATGGTATTAATTCTTCTTTCAAAGTTTGGTAGAATTACCAGTGAAGCAATATAGTCCTGGGTTATTTTTTATTGAGAGACTTGATTAGTGACTCAATCTCCATCATGATCTATCTATTTAGACTTTTAAAAATATGTCCCTGAAAAAAAAAAATTGTCCCTGAGTCAGTCTTAGTAGTTCTATGTTTCTAGGAATTTATGCATTTCTTCTAGGTAATCCAATCTGTTGACATATAAGATCCTTTGTATTTTCATTTATCAGTTTTTTTTCCAATTTGATTTTTGTGTGTCTTCTCTTTTTTCTTCTGGCTAGCTAAAGATTTGCCCATTTTGTTTATCATTTTAAAAACTATCTCTTGGTTTCATCAATAATTTTTATTACTTTTTGTCTTTCATTCCTTTATTTCTGTTTTGATATTGATTTTTTTCCATCTGCCTGCTCTTGCCTTAGTTTTCTCTTCTTGTTCTATTTCTTGAGGTGTATAAGTTAGGTTACTTATTTGAGATATTACCTTTTTTTTTTTTCTAGGTGTAGGGATTTATTACTCTAAACTTCTCTCTTTGAACTGCTTTTGCTGTAACCTATACATTTTGGTATGTTGTGTGCCCTATTTTGCTGGTGTCAAGATACTTTTTAATTTACTTTTGATTACTCTTGGCCCATTAGGAGAATGTTGTTTAATTCTTTTGGTTCTATAGGAGAATGTTGTTTAATCTGCACATATTGTGAATTTTGTGCCCAAAGAACTTGCTTCTGGTTTCATTAACTACTTTGAATATAAATTGACTAAATGCTCCAATCAGTAGACATAAAGGGGGCAGATGGATAGAGAAGCAAAACTCATCTGTATGCTGTCTATGGGAAACTCATTTCCTACCTAAAGACACATGCATGATGAAAGTGAAAGGATAGAGAAGCATTTATCATAGAAATGGATGCAAAAGAAAAGGTGGGTAACAATACTTATATCATATAAAATAGACTTTAAAGTAAAAAAAAATGTAATAAGAGACAAAGAAGGAAGTTATTTTTTTAAAGACTTTATTTATTTATTTGAAAGAGAGAAAGTGAGAGACAAAGATGGGCAAAGGAAGAGGGAGAAGCAAACTCCCTGCTGAACAGGGAGTCCAATGCAGGGCTCAATCCCAGGACCCTTGGAACAGGACCTGAGCTGAAGGCACATGCTCAGCTGACTGAGCCTGCCCAGTGTCCCAACAAGGATGCTACATTATCATAAACAAAATAATCGAACAAGAAGTTATAAGAACTGTAAATATTTATGCACCTAACATCTACATTGGAGAACCCAAATATATAAAGCAGCTAATAACAAACATACAGAAATTAATTGATAGCAATACAATAATAGTAGGTAAATTTAACACCCCATTTACAACAATGGACAGATAATCAAAACTCAAAATCAACAAGAAAATAGTAACTTTGCAAGACACAGGGAGCCAGACAAATCTACAGATATATTCTCTCATAAAACAGCAGCATACACATTCTTTTCATGCTTTTGGCATGAAAAATTCTCCAGGATAATCACATATTAGGCCACAAGACAAACCTCAACAAGTTGTAATATAAACTTTGTTACATGGAAAAGAAATTTAAAAAATAAAAAATTAAAAAAAAATTGAAGACATACCATACATCTGTTCTGACCACAGTGCAATGAAACTAAAAATCACCTACAAGAAAAAACTCTGTAAAGAGCGCAAGTACATGGAGGTTAATTAATATTACTACACAACAAAAGGTTCAACCAAAAGACAAAGAGGAAATCAAAAAACACATGGAGACAAATGAAAGTAAAAACACAATGATCCGAAATATATGGCAGGCCACAAAAGCAGTTCTGAGAATTAAGTTTAGAGCTATACAGGTCTATCTCAAGAAGCAGGAAAATTCTGAAGTAAACCTAAATTTACACATAAAGGAGCTAGAAATGGAACAACAAATGAAGTCTAAAGCCAAAAGAAGGAAAAACATAGGAAAGATTAGAGCAGAAATAAATGAAATAGAAATTGGAAAACCAATAGTACAAATCACTGAAATCAAGAGCTGGTGCCATAAAGGCCCACAAAATTGATGACACCCTAGCTAGACTCATCGAAAAACAAATAAAACCATAATAAGGTACCAACTTATAGGGGCACCTGGGTGGCTCAGTGGATTAAAGCCTCTGCCTTCGGCTCAGGTCATGATCTCAGGGTCCTGGGATCAAGCCCCAAGTCGGGCTCTCTGCTCAGTGGGGAGTCTGCTTCCCTTCCTCTCTCTCTCTCTGCCTGCCTCTCTGCCTACTTGTAATCTCTGTCAAATAAGTGAAATCTTAAAAAAAAAAGATACCATTTTACACCAGTTACAACAACAAAAATGAACAAAACAGGAAACAACAAGTGTTGGTGAGGATGTGGAGAAAGGGGAGCCCTCTTGCACTGTTGGTGGAAATGCAAGTTGGGACAGCCACTTTGGAAGACAGAAAAGAGGTTCCTCAAGATGTTAGGAATAGAGCTACCCTAAACCCAACAATTGCACTACTGAGTATTTACCTGAAGGATATAGATGTGGTGAAAAGAAGGGGCACATGTTCGTAGCAGGATTGTCCACATTACCCAAACAGTGGAAGGAGCCAAGATGCCTTTCAGCAGATTAATGGATACAGGTGTGGTACTTATACACAGTGGGATATTACTCAGCCACCAGAAACAATGAATACCCACCATTTGCACTGACCTGGTTGGAACTGGAGGGGATTATGTTAAGTGAAGTAAGTCAAACAGAGAAAGACAATTATCATATGGTTTCACTCATATATGGATCATAAGCAATAGCATGGAGAGCCATAGGGAAAGGGAGGGAAATCCAAAGGGGAGAAATCAGAGAGGGAGAAGAACCATAAGAAACTATGGACCCCAAGAAAAAATATCTTGGGGTTTCAGAGGGGAGCAGGAAGGGGCAGGGGAACAGGGTGATGGGTGTTGAGGAGGGCACATACTGTGATGGGCAGTGAGTATTATATATAACTAATGAATCTTTGAACACTACATCAAGAACTAGTTATGTACTATACAGCAGCAAACAGCACATAATTTAAAAATTAATTAATTAATTGATTAATTAAAAATAAAAACAAATACAAACAAAAGGCAGGAGGGGAGTCACACAAACAGTATCAAAAATGAAAGAGGAGGAACAGCAAATGACACCACAGGAATACTGAGGATTGTAAGACAGTATTATGAAAAATTATATGCCAAAAAATTGGATAACCTAAAAGAAATGGATGAAGACCTAGAAACATGTAACCTTCCAAACTGAATCAGGAAAACATAGAAAATCTGAAGAGAGAGAGATTACCACATGGAAATAAAAAGAGTAATCAAAACTCCCAAAAAACAGAAATCCAGGAACAGACAGCTCCATAGGTGAATTCTAGCAAACATTTAAAGCAGAGTTAATACCTGTTTTTTTTTAAATGATTCCACAAAAAAATAAGAAAAAAAGGAAAATTTCCAAATTCATTCTATGAAGCCAGAATTACCCTGATGTCAAAACTAGACAAAGGTGCTACAAAACAAAAGAACTAATAACTCTGAATAACATAGAAGCAAAAATTTTCAACAAAATATTAGCAAGCTGAAACCAACAATACATTACAAAAATCACTCACCATAATCAAGTGGGGTTTATTCCTTCATGCAGAATAAATATTTGCAAACCAATACTTGCAAATATTGAAATTTGCAAATATTTAAATTTGCAAATATTTACTTGCAAATATATTTGCTAATCACTCAAAGAAAATCAATGTAATACATCTCATCCATAAGAGAAAGGATAATATGATCATGTCAGTAGATACAGAAAAATCATTTTACAAAGTACAAGAGTTATTCATGATAAAAAAAGTTCAACAGTGTAGGTTGGGGGAAACAAATCTCAATATAATAAAGGCCATTGATGAAGAATCTGCAATGAACATCCTATTCAGTTCCAAAAACCTGAGAGCATTTCCCTTAAGGTCAGGAATAAGCTAAGACTGTCTATTCTCACCACTTTTATTCAACATAGTACTGGAAGTCCTAGCTACAACAATCAGAAAAGAAAATGGAATGAAAGACATCCAAATTGGTAAGGAAGAAGTAAAGATCTCGTTATGTGCAGATGACATGATACTATATATAGACAACCCTAAAGACTCTACCAAAAAACTGCTAGGAAGGATCCATGAATTCAGTAAATTTACAGGATACAAAAACAATGTACAGATACCATTGAAATTACAAAAATATTCCCATTTACAATTGCAGGAACTATTGTAAAATATCTGGAAATACACTTAACTAAGGAGGTGCAAACCTATTTTCTAAAAACTGTAAAATACTGATGAGAGAAATTCAAGATGAAACAACCAATGGAATGATATTCCATGCTCATGAATTGGAAAAACCAATACTTTTAAAATGTCCATAAGATGCAATCCTATCAGAATACAACAGTAAATTTCACAGAAGTGAAATAAGCAAGTCTAAAATTTGTAGAGAACCACAAAAGTTCCTCAATAACAAAAGTGTCCCAAAAAAGAAAAACAAAGCTAGAGGTATCACAAGGTTTCAAGTTGCACTACAAGGCGACAGTAATCAGCACAGTATGGTACTGGAACAAAAATGGACACTAGATCAACAGAACAGAATTGAAAGCTCAGAATAAACCCACACATATATGTTCAATTAATGCAGAACAAATGAGGCAAGAATAAGCAAAGGGAAAAGAGTCTTTTCAACAAATGGTTTTGGGGAAATGGCACAGCTATGTATAAAAGAATGAAACTGGACAACTTTTTATACCATACCCCAAAATAAACTCAAAGTGGACTAAAGACCTAAATATGAGAAATGAAACCTTAAAACATCTAAAAATATATGCAGTAATTTCTTGGACATTTCCCTCAGCAGCATATTTATGAATATGTCTCTTTAGCCAAGGGAAACTAAAGCAAACAACTTTTGTAGCAACATGGATGGGACTGGAAGAGATTATGCTGAGTGAAATAAGTCAAGCAGAGAGAGTCAATTATCATATGGTTTCACTTATTTGTGGAGCATAACAAATATCATGGAGGACAAGGGGTGTTAGAGAGGAGAAGGGAGTTGGGGTAAATTGGAAGGAGAGGTGAATCATGAGAGACTATGGACTCTGAAAAACAATCTGAGGGGTTTGAAGTGGAGGGGGGGTGGGAGGTTGGGGTACCAGGTGGTGGGTATTATAGAGGGCACAGATTGCATGGAGCACTGGGTGTGGTGAAAAAATAATGAATACTGTTTTTCTGAAAATAATTAAATTGAAAAAATTAAAAACAAACAAACAAACAAAACAAAAAAACAACGACTATTGGTTCTACACCAAAATAAAAATGTTTTGCACAGCTAAGAAAACCATAAGCTAAACAACAAAGAAACCCAGTAAATGGGAGAACACATTTGCAAGTGACATATTTAAAAAGAGGTTAATATAGAAAATATATAAAGAGCTTATACACCTCAACACCAATAAACGAAACAAAATTGAAAATGGGCAGAGGACCTCAATAGACATAACTCAAAAACAAAGAGACTAACAAAACATGCAGAAGATGAACAGTATGAATACAGGTTCAACATTACTACTCATGGGAGAAATGTATATAAGAAAAAACAATGAGATTATCATCTCACATTGGTCAGAAAGGCTAGTATCAAAAAGATAAAAAACAAGTGTTGGTGAGGATGTGGAATGAAGGGAATTATCAGACACTGTTGCAGGAATGTAAATTAGTGCAAGCACTGTGGAAAACTTTATGGAGTTTCCTCAAAAGGTTAAAAATAGAAATACTATATAATCTAGTAATTTCGCTATTTTTTTTTTTTTAAGATTTTATTTATTTACTTGTCTGAGAGAGAGAGAGAGAGAACAGGCAGAGGGAGCAGCAGGCAGAGTTGGACATTGACCTAAAGAAAACAAAAACACGAATTCAAAAGGTATCTTCACCTCTATGTTTATTGCAGCATCATTTACAATGGTGAAAATTCAAGTATGCATTACTAGATGAATATATGCATGGATATATATACACACATGCAGAATATTACATATCTATACATACACATATTCCATATAGATATAAAGGATGTACATATATGTATGGATATATACACACACACACACATAGAATATTACTTACCCATAAAAGATAGCTTGCCATTTGTGACAAAATGGATAGAAATAGAAGATATTATACAAAGTAAAAAAAGTCAGAAAGAGAAAGACAAATATATAATTTTACTTATATGTGGAATCTAAACAAACAAATAACAAAGCAGATTGTTAAATACAGAGAAGAAACTGGCAGTTGCTAGAGGGGAGGTGGGGGGGAAGGTAAAATAAGTAGATTAAGAGGTACAAACTTCTGATTATAATAATAAGTCACAGAGATGAATAGTACAACACGGGGAATGTAGTCAATAATATTATAACAATGTTGGACGGTGACAGATGGCAACTACACTTACTTGTGGAGAGATATGAGTAATGTACAGAGTTGGTGAATCAATGTTGTGCACATAAAACTAATATAATATCTTATGTTAATTATTCTTCAGTCAAAAACTTGTGTTTGTGAGGGTGTAACCTCCATGTTGGAGGAGGGGGTTGCTATTCACAGGGTATCCCAGAGTTTACTGGGTTGATGGCAGGTCCAATTTCTTTTTCTACTTTTTAAAAATGACAGCTGTTTTTTTAAAAAATAATTTATGTATTTGAGAGAGAGAGAAGCAGCACTGGACAGAGCAAGCACAAGTGGAAGGCCAAGAGAGAGGGAGAAGCCGACTCCCCACTGAGCAGAAAGCCCTACTCGGGGCTCAATCCCAGGACCCTGAGATCATGATCTGAGTTGAGGGTAGATGCTTAACTGACTGAGCCAATTAGGTGCCCAAAAATGACAGCTTCTTTGAGCTATAGTACACATAGGTCTTATTCCTTCAACTACTTGTCAGTAAAACAGACACTCATTTCTTTTTTCTTAATTAATTAATTAATTTGATAGAGAGAGATCACAAGTAGGCAGAGAGGCAGGCAGAGAGAGAGGGGGAAGCAGGCTCCCCGCTGAGCAGAGAGCCGGATGTGGGGCTCGATCCCAGGACCCTGAGATCATGACCTGAGCTGAAGGCAGAGGCTTAAACCACTGAGCCACCCAGGCACCCCAGACACTCATTTCAAAAGACATTAATAAAAATATTTTTAACAGGAGGAGTTTTGAGGGTACTCATCTAGAACAATTACCAAATAGCAAATGAAGAACTGATGGCACAGGACGTCATGTACGGAATGCTGCCATTTTTGTAAAAAGGAGGAAATAGGGGTGCATATTGGTTCACAGGTTCAAAAATGGCCTGTAAGGATGGCATGGTCCCTCTAGTACAGACACTTGATGATTGCCCATTTTGTGTGGAGGGACATATTATTGTATACAGCTTACACCTCTCGAATTGTAAACTATATAGAGGATTTCTACTCAAAAAATAAATAAAACCAAATAAAGGCAGAATATGGCTACCAATGACACAGGGCTGCTCCATTCTGTTTCCACTCCAATGAGGTAAAATGTCTATTAATTCCTATACTAGCCACCCAGAGTTAACAAAGACTCTGGGTTTAAGAGTTTAGGCCTTGGGAAGACTACCATCACTTCAGACACCAGTTGCACTTGGGGAGGTTCCCTAGGTCATCTGGATCTCCCACTGAATGTCTACAAATGTGAGGGTTCCTATAACTCCCTCGGGCTTGATAATTGATTAGAATGATTCACAGAAGTCAGGAAAGCTTTTTATGTATAAATATAGTTTCACTGTATTTCGGATATAAGGATACACATAGGGTGAGGTCTGGGAGGGAGGACACAGCTTCTATGCCTCTCCCCAAGGAATCAGGGTACACCCTCCTCCCAGAACAACAATGTAAATATCAACTAAAAAGCCCACTTGGGCATTGGTGTCTAGTTTTCTATGGGGATTTTGCTACATAGACATGATGGATCAAATCTTTGGCTACTTGATTAAACACAATCTCCAACCCCCCCCCACCCAATCTCCCCCCAGGGATCCTACTGGACCAAAGACCCCACCCTCTGTTCACATGGTTGGTCTTTCTAGTGACCAGCCACTGACATGAAGCTATCTAGGATCCTGCCTGGAATCACTTCGTTGACACAACAAAGTCAGTTCCTATCACTCAAGAAATTCCCAGGATTCTGAAGCTCCGTGCCAGGAACCAGGAACAAGGACTAGATACCCTATTTACTAGACTTCACTCCCCACAAAGTATGGGCTGTCCAAGGTTAACAGGGGGGCCCCGAGTGTCATTTTTCCAGGACTCAGGCCTGTGTTCTTTGATTCTAGATTCAGACTCTGACTGGCCTGGAGCCTGACACTTGTTTAGTGCGATCTCTCAGAGGTCACTGAGAAGCCTCCTGCCTGGGATCTTAAGCCCTCCTCTCACTCCTATGCCAAAAAAACACACCATATCAATGACCATGGTGGCTTTCACTTCCCCTTCCTGACAATGGCTGTGTTTCTCGGAAAGGAGCCCTCAGAACTTTGTTTCACTCTGTTCTTGAAAATGCAGAGCTCAGCAATCTGATGGCTGCTGCTTTACTACTGGCCAGATTCCCATGAGGGTGGAGTAGAGGCCAGAGATGATTTAAGTCCTGCCAGCTCCTCACAGGCAGTGTAGAAATTTGGGGTGACCGTCAGCTCTTTCTCTCTGCAGTGACCCCACCAGCACGCAGGGCCTATTCCAGTGCAAGGCCAGTCTGAGCAGGGGAGTGTTCCTGTTGTAGGCTGCAGGGAGAACTTCAACCAGGCTCAGCATTTTCTGAGCTGGCTGGGGACACATTTAGACTCAATTCTGACACCAGAAGTCTCTTTTCCTCCAGGAGCAAGAAACCACCATGGATTGAGTGCAGATCTAAAAATAGAATTACAGCTTTGTAGGCCTGAGGTTGGGAGAGCCTGGATGCTTGATTTTGGGTGCTGTGGACTTGAAAGGCTGAGGGGAAGGATCTCTGGTGGATGACTGTAAGCCAGCTAGAGAATTTAGCTCTTTGGGGCATTTTTCAGAGGACAGTTGGGGAACAGACTTTATGCCTGTGAACTGCAGAAGGCTCATGTGAATGTCATGGCTGTCAGTGGATAGGGTCATTCCCCAAGAGCTTCCTGATCAGACACCCCTGCCCCCACCATACCTCATGCCTAACTACCTTTCCCTGGGGAGACAATGCATTTATTTTCTATTAAAAAACAAAATTTAACTGAAAATTTTAAAGAGCTGATTCTATTTTTGTTTAATGATTCATGAGTTAGGCAACATCTTATCTAGCAAATAGAAAAGAGCTCCATTGTCCTGTAGGGAAAAACAAAACAAAACAAAACAAAACAAAACAAAACAAAACAAACTTTTTTAAAGGAACAGAAAAAGAAAAAAAGAAAAATCCTTAGCAAAGAATGCAGTGTTCTAGTCAAGATCGCTTTCCTAAGCATTATCAAAAAAATGCACTGTTTTAGTCAAGATCATTTTCCTAAGGAGAAGGAAAAGGGTCTATCAGAAAATTTCCTAGTGCTGACCTGAAAATTGACTGGTTAAATTATACATGCCCAAGGGAGTAAAACTGCAGTTAGGTTAGGTATTTAGTCTTGGTTTAATGAGGTCAGGCCTTAACTTAAGTGACTTCTAGGGCCCTTTGACCCTGTGGAACTTCTTTTTCACAATTCTGCTACTTTGATTCAGACTCTTAGCTTCATGTAGAGATGTGATCGAAATGAAGGCATTGGTGCCAACTTGAACTACTGTTCAGGGGTTTTCTCAGCTTTTGCTGTTCCTTCTCCTGGTATTCACATGTCATGATGTTTTTGCTTAATCTCTATGATATTCACAGGTGATGACTTCAGATGGACAATTTTGGTACATTTTTCTGATGTTCCAGTCTCAGGGAGATTACTTGCTTGATAGTTAGCATCTGTGAACATGCATTTAAAATTTTTGAAAGCATACATTATACCTGGCAGATTATCAGGATAATTTTCAATGGCTGGAGTGCACATTGAAGCCATGGTACCCAAAACCCAAACCCTCCAAATCAAATAAGTCAAAGAAAGGCCCTGCCGAAGGAATCATCTTTTTAAGCCATGTGGTTTGCTCAGTGATTTTATGTAGCTGTGTTTCAACTTCCCCAGAAGTGTCCATCTGAATGCACCAGGTGGTTGGTGTTGATCACCGTATAGACAGCTCCTGTTATGGTCAAGAGAATCTTTGGCCAGAAACTAAGCGCATTTGTTGGGCATCTATTGTTTTAGGAATGGATTCTGAAAGATCCTTTAGGAGTTAAGGAAGTTTCTGGATTAAATTGTCATGTAAATTTACTCAACTAAGGAAGCTTGGTCCTGCAAAGAAATAAAATCCCAAGTCATGAATGGACCATAATTGGTCCATTTTAATTCATTTATGTAAATCCAAGGGATTCAACAAATGAGATCTCTTAATTTGGTTAGAAAATGTAAGGGACAAGATTAGATTTTTCTCTTAACCTGGAGGTTATGCTCCCTTCCCGCATTCAGCTGAGGGCATTTGATTTCCAGAATTACCCCAGAGCAAAGGAAAGAAAAAGGAGAAAGGGTTTCACATTTAGTTAATGTGTGAAGACTTGATCTGTTATCTTGGGTGAAAGCAGTCTGCCTTGATGTCAGTTACTTATCTTTCACATCAGTTTGATTTAGAGGTCTCTAGCATCTGCGTAGGACCAGGTGTCAGGTAAAGCTTTCTTTAGCTGTGAAATGTGCACCTTCTAGTTTTATAACAATGTCAGTGGTTGGCAGCATTTAGTAAGATTCCTTTCAATGGGGCTCAAAAGCTGTATTCTTCTGATGACGATTACAGAATATCTGGTCACTGGGGTCTAGACTATAAACAACAGGATCCTTTGAACTGGGATCTGGGAAGATATCTTTAACCTGTTGATGACAGGCTTGATGGTAAAACATTAGATACATATTTTTTTAACATTTCTTTTTTGATTTATTTATTTTCAGCATAACAGTATCATTATTTTTTCACCACACCCAGTGCTCCATGCAATCCGTGCCCTCTATAATACCCACCACCTGGTACCCCGACCTCCCACCCATCTGCCACTTCAAACCCCTCAGATTGTTTTTCAGAGTCCATAGTCTCTCATGATTCACCTCCCCTTCCAATTTACCCCAACCCCCTTCTCTCTAACTTCCCATGTCCTCCATGCTTTTTGTTATGCTCCACAAATAAGTGAAACCATATGATAATTGACTCTCTCTGCTTGACTGATTTCACTCAGCATCATCTCTTCCAGTCCCGTCCATGTTGCTACAAAAGTTGGGTATTCGTCCTTTCTGATGGAGGCATAATACTCCATAGTGTATATGGACCACATCTTCCTTATCCATTCGTCCGTTGAAGGGCATCTTGGCTCTTTCCACAGTTTGGCGACCGTGGCCATTGCTGCTATAAACATTGGGGTACGGATGGCCCTTCTTTTCACGACATCTGTATCTTTGGGGTAAATACCCAGGAGTACAATGGCAGGGTCATAGGGAAGTTCTATTTTTAATTTCTTGAGGAATCTCCACACTGTTCTCCAAAGAGGCTGCACCAACTTGCATTCCCACCAACCGTGGAAGAGGGTTCTCTTTGTAGTTTTAATTTGAATCTCCCTGATGGCTAGTGATGATGAACATTTTTTCATGTGTCTGATAGCCATTTGTATGTCTTTATTGGAGAAGTGTCTGTCCATATCTTCTGCCCATTTTTTGATATGATTGTCTGTTTTGTGGGTGTTGAGTTTGAGGAGTTCTTTATAGATCCTGGATATCAACCTTTTGTTTGTACTGTCATTTGCAAATATCTTCTCCCATTCCGTGTGTTGCCTCTTTGTTTTCTTGACTGTTTCCTTTGCTGTGCAGAAGCTTTTGATTTTGATGAAGTCCCAAAAGTTCATCTTCGCTTTTGTTTCCTTTGCCTTTGGAGACATATCTTGAAAGAAGTTGCTGTGGCTAATATCGAAGAGATTACTGCCTATGTTCTCCTCTAGGATTCTGATGGATTCCCTTCTCACGTTGAGGTCTTTTATCCATTTTGAGTTTATCTTTGTGTACAGTGTAAGAGAATTGTCGAGTTTCATTCTTCTACATATAGCTGTCCAGTTTTCCCAGCACCATTGATTGAAGAGACTGTCTTTTTTCCAATGTATATATTTTCCTGTTTTGTCGAAGATTAATTGACCATAGAGTTGAGGGTCCATATCTGGGCTCTCTACTCTGTTCCACTGGTCTATGTGCCTGTTTTTATGCCAGACATGCTGTCTTGGTGATCACAGCTTTGTAGTAAAGCTTGAAATCAGGTAACGTGATGCCCCCAGTTTTCTTTTTGTTATTCAACATTTCCTTCGCGATTTGGGCTCTCTTCTGATTCCATACAAATTTTAGGGTTATTTGCTCCAGCTCTTTGAAGAATACTGGTGGAATTTTGATCGGAATAGCATTAAAAGTATAGATTGCTCTAGGCAGTATAGACATTTTAACAATGTTTTTTCTTCTTATCCAAGTGCATGGAATGGTCTTCCATCTTTTTGTGTCTTCTTCAATTTCTTTCATGAGTGTTCTGTAGTTCCTTGAGTACAGATCCTTTACCTCTTTGGTTAGGTTTATTCCCAGGTATCTTATGGTTCTTGGTGCTATAGTAAATGGAATCGATTCTCTAATTTCCCTTTCTGTATTTTCATTGTTGGTGTATAAGAAAGCCACTGATTTCTGTACATTGACTTATATCCTGCCACGTTGCTGAATTGCTATATGAGTTCTAGTAGTTTGGGGGTGGAGTCTTTTGGGTTTTCCATATAAAGAATCATGTCATCTGCAAAGAGAGAGAGTTTGACTTCTTCATTACTAATTTGGGTACCTTTTATTTCCCTTTGATGTCTGATTGCTGTTGCTAGGACTTCTAATACTATGTTGAACAAGAGTGGTGAGAGTGGGCATCCTTGTCGTGTTCCTGATCTCAACAGGAAGGCTGCAAGGTTTTTCCCATTGAGGATGATATTTGCTGTGGGTCTTTCATAGATAGATTTGATGAAGTTCAGGAATGTTCCCTCTATCCCTATACTTTGAAGCGTTTTAATCAGGAACGGATGCTGGATTTTGTCAAATGCTTTTTCTGCATCAATTGAGAGGACCATGTGGTTCTTCCCTCTTCTCTTATTAATTTGTTGTATCACATTGATTGATTTGTGAATGTTGAACCATCCTGTAGCCCAGGGATGAATCCCACCTGGTCATGGTGGATAATCTTTTTAATGTGCTGTTGGATCCTGTTTGCTATTTTCCCATAGTTGGTCATACTAGCATGAGACAACAATGGATCAGCAGAAAGTTTATACCAATAGACATTGGTCTGCCTTTGACTGCGTTGCATGGGGTGCGTTTACATTACCCAAAGACAATACAGCAAACAGTCAGCAAGTCCAAAGGCAATACCTCAGGGCAGGGAAGTCTGTTATTTTTGGCTAGCTTAAAAATTTTAAGTTTGAGGATTCCATTAGATCTTTCAACCTTGCCTGAATTTTGAGGGTGATAGGGCCAGAGATAATTCCAAGAAGTCTGCAAGTTTGTTGTTAAAGCTGGTATGATTTGTCCAATGAAATGGCTGTCAGTTTACCAAAGATCATGGAAAGTATACCCCTCATGGGAAACAGATTTCTAACAAGTCCTTTGCCACCACGAGGACTTCAGCCTTCCAGCACAGGAAAGCTCCAACCTAACTGGAAAACACACATACGTAAATAGAACATACTGATAACACGTACCTTGTGGCAATTGAATAAAGACAAGCTGTGGGTGTTCAAAAGTCTGTTCAAAGGAGGAGTCGTGAGGCCTCTGGGGGCAAAAGTAATTTTTTTTTGACAAGTCAGACGTGGATGGCAGAGCTTTTTCGCATTTATACAAATCTCCCCTCAAATACTTAGTGAAAGCCTGAGTTATCTTAAATGCACTCTGATGGGTGAAGGAATGGGCGGGGGGTGGAATGGGGTTTGACAGGAAGCCAGGAAGAATCCAGCAGCTGTCTGGTGTTTTGTAAATCCCCGACTGTTCAACTTACAGCCATTCTTTATCCATCTTATTTTCTCTGCTTCAGAATGTTGCCATGTTACTCTGATGCCAGAATGGCAGAAATCTCTTAATGAGGGGACATTTTTGCAGAGGCAGAATGGATTTTATCCACACGTGCCACATTCTTTATAGATTCTTTTGCTGGCTGCTTTTGCATGAGAGTCAGCTGGGGCATTTTCCTGATACTCAGGTTCAGTCCTTTTAGTGTGAGCCTCAGTCTTGATGACAGCAGTGTCAGAAGGTAAGAGAATAATTACAAGTGATAACATACTAGGATGTATCAAATTTCCAGGAATTTCATACAATTTCTAGAGTACTTACATATCTATACAAATAGAACATAAACCACAGGGTCTTTGTTTTCTAGGAAGATCACTTAAATGGCAAGGGAAGTTTCACAACCTATTACCAAAAGTAGATCAATGTGAGAAAAACAAACAAACAGAACTTTGTCCTTTTAACACATAGGAAACCAAATTCTATTCTAGAAACCTATTCTATCTAGGAAATCAGTTTATATTTCTATTAAAACATATTCATTCCAAAGTGAGAAGTCCTGACCATGCATAAAATTCCTTTCCAGAGTTTCCCTTTTCACAACTTTTGTACAACTTTCTTTTGCCCGAAGTAATAAAGTGCATCGCTAGTCATTCATATATATATATATATATATGTGTATATATATATATATATATATATATATATTTTTTTTTTTTTTTTTTAAGTAGGCTCCATATTGAACATGGGGTTTGATCTCACCACCCTGAGACCAAGACACTTATGCTATTTGGACTGAGCTAACCAGGCACCCTCATGGTTTTTTTTTTTTTAAACCAAAAATGTGTGTCTTATTTTACTTTCATTTAGAGATGCTCCTTTTTTCTATTTTTAGTTGCTTTTACCACATACATTAGAGTTCTTAACCCATAGAAACATTAATTTCAAGCAAACATTAAGTAGTAAGCATGTGTTAACTTTCTGCTAGACTAGTGTTCTTTAGATTGGCAAATTTACAAATTTATAAATATACAAATATACATTGTATCTTTATATACGATCTTTCAATATAATATGCCAAAAAGTGTTTGCCAACAAACCTACATTTTTCTTTAGTTTCTCAGTCATAAAGAAGCCAAAATTAGAGAAACATGATTAGCAGTTAATGTTTCATTATTTCATTTTATTTGGAAATAATCTAGACATTTAATGAATTTAACTTAAATCACTACTGAATCTAACTCGGTGAAATTTTAAGGTTTTAATTTATCAGAAGGATTTTGCAAATGATTTAAAAGTTTACCTCTATTTTTTAAAATTAAATTTTTATCTATTTAATTTCCTTGTTCTTAATAATTGTGGCTAGATTACATGAGACATCAAAGTCAATTATTCTCCCAAAAAATGTTTTTATTTTTAATTTATTATGTTTTATTACATTTTCAACTCCAGTACAGTTAACATACAGTGTTGTATTAGTACAGGTGTGCAACATGGTGATTCAACAATTCTATACATTACTCAGGGCTCATCATGATGAATGTACTCTTAATCCCCTTCACGTATTACACCTATCCCCCTACTTACCTCCCCTCAGTATATTTAGCAGTTTGTTCTCTCTAGATAAGAGTCTGTTCCTTGTTTTGTGTTTTTTCTCTTTTTAATTCCCTTTGTTTACTTATTTTGCTTCTAAAATTCCACCTATGCCTGAAATCATATGGTATTTGTCTATCACTTACTGACTTGTTTCCCATAACATTACAGTCTTCAGCTATATCTGAAGCTATAGTCTTCAGGTCCATCCGTCTCATTGAAAATGGCAGGATTTCTTTTTTCAGGCTGAATACTATTCTAATGTGTATATATGTGTGTGTGTATATATGTATATACACACACACATTTTATATATATATATACACACACACACACACACATATATATATATATATGTATGTGTGTGTATATATATATATAAAATGTGTGTGTGTGTATATATATATATAAAATGTGTGTGTGTATATACATATATATATATATATATATATATATGTATGTGTGTGTATATATATATATAAAATGTGTGTGTGTGTATATATATATATATATATATATATATATTCCCATGGATATGGGATATGGATATGCTCTCATGTAGGAGGTAAAACCAATTCTGGAAGTATTTATGAGCTTCCATAAATAACTTTAATTTTAGCATAATGATGGCCTTGGATTGTCCGACCTCAGTAGCTATTAAATAACATCAAGTAACATCTGTATCAGGCCCTACATAGAACATACAGTTGAGTGGGAGTAAACAAAATAAAAAGACAAACATGTGTTAATGGCTGTGCGAGAAAAATCGGGATAAAGGCCTAAACAGGAACAACTTCATCACAGCGTTGATGCTGGATATACATAAGGTGATGGCAAAGGTTTAGAACACATTTTTTCAAAGACTAAATCTAAAACCCAGAGTAAACATCTATGCTCAGAGTTAGCATAATTTGGAGTTATTCAGGAATTGTAGAGAAATGCATTTTCACAGAAATCAAGATGTTATTTTTGTATACTATATCACTTAGACAACTGTGTTTCATTTGCTATAATCAGTTTTTAAAAAGTCAGATGGAAAAAGCAACTGAAGTCCCAGAAAATAGAAATGTAATGTTAAACTATCCAATAAAGCTGGAGGAGGAAGTGGAAAAAATGTGTTTGTGTGTGTGTGTATATATATATATATATACACAGAGGCTGTAACAACAGAGGCTGGACGTCTTAGATCAAGGTGCCTGTAGGTTTTGCTTCTTCTGAAACCTCTTTCTTGGCTTGCAGATGGCTCCTTTCTCCTGTGTCCTCACATGGCCTTTCTCTCTGTGTGCATCCCTGGTGTCACTTTCCCGTCTTCTAAGGAGATCAGTCCTATTAGATAGGGTCCCACAGATCTGTGCTCAGTTAAATTCACTATCTCCTTAAAAAATCTAGAAATGCAATCATAATGAGGATTAGGGCTCAACAAAGGAACTTGTGGGTGTAGACTTTATTCCAGAAGGCACCCTGGGTATAAAAAAGTGTTTAGTAGCAGTACTCCTTGTGTAATGTTACAGTTGAATGAGAGAATAGTGTGGGGGAGTCTGAGAACTCCAGTACCCCTGGTGAATTCCATTCAGAGGAAGACCCAGGAGGATGAGACAGTAGATTCCCAGACCTTAAAGGACATGACTCAGGAAGCTGCTTCCAATGCAGATGTGGTCTGATACCATGTAACCTTCTCAAGGGAGAAATGGGTCATCACAGGTACCAAACTACAACTGTAGTCTACATTTGAGATGTAAGTGTAAGAGGGCCTTCTCAACTGACCAATAGTAATAGAAATACAAAATACATATGAGAGGTGGGAGATTACAGACTTTTTAAGGAGGCAATGCCTTGTCTTCCTTTCATGGAATGTGTAAGAATCTGTATGTTATGACCCAGCAATTCCACACCTATTTCTGGAGAAGGTTCTATGCAGTGTACCAGAAACACATGTAAGATATTTTTAGCAGAATAGGCAGTAACCTTTTTGATATTGGCCACAGAAATTTCTTTCAAGACACGTCTCCAAAGGCAAGGGGAACAAAAGCAAAAACTTTTGGGACTTCCTCAAGACAGAAAGCTCTTGTACAGCAAAGGAAAAAGACAATAAAAATAAGAGGCAACCCACAGAATGGGAGAAGATATTTGTAAATGACACTATAGATAAAGAGCTGGTATCCAAGATCTATAAAGAACTTACCAAACTCAACACCTAAAGAACAAATATTCTAGTCAAGAAATGGGCAAAAGGCATGAACAGACATGTCTCCAAAGAAGACATACAAATAGCTAACAGACACATAAAAAAATGTTCAACATCACTAGCCATCAGGGAAATACAAATCAAAACCACAATACAATCTAATCTTATACCAGTTAAGATGGCAAGGAGGTAGATCTTCAGAATTCTAAGATGAAATGATGTCAAAAGCAGAATCCTGTAGTCACACTATTTATTAAAAGTGACCAGAAAATTAAGGCATTAATTGGAACTGCAGAGACTCAGAAAGTTTATCTCCCTATTCCCCTCCTCCCTATTCCCCTCTCTATTACCTCCCGTGGAATGAATTTATTATCTACCTACATTTACTCTTCCTCTCACTACTAAACATGCCTCTGTTTCTTCCTTTCTTCTTTCTTCTTTCTTTCATCTTTCTTTCCTTTCATTCTTTCTTTCTGTCCCTCCCTATTTTTTCTTCTTAGACACAGAGCCTCCAACTGGATAAGTCTGTGTGGCCTGAAGCAAGATGAAATTACCTAAGAATGTTAGCAGAGGCTGATCCTTCACTAGACAGCAGGGAAGGACATGTCCAGGGGCCAGCGAGGGAAAGGCTGTGATTGAAGATGGTGCAGCTTCTTCATGCTGGGTCCATGCAGGAGTGAGTGCTATAGTGAGGGAAGAGGTCATTCACAACTGCCAGTGCTGTGGGGAGCTTCTTGATGGTATTATCTGTTATCTGTTGCTGTGGATCAGATTACCCTGAAACTGAGTGGCTTAAAACAAGCATTTATTTGAAAAAAAAAAAAAACATAAAATGAAATGAAATGAAAAACAAGCATTTATTTGCTTATGGTTTCCAAGGGTCAGAAATATAGGAGTAGTTTTACTTGTGTGACTCTGAATAAGGGTCTCTCCTGAGGTGGCAGTCAAGTTATCGGCTTGGCTCCATATTTTGATGCTGTGCTTGAGGCTGGAGGTTTTGCTCCCAAGATGACACATGTACATGCCTGGCAGTTAATGCTGGCTGCCTCTCTTCTCCTCCACACGGCCTGTAATTCTTCAGGGTCTCTCCAACAGGTTAGCTTAAATATTCTATTTTTATTATGCTGAGAGACAGAGAGAGAGAGAGAGAGAGAGCATGAGAGAGAACAAGAACGAGCCAGTGAACAGAGGATTTGTAAGTCAAAAGCCGCAGACTTTTCATGACTGAATTTTGGAATCTTGGACCGACCTTCCTTCCTTCCTTCCTTTCTTTTTCTTTTTCTTTTACTTTTTTTTTTTTTTTTTTAGAGAGAGCTAGAGAGAGAGAGAACAAGCAGGAAGAACAGCAGGCAGAGGGAGAAGCAGCCTCTCCGCTGAGCAAGGAGCCTGATGGGGGCCTTGATTCCAGGACCCTGAGACCACAACCCAAGCTGAAGGTGGACACTTAACTGACTGAGCCACCCAGGTGCCTGGACATTCCATTCTTGATGCCATATTTCATTTGTCATTATACAGTACAGGAATAAATGAAGCCATGAAAATAGGAAATATTGTTAGAAGCCATATTAAATTTACCTTCCACTGAACATTCACCACTGACCTGCAGCAGGTCAAGATTGTGTTTTCCATTCCTCTTTGGCTTCATCCCTGCTGGGACTCCCTGGGGCACTGAGGAGGAAGCTTTCATCAGAGGTTCTGATCACCTTGTCTTCTGGTTTGTCTCATTTGTTGATCTGTCTTCTCTTGTCTGAATGCATTTCTAGCTGACTTCCTGTGTGGTAAACTTGGTGGTCTCAACCCCTCCAGTAGACCTCTGCAGTGGTCAGGCTTCCTGGTGTTCAGTGGGACCTGGTTTTCTCCTTGCCTGTGCTATGAGAGGTTACAGTGAGTGTGGCCTCTTATTTAACCTCCCTCATCACCATCACCCAGGATAGGCTGTCTAGGGTTGGGTTTACTCCAAGAACGCTGCATCTATAGACATTCTGACCTTTAGAGCCCTTTAACCACTCATCTCAGTTCTCTCTCTCTTCCCTCATTCTCTGGGGATCTCACAATGCAGGACAGTGCTCTACATGGGACTGTCTTCTGCTTCCTGAATTCTCCAAGAAGGAAACTTAACAAGCTCAGTTGGGAATAAGATAAGATGTAACTATTCCTTGAAGGCTTCCATGTGATCGTAGGACTCTCCAGCAGACTCTTCTCACTCCACTGGATGGAGAATCTGAGTAGGACACTCACCTTTTGGTGAAACTGTCTTTGCATATGATTTTATGTTGTCCCTTCTTGGCCATGAAGAGAAGGAATGATAATGATAATACCAAACATTTTCATAAGTCCATACCTGACCTTATTCTATGTGCTTTATGTGCTTTAACTCATTAAATCCTCACATTACCTGGACTCAGATGGACCCCTGTAAGATGTAATATTATTACCATCACCATTTTAACTATTGGAAAACTAAGATAGTGGAATGTGCCCAAGGTCACATGGCAGGGGCATACTGGAGCCAGGATTTAACCATAGGATTCTTTATCACTTTATTATGCCTCTTTCATTTCACTTTCATTCAATATTAACTTCACTTTCTATCTCAGCTAGTATTTATGATAACCTCTGAAAAACCCTCCTCTTTGAGCAGAAGCCTGAAGATGGGTCAAAATTATACACATTGGTCCAGTTTAGGTACATCCACCAAATTCAGATTGGATTCCATATTGGAGAATATCTTCCCAGGTAAGTAGAGTAAGGTGATGAGGTTGAGGGAGAATGATGCAGAGAAGGAGGGATGCTCTTGGTAGGACTGAATGATTCCCACAGTGGTGAGAACCAAGTTAGGATACTTCTGGTGGTGGAGAGTGAGGTTTCAAATTTTATCTGAAAAAAACTCTTAAAATTTTTTTTCATTATATATACACCCACCCAGGAGAAAAATGTAGATTTAGGATGTGAAATGGTTCAAATTAGGAGAGTTTTTAATAGCCACAGCACACCAGAACCAAACAAACAGGGCACGAGCCCCAGACAGATACTCACGCACTGCTGGGGAGTAGCCTAGCCCTCAAGAGATACTGAGTGGGAGCTTTCTATCATCCATTACAAACAGCCCCATCACTGCAAGGGTACCTGAGTTTCAGAGGTAGTTCTTACCATACTACCAAGGGCTGTGGTTGGCTGCCTGTGTGTGTTCATTGGCATCCACAGCTAGTTTTCAAGTTCATTTGTAAGCTTGCATTTTTTTTTTTAAAGATTTTATTTATTTATTTGACAGAGAGAAATCACAAGTAGTCGGAGAGGCAGGCAGAGAGAGAGAGAGGGAAGCAGGCTCCCTGCTGAGCAGAGAGCCCGATGCGGGACTCGATCCCAGGACCCTGAGATCATGACCTGAGCCGAAGGCAGCGGCTTAACCCACTGAGCCACCCAGGCGCCCTAAGCTTGCATTTTTTACTTGCAGTTATTTCTACCCAGAATGCAAATATTTAACTGCATTGAAGAAACTACCCCTATTGCTGGACACCAAATCCATCCTTTATAGGTATATTGGTGAGGTGGGCTTTCCAAACACTATTTCCCCAGACCATGTCCTTTAGAGCTTCATGCCTATTGATGATGCAGATGTTTATTATACTTCCCTAGAATAAATCAATATGTTGATTTTTTTACTCACCTTTTCCTTGTGGTGATAAAATGGGGAGAAATGTGGGGCTTGGTCTACACTGAGTTCATGCTCACAAAAATTCCTGATGCCTCAGTACTCTAGTCCAGTCCAAGGCTGATCCCTGCTACATGGCTCAAGATAATTGGGCGTGACATGAACTATACAGGATCCTGCATGGGAAATGTACTAATGAGTGTTTTTCATTCTGCTTCTTAGATCATGAAATCTATCTGGTACATTATAACAAGAGTTCAAAGAAGCTACACATTGGAATAGATGCAGTAAATCAAAATGGAGTGTAGGGAAATCATTGGTAAATCTTTCCTCAGGTGTATGCATGTGTGAGAATGCATGTGTGCGTTTTACTGCTGGTGTCCATCAGAAGATGAAAGATCTGCTCACAGTGCCTTGTTCTCTTGTAAGCTCAACTGCCTTCTCTAGTTGAATCTGCTCCCTGGACTCTTTCCATAAAGGCCTAGGTTTCCTTATTCAGAGACCTCAAAGTCTGTTGGGGAAGAGGGGTGACCAGAAGTAAGATCAGTAAGTTGGGAGCTGAGGGGTCACCTGCTCTCTGAGCTGATCTCTGAGGTCCTCTACTCAACTTCTGGGCCTGTAATCTGAGTCTCAATGTCCTACAGGCTCACACATGCCAAAAATTGCACACTGAAGATTCCTGGAAGACCCTGCAACCTCTCATGTAATTATCCTTGTTCCAGCCTGGCCTGGCAGTGTCACATGGGGAGAGTATGGTTTTAAAGGATCCTGAGAGGGTCCCATGTGCAGGGTTGTCTAGCACGAGGATCAGGGCAGGGACCAGATGAGAAGGTAGTGGAGGATAGGGAGTTGTGGCTGGTGCTGCAGGGCCCCAGTTACCCCCTCTGGTAGGGCCCAGCATAGATGATCTGATGAGCAGACTTTGCAAAGTCCATGGCTGGGTCAGACATGGTCACAGAAATGGTCTGGAAAGCATAGGATTGTGCTCACCTATCACACCAACATTGAGGGAGAGGTGTCATACTCTGTCCTAGGCCCTACTTGCTGGACTCTGGAGTAGCTTCCCCATTTCCACATTTCAGATAACAGATTTAGGAAGAAAACTTAACTAATTTGTCAACCAAGGAGTGAAGGATATGCAATGCTTTGTGCTTTGTGCTTCATTCCTCTAACAGAAATATGTCCCATACCTGCTGGGCCCTAAGGCCAGCAGAGAGAGAGTCTAGGGAATTATTTACTCTAAGTGCCAAGGCCTGTATATGTGTTTTTATTATACTTTCTGGGACCTTTTCACCTTTTGAAAAGACAGGATTTTTTTTTTTTCAATTGATCTAGCACATGGGAAGTCAAGGTGAGATGGGCACAGGTGGAGGTTGTGATGGGATTGGATAAACCTGGAAAAGGATTCAAGGGTTTTAGCCTAGATCCTGTGTTCTGACTGGCCTGGGCCCCACAGGACATCCAGACTTCTCCACCCCATACCAGGGGCAAACTTAAAGGCAACCAGAATGCACAGCATGCTCAGGGGCAGAAGAAACCCTTTCATACAACCAAGTCAGTGAGCCTGGAACTCACCCAGGAGACTGTCTCCCTGGAGCCAGGGTGGCTGGTAAGACCTTCAGAAACCTCAATGTTCCCCCCTAAACAAGAACTTGGGCTATTGTTGGGAAAGGTTAAGAGAGGTCTTAAAGAAGGTTTTGAGTACAAAGGCAAGGGAGGTATTCTCATTCCAAAAGTAATCTTCATTTTTCAAAATTTTCCCTCAGCCTGAGCCGGCCCAGAGCTCCATCTTTCTGGCTTGTAGCTAGGTTGGCCCTTTTATGCTCTGAGGTTCACTGCACTGGTACCAAGGCAAACTTGGTCAAGAACAGCAATACCAGCAGAGTGCATTAGTGTGAGACTTGGAGTAAGCAGTTTAGGCAAGCAGTATTGGTGTGGTGCTGTTTACTGAAGGTTGTTATTGTTGAGGGGTGGGGAGGGAATGGAGTCAGCCCCTCCTTTGTCCACAGGGAGGAGTCTCTTTGCTTGCTGCTTGCAGGGAAACACTGCCAGGAAGAGCTAATAATCTCCCTTCTGTGTGTCTCAGGAGTTTTTCAGATTGCTGTTTTCATGCTCTCTGTCTGTGGGTTGTTTGCCTTCTCTCCAGGAACAGCACTGTGTGCTCTGGACTCTAGCCCAGCCAAGGCTGCTGACCTTTAAAACTCCAAACTTTAGGGACATTTTGTAGCTAGGAGCCTGTGCTAGTCCTCTGGGGAGGGTTTTGTCTCACTGGGACTGATGCAGGCAGGTTTGACTGAGATGGGCAGTCATACCAGAGTGCAGGGGCTTGGGACTTGGAGCAAGGTGACTAGGCAGCCAGGGACAGGGGGAATACCCCCTGAGCAGGTGGCTCTGTGCCTGTCCTGAGGGGTGAGGGAGGGAAATGGGGCCCATTCATATTTTTGTCCCCTGAGAAGCATCTCTGTGAACTCATCTCTTACAGATGGATGCACTCCAAGAAGAGTGAACGATCTCTCCCCTGTGTGCTTTTCTCCATGACCAGGGCTCCCTCCTCTCTCTGGCACCCATGATCCATTTCTCCTCCAAACCACATATCCATGCTTCCTATCTTCCTCAATGTGGTCTCTTCTCTCCCTCTAGTTGTGGACTCTGTTCTGTCAGTTTCAGGTCAATTTCTTGGGTGTTCAGAATGATTTGACAGTTATCCAGCTGTGTTTGAGGGAGGGGACCAACTTAGGGTCCTTCTATGATACCACCATCTTAGCTCCTCCTCCATAGTACTTACCTAACTGATAGCTGAAATCTTGTACTTTTTTGACCACCAATTCACCCTCCTCTCATCATCTGTCTCTGCCTCTCTACAAGCCTGATCTGATTTTCAATGAATTATTTCATTTCAGTTTTAGATCCACACATCAGTTAGATCATACAGTATTTGTCTTGCTCTGCCTGATTTATTTTACTGGGCATAATGCTTTCAAGGTATATTCATGTCATCACAAATGATAGGTTTTGCTCGTTTTCTATCGTTGAATAATACATTCAAAGTTTTGACAATCTATTGAACAGTTTTACAGAGGCTTGCTGTTTCTTTCTTTTTTCTTTTTTTCTTTTTAAAATTTTTTATTTTTTATAAACATATAATATATTTTTATCTCCAGGGGTACAGGTCTGTGAATCATCAGGTTTACACACCTCACAGCACTCACCAGGCACATACACTCCCCAATGTCCATAACCCCACCCCCTTCTCTCAACCCCCCTCCCCCCAGCAACCCTCAGTTTGTTTTGTGAGATTAAGAGTCTCTTATGGTTTGTCTCCCTCCCAATCCCTTCTTGTTTCATTTATTCTTCTCCTACCCATTTAAGCCCCCATGTTGCATCACCCCTTCCTCATATCTGGGAGATCATATGATAGTTGTCTTTTCTCCGTTTGACTTTGACTTATTTCGCTAAGCATGATACGCTCTAGTTCCATCCACGTTGTTGCAAATGGCAAGATTTATTTTCTTTTGATGGCTGCATAGTATTCCATGGTGTATATATATATATATATACCACCTCTTCTTTATCCATTCATCTGTTGATGGACATCTAGGTTCTTTCCATAGTTTGGCTATTGTGGACATTGCTCCTATAAACATTCGGGTGCACATGCCCCTTCGGATCACTACGTTTGTATCTTTAGGGTAAATACCCAGTAGTGCAATTGCTGGGTCATAGGGCAGTTCTATTTTCAACACTTTGAGGAACCTCCATGCTGTTTTCCAGAGTGGCTGCACCAGCTTGCATTCCCACCAACAGTGTAGGAGGGTTCCCCTTTCTCCGCATCCTCACCAGTATCTGTCATTTCCTGACTTGTTTATTTTAGCCATTCTGACTGGTGTGAGGTGATATCTCATTGTGGTTTTGATTTGTATTTCCCTGATGCCAAGTGACATGGAGCACTTTTTCATGTGTTTTTTGACCATCTGGATGTCTTCTTTGCAGAAATGTCTGTTCATGACTTCTGCCCATTTCTTGATTGGATTATTTGTTCTTTGGGTGTTGAGTTTGCTAAGTTCTTTATAGATTTTGGACACTAGTCCTTTATCTGATATGTCGTTTGCAAATATCTTCTCCCATTCTGTCAGTTGTCTTTTGGTTTTGTTAACTGTTTCCTTTGCTGTGCAAAAGCTTTTGATCTTGATAAAATCCCAATAGTTCATTTTTGCCCTTGCTTCCCTTGCCTTTGGCAATGTTCCTAGGAAGATGTTGCTGCAGCTGAGGTCGATGAGGTCGCTGCCTGTGTTCTCCGCAAGGATTTTGATGGATTCCTTTCTCACATTGAGGTCCTTCAACCATTTTGAGTCTATTTTCATGTATGGTGTAAGGAAATGGTCCAATTTCATTTTTCTCCATGCGGCTGTCCAATTTTCCCAGCACCATTTATTGAAGAGGCTGTCTTTTTCCATTGGACATTCTTTCCTGCTTTGTCAAAGATTAGTTGACCATAGAGTTGAGGGTCTATTTCTGGGCTCTTTATTCTGTTCCATTGATCTATGTGTCTGTTTTTGTGCCAGTACCATGCTGTCTTGATGATGACAGCTTTGTAATAGAGCTTGAAGTCCAGAATTGTGATGCCACCAATTTTGGCTTTCTTTTTCAATATCCCTTTGGCTATTTGAGATCTTTTCTGGTTCCATAGAGGCTTGCTGTTTCTTTTCTTTTCTTTCTTTCTTTCTTTCTTTCTTTTTTTTTTTTTTTTTTTTGGTAAGATTTTATTTTTAAGTAATCTCCACACCCAACATGGGGCTCAAACTCACAACCCCAAGATTAAGAGTCCCACTCTCTACTAACTGAGCCAGCCAGTTACCCCTAGGCTTGCTGTTTCTAATCTAAATACCTTTGCAGTGAGTTGGGAGTGGATCTGAAATCCTCAGTTTGATATAACAAATCTGATGATCCTCAGCCACCCTGTGCCCTTGGCCCTCCTAACTCTCCTGTTTTTCTTATTTCGACAGGTCACTCCACTGATCAGAGAGATGACACAGCCCAATCAGTCCCTTCACACTCATTGTCTACATCCTTCACCCCTGCTCTGCAGTACAATACAGGATGGACAGTCTTACCTAAGGCAACTGCCACAAACACTGAGAAGGCACTGGTAGAAGCGAAGTTGCTGGGGGTGGTCTCTGTGGCCAGGGAAACCCTGGAGATAGCGTCTAGTGCCCCAGTGAGAATTGCTGTCACTGGGGGCTCTGGCAATGGCATGTCTTCCTTCATCAATGCACTGAGGGGAATTGGGCATGAACAGGAGGACTCAGCTCCTACTGGGGTGGTGGGGACCACCCAGATTCCCACTTGCTACTTTTCCCCCAACTTTCCCAATGTGGAGTTGTGGGACCTACCTGGACTAGGGGCAGGTACCCAAAACTGGGGGAACTATCTAGCGGAGATGCAGTTTGGTCTGTATGACCTCTTCATCATCATTGCATCGGAACAGTTTAGCATGAATCTCATGAAGCTTGCCAAAGCCATCCAGGGACAGGGAAAGAAGTCCTACATTGTCTGGACCTAGCTGGACAGGGACATCAGCACACGTACCCTCTCTGAAAAACGACTCCTGCAGAATATCCGAGAGAATATTTGGGAAACTCTCCAAAAGGAGAGAGTGCACAAACCCATCATATTCCTGGTCTCCAGCTTTGACCCTTTATTGAATGACTTCCCAGAGCTTAGGGAGACCTTGCACAGGGACATCTCTGATATCAGGTACCATTGTCCTCTAGAGAAATTGTTTGACACCTGTGAGAAGGTCATTAATGACAAGGTGACCTCTTTGCAGGGGCAAATAGCTTCAAATTCTTTCCAGGACGTCCTTGGCATCCAGAATACAGATGATCTGGCAGAGTGTCTGATGGCCTACCACTTGTTTTTTGGTGTGGATGATGAGTCTCTCCAGCAGGTGGCCCAGAGTATGGGTAAACCTATGGAGGAGTACAAGGCTATTATGAAGTCTCAGGATCTGCACACTGTCCTCACTGGGGACAGGATATTATCTTTCATGAATTGTAATACAGCCTCTTATATTCAATTCTGAGACACATCCCATTCTTAGGTGATACTGTTCTCAACTACCTGAGAGTGTGGAAACACAGACACTTCCTTGAAATAGTTGCCAAGGACACCAGGACCATCATGAAGAAAATCCTTACAGACTCCATCATCTGAAGAGCTGTGATTTCTTCTGGAGGGAAGTCAGGACATCTGAGGTCCTCTTTTCACACTGTACCCTTCCTGAATTCTCAATCAAGCCGAATATTTCCACTTTCATTGGCTGTAAGTTCTTCAAGAAAAATGGGCTGATTTTCTCATTTTGAATCCCTGTTGGGAAACTCTAAAATTTTTTCTAATTTTTATCACTTATTAAATGAGCCTGGATCCAAAGGTGAATGAAAAGATTTGCTCTGTGATGTACAGTCTCATTCTGACATCCCCTTATCACTTCACATTAACATCCAGACCCTCATGTTCCTTCACTTCTCACCTCTGGACTTATAGAGGCATACAGATGCAGAGGGGAGAACATCCTTTGGGATGTTCCCTTTGGGGAAATATGATGGAGAATGTATGTTTAGCTATTCTTTGAAAGTTTCCAAGACCATTCTGGTATTCTGCAAAGCTCTGCCCTTACACCTCCCCTCACTGATTGCACAAAAACATTTATATAAGGGGAAAAAAAGGGAAACAGGAAATGGACGCAAGGGCCATTGTTATTGGGAATAGAAAACTGTTGAATGTATAAGCAAATCTGACTATTGTAAGTAGTAACACTGACTGCCACTCCCTCCAAGAGTTCATGCTCTTCACATGCACAGCTCATGTAGGCCTGTCATTGGAAATAGTACCTGTTAGATTATGTTTCCTTTAGAGAAGTGTTTGTTTACTTAAAGTTACCTTCTATGTTGTGTTCTTTGCTAAAGTCATCTCCTATGTCAGTCAAAGAAATCTTAATCTGATTGTCAACATTGAGGAAACTAAACCATTGCCTATGACCTCACTGTCTATACAGTTAACCCAACATATATAGACTCTATGGAAATTCTCCTAATTGGAAACCATTTTAGACCCTGGTTCTAGATTTTTCCCTTTACTGTGTGTGTGTGTGTGTGTGTGTGTGTGTGTATAACAAAAATTGTTTTTTATAACACCCTTTTTTCAATGATGTTTGAAACCTCTCTCTCCACACCAAAAGTAACATAACCTGGGTCTCACCACTGTGGGAATCATTCATTCCTCACAAGAGCAGCCGTCCTTCCTAGCAACATTCTCCATCAACCACGTGACCTTACTCTATTCATGTGGGAAGATCGCACCCAGTATGGAACCCAATCTAAATTTGTTGGACATATCTGAATTGGATCAATGTGTAAAATTTTGGCCACCAAATCTTTGTAACTGAAGGTATAAGATAATTAAACAAATCTGGGGGCAAAGTAAGAAGGGGATGAGGAAGTGGCACAGTATGATTTTATCATAATAATACTATGCCATTCCCTTAACCTCAGATGACTCTGCGTAGTAATGATGACATTACTCCAGAAAATCCTTTTTCCCTGAAAGGGTTCCATGCAACTCTTCTAATTCTTACTCTCAGTTGGACTAGTTGCTCTCCCAGCCTGGAGCACAGGCCTTGCTCACATTCATCCATTACGTTGGTGGTGCTTGTGCTTCTTGGATTCCCTGGTTCATTCACATTAGGTCCATTCTCAAACAAAGTGAAAAAAAAAAAGTTCCCTGGGAGGTACTTTCTGAGTCTTTGCTATTCCATTTAAGGACTTCGTTCTATGGTCACTTTTAATAAATAGTTTGTGTATAGGAAACAACATCATTTTCTCTTAGAACTCTGAAGATCTATCTCCTCCTAGCATGTCATGTTGCCAGTATAAAGCCCAATGCCAATTCCATTCCATTCCTTAAATGGCCACCCGGTTGTCGTCATCCATGGGGACTATGTCAGAAGTGTCACTGGGGGGCTAGTGACCTGAAGGACCTCCATCAACACTCAGCATTCAGAAGCCTCCTTAGTGAGAGCTGATGTGAAAAGACATGGATGAAATGGAAACACATATTACCAAGTGAGAGAAATCAATTTGGAGAGGCTAAATACTGCATGATTCCAACTATGTAACATTCCAAGAAAGGCAAAACTGTAGAAATGAGAAAAAGATCAGTGGTTCTCAAGGGTTCAGGGCAGGAAGGGACAAGCCGGTGGAGCACAGAGGCCATTTAGAGCAGTGAAACCACTCTGTGTGATATAATAATGGTGCATAAATTATATTTTTATCTTATAGAATATGCAACACCAAGAGGGAACCCAATGTAAACTATGGATATGGAGGGAGAAAAATGGGTCATTTTGGGTTCATGAATTGTAGGATGGTGTGAGTTGTTGACAGTGGACAGGCTGTACTTGTGTGAGGGCAGGGGTTCATGGGTTCAGGGGGGTCAGAAGGTCCTATACACCTTCTGCTCAATTTTGCTGTGACACTTAAGCTGCTTTAAAATGGAGTCTAGTGAAAAAGATAATGGTTTCTGACATCATTCTTCCCCTTTGGCATTGTTCCTTATTACGTGTTCTAAGTACAATCATGTTCAGCACTCTGTATTGTATCATATATATCCTACTGATATATATATCCTATTGATATATATGATACAATACAGATATATACACAGAGTAAAGTGAGATATAAAGATGAATACCTGTTAACTCAACTCCCATATTAAGAACTGGAATGTTACTTAAATCATTGGATATTCCCACAAGCATCACCCCATATTGTGTCTCTCTGCATCTATTCTCAGATGTACAGATCCTTTGAATTTGGAGGTGTGTGTGTGTGTGTGTGTGTGTGTGTGTATGCTTGTTTTTGCTTTCTTTAGTTATGTCCATAGATGTGTGTTTCCTCAGACATTATATCATTTAGTTTTGCTTGTTTGAATGCTTTAGAAAAATTGAATTAGTTTGTGTTCCAACCTCTGTAAGCGGCTTCTCATTTACATTGTTTCTCTCGCATGTGTTCTCCATTTTGCCAATATAGCACATAATCTATTCACTGTCAGTGGAAATTTGAGTTTGGGGTTCTTTACAGTTCTTCCTATCTCCTCAACACCCTTCTTCTAAAAACATCCTACATATGTTTCTGGTACACCTGTGGCAAACTTTCTCTAGAACTAGCTGTGGAATTGCTGTGTCATAATATACAGATACACATTGTGTGAAAGGAATATGATGCACTGTTGACAAAACACACTCAAATCTCCCATCTCTCAGATATTTTCTGTATTTATAACTCTACTGGCCAGTTGAGAAGGCTCCTAACCTTACAACTCAGATGTAGACTATACCTGTAACTTGGTGCCTGTGACCACCCCCTTGTCTCTAGGAGATTAATGGTGTCTAACCACATTTGCATCTGAAGCAGTTTTCCTGAGTCATGTCCTTTAAGCTCTGCAGGAACTGCTGGCTCACTCATGGGTTCTCCTCTGATGGACTTCCCCAGGGATGCTGGGGTTCTCAGACATGCACACAACATTCTGTAATCCAACTCTAACACTACACAAAGACTACTGTTACTAAACATATTTTTAGACTTAGGACTCATTCTGGAGTGAAGTGTATACCCACAAGTTCCTGTGTTGAAGCTGTAAAGCTGTAGGAGGCTCATTAAGGAGATAGTGAAGGTTAACTGAGCTCAGATGGGTGGAGCTGTGACTCATGGGGTTGATTTTAGAAGGCGGAGAAGAGACATCAAGGATGCACACACAGACAAAGGCCATATAAGGACACAGGAGAATGGGGCCATCTGCAAGCCAAGGACAGAAGCTTCAGAAGAAGCAAAACCAAAGCACCTTGATCTAAGACATACAGCCTTCAGAATAGTGAGAGAATAAATTTCTGTTATTTAAGCCTCCCAGCCCATGGTATTTTGTTATGGCAACTCTAGCAAACCAACTTCCTGAAACTAGGAGAAATTTCCAGAATACAGTCTGATCCCCAATAGATTTTTATTCTAATTCATGCCTCAGTTGCTCTCCATTGGATTGGAAGTATGTTCTTAGTTAGGGTTGAGGAAGACTCCAGAGATTTAACTCCCCATTTTTTTTTTTTTTTTGTCACTGAAGCCTTGAATACTCTCCTTCTCTTCCAGCTAGCACCATGATCAACTCTGGGGAGCTGCTCACGTAGATGCATGAGCTCAAGAGACACCTGGGTGTTTTCCACCCAGCCTCTCACAGAGGCTCTACCATCCTTCCTTCACCATCACTATGCAACACTGGTTAGGTTTCAGTGTGTGACAGCCAGAGTGGCCCACTGAGACCCTGAGTGTGCTCTGAGCACTGAGGTCACAGGGCTGGGTTCAGGTCCCAGATCTTTCTCTGGGAGTATAGTGAATGAAGACTCTCCCGATGGTGGTTCCTCTCACTACATATGACCAGAGATATTTTGTGGTTCAAGAACTATGAAAGATGCTTTCTGCCTTTTGCTTTCTACCAACTTGAGAAATAAAAAAGGAGATTAACCAAAAAAACAGAGCATCACTTCATTTTGAGTGCCATTTTTAAATTTAAACATACAGTGAACTCCTATGAAGGCAGTGACAGGAAAATGAGTGTGTTGAGAAGGAACATAAATGACTCAAAAAGCCCACAGAGGCAAATATTGGTGTTGTGCTTCTTCTCTCAGTATTGGAGACCAAGAAACTCAGGTTGTCTGGTTGTAAGATGGGTGTTTCTGACTGATGAAATAGAAAAGTTTCCTATTCTTACTAAGGTCTGGGTGGATCTTCCTTTGAGATCACCACATTCACCTTCATTTCATAAACTAGAAGGTGACTGTGACTCTCAGCACCTCCATATTAGGGACGGTGGTGGCTGGGGAAAGCTTTCCTGCCCTCAGTATTTTCAGAGGCTTGTGGGAAGAAGCAAAAAATGGAATATAGGAAAAACATTTAGAAAGAGACCACCCAAAGCAAATTCTGCTGTGTAGGGGAGGATCTTGTAGCTCAGGTAAAGACTTTCCTGGCACAAATAGGAGATGCAGTGTAGGGAATATGGCCAATGAGATTGTAGTAGTAGTGTATGGTGACAGCTGGTAGCTATACTTGTGATGAGCACAGCAGAGCTTACAGAGTTGTGGATTTATTTGTTGTATACCTGAAACTAATGCAACATTCTGTTTCAACAATACTTCAAGGAAAGAAATGAGTTTCCCAGGAGTTCTAATTAAAGAAATCCCTCATTAAGATAATGGGGGTTAGGCTGGCTGTGGAGGAGAGATGGGAGTTCAGATGTAACTTATCTCCTTTTGTGTTGTCCCAAAGAGCCATCTACCAATCAATGCAGGACCTAGAGACCACTTGGAAATCCCACAGCAGTTGCCTCTTACTCTTTTCTCTCTAGCCTCAGACTCTGGCTCACCTCCTCCATGGACCATGCCAGTCATGACATCACCCTGGACCTCATTCCTCATGCATAAAATACAGAATTGGAGGATAGTAGTATTCAAGGACTCCTCCTGCATCAGTGTGCTTTGGTTCTGTGACTCCTGGAAGCAAAAGAGGACAGTTTCCCTGCCCACCTAGCTATAGACTTGCACACCTGCTGACAGAAAGTTGGACTCAGTCAAGGGCTTCAGCTGCCCTTTAGGGCCTGAGACTTCATGGTTGTTCCATACAGATCCCCAAGAACTGATGTGAGATCAGTCATAGGCAGAGCAGCCTCCTTCTTGAGGTCAGGTCTAAGGGGGAAGGGAATGATGACAACGGTCCTCCTGTTATAAGCCACACCAACACTCACAGTTCCTTTCCTCCTTCCTCAGTTTGCTTCAGAAATGCTTGTATGCCTGTATAGGTGGGGTGCTAGGTAGTTTCACACTTGCAAATGGGTTCACCTTGGCCTGATCACCAGCCAGCTGCACTAGTGTTTTAGTCAGAATTATTTCTGCTGCAAGAGCTTTGTCTGCTCAGGCTGCCATAGCAAAGTCCCACAGTCTGGGTGGCTTAAACAACAGAAATTGGTTTTCTCATAGCTCTGGGGCTAGAAGTCCTAGATCAAGGTGTTTTCAGGGTTGGTTTCTTCTGAGGCCTCTCTCCTTGGTTTGCAGAGTGCCAGCTTCTCCTTCTCTCTGTGTCCACATGGTCTTTCCTGTGAGCCTGCATGACTGCATCCAACTTTCCTCTGCTAAAAGAATTCCTATTGGATTCAGGACCATCCTGAACATCTCATTTTAACTTCACTGCCTCTTTGAAGACCTTGTCATCACATACATTTACTTCAAAGGTATTGGGGGTTTGGACTTCCATCACAGAGTGGGGTAGATGTGGCGGGACACAATTCAGCCAGTACTGACTTCACGCACCTCCACCAGCCTGGGGCATAGAGGAACAAATGTGGCTGCCTTGTTGTCACATCAGGGTTTTGTTTTCTCAGGTCAACTAAATCCCTTTCCACTCACTCACCTGCTTCCTGGCTTCCCTCATTGTCTTTTTGTTGTCTTCTCCCCTGGAGAGAGAGAGAGAGAGAGAGTATGTGTGTGTGTGTGTGTGTGTGTGTGTGTGTGTGTGTGTGACTATTTACATAGGATAGGTTTCTATATATATATAGGAAAGGACAGTCAAGGATCACAGCCTCTGGCATGAGCCCCTAACAGTGATGGCAGCACTTAGATGGGAAGGCGATGGCAACTCAAAGGTATCAGAGGGAAATGAGGGAGCAGGAGGAAAATCGACCTTTCATTAGTGTCCGAGAGATAAGAAACTACTACACTATACCTACACCTAAATGATTTTCTGGCACATAGTAGCCTGTCAGTCAATGCTAGCTGGTTGAAAACTGAATGCACAAAGATCAGAGGCCATACACAGGGAACATTCAGAGAACAACAACAACAAAATCTCTTGGAAATAAGAAGTTTGAGAACTAGGTGGAAACGAACGATTTTCCAAGGCTTGGAAAATCAGGAAATCATTCAGAAGTAAAAAATAAAATTTTAAAATGATGGCATTTGAGCCTTAAAAGATGACAGAAGTGCAGGAAGACCCTGGGCTTGTCTGTTCCCAGGAACACAAGTAGATAACTATCAACTCTTCCTAAATACTCCAGAAATCAGTCTGAAGACTGACAGAACAAACTTCACAACATAGAGAGGAGACTACCTCAAACATGCTGGGAAGGAGAGTCTGCAGACAACTGGCCTAAAGGATTGTACAGCCAGAGCATAACAGCAGAGTGCACTTAATGCAAACCAGAGTCGTTCTTGGGAGCACAAAGCCCCAAACATTACATAACCTGTTCTTCATAAAGCCATTACTTTCAGGAACAGGAAACATAACTGGCTTTTATAACACAAAAAAAAGGAGGTAGAGGATTAGAAAAGATGTCAAGATGGAGGAATTTATCCTAAATGAAAGAACAAGATAAGACCATAGCAGACATCTAAGCAAAACAGATAGAAATAACATGATGGATAGAGAATTTAAACTGATAAGCAGGGGTGCCTGGGTGTCTCAGTGGGTTAAAGCCTCTTCTTTTGGCTCAGGTCATGATCTTGGGGTCCTGGAATTGAGCCCTACGTCAGGCTATTTGCTCAGCAGGGAGCCTGCTTCCCCCTCCCCCTCTACCTGCCTCTCTATCTAGTTGTAATATCTCTGTCAAATAAACGAATACAATCTTAAAAAAAAAAACCCTGATAATCATCAGCATACTTACTGGGCTTGAGAAGATAATTGAAGACATCATCCTTATCACAGATGTAAAATATTTTTATTTATTTATTTATTTATTACATAGAAAAGCAATTTATTCCATTATAAGCACTTACACAATTAGTCATGGAGAGTAACAGGCCTGCTGGTGAAACAGGTCACCCAAAATAGAGATGGTACCAAACTAGTGGTCAAGGACTAACTCCTAAAAAAAAAAAAAAAAAAAAAAAGCAACTCTTATCCAGGATTAATTTAATTTTAAAAACAAATACAAACTATCAATTCACTCTTCTCAACTCAACTGGACAGTCTACCTGTGGTATGACTGTCAGGTAAAAACATACATCTTTTCAACTTGGTGGTCCCAAGTTTCTTAAAAAAACCATTTCACAGAAAGGAAAGAAATATGAAAACAGCTCAAGAAATATACTAACAAGCAAAAATATTGGGGAAAGAGGAACACATAGTTTTGACTTAACTGAAGAAACTGAGAGGAGACTGGTCTACATAGGGAAATGTGCATCCTGGAAAGTCAGGTGTGAAAACTTTAGAATAGGAATTTATATGACTTGAATCTCCCCCATTTCCTGAATAAAAACAACATCTTGTGGTATTTATACTTCATGGCTCAGACACCTACTTCACTTGGCTCTATCCTTCCTCACTTTAGCCTTTAATTAAAAGGAGTCTGTAAAACTTGGGGATATAGCCTAAGAAGAAAAATAACCACACCCAATATTCCCCTTTCTGTGGCTACATTAGACCTTTTGTTACTAGAAAATTCCTGAAGAAAATTTAAATATAAGTCTGTGGCTTTACTGAATCAAGTCCCCCAGTTAATATTTAGAAAACACCCTCTGTTTGGACTAGTAACATCGTTGATGGTACCTATCATAGAGGGATAGCCAAACAAAGTTTGTGTCTCAAAACCAGTGTTAAATCAATCTCAGGGTTGAGAGGGGGGAAAAAAGGGGAGTCTAAAATCACAAGAAGTGCAGACATATCTAGGACCCTTGTCCTTCTGGATCCACGCTTCCTTCAGGATCTTCATCATTGTAAATATTCTCTGCCATTTGCCACACTTGCATGATATTGTCTTCTGATACAGAACAAATCACCCAAGGTTCATTGGGATTCCAGGAGAAATCAGATATCTTGGCAGTGTGACCACCATGAATAAACAACAATTCTGGTGGTCCATCTTCTGCATCTTCCGGGGATTGTTCCTCTCCAATTTTACTTAAATCCCAAACATTCAGTCTGCGATCAGTACCACTGGAACCAAAATGGTCTCATTGTGAGGCGACCACTGAACCTGGAATATTTCATCCTTATGAGATTCAAAGGAATGCAACTTGAGTTTCAGATTTCTCAGATCCCACAAGGCAACAGTCTTGTCGGCTGATCCTGTGGCCAGAATGAACTCACTGTAAGGATTGAAAAATAGGCAGTTCACTTCAGCAGTGTGAGCATCAACTGAGTGGCTTGGTTTGGAAGTATTGTTTGAACGAGTATCCCAGATCATAAGTTTCTGATCATCAGCAACTGACCCAAACAGAGACTCATGGAGCAGATGCCAGGAAACAACTTCTACTACTGCTGTATGTCCTGTAAAGATGGTCTTCGCATCCACAACTTTTCCTTCCTTTGGAATAGCACTGATGTCCCAGAGGCAGATGGTGTGGTCGTCTGAAGCACTAAGTAAGTGCCCACTGAGATTTGGGTTCCAAGAGAGTCCATAGCCCTCCTTCTGATGTCCACGGAGATGCAAGTCTGGGTTGCACTCTCCAGAAGGGTCTGGTTTAGAAGGATGTTTTGTATAGTCAAAAACAAGAACATCACTGGATGGAGTCTTTGTCGCAATGATACAAGGGTTCTGGGGCATATAACGTGCCCGGTTTACTTCTCCTTCATGGTTGATCTTGATTTCTATTTCAATTTTTCCACTAACTGAGCCAAAACCTCCAAATTCTCCTTTCTCACTGTCGTAGTGTGAAGCATCAAACTGAGCATCATTGTTAGGGAGCTGCACACTGGCTATCACAAGATGGTTTTGTTCATCGGACGTGTGTGTTCCCAGGACAAGTCGATGAATGCTGAAGTCTTTCCCTTCTGGTCTGGTTACATCTGGAAGGCACTGCGCAATTAGGCTAGGCCACTCCAGGGCATGGGTCATCACCAAATCGTAAAGAAAAGGAGTGTTCTTTTTCCATATTTGTACTCTTCGTTGATCCCACGTTCTTCCACTGCGTCATCAAAGGCTGCTTCCTTGTCGGCTGTGGCGGGCAGGCAAGCCGGGGGGATCCCGGGGTCGAGCGTTGCGGGAGGGGTGGGGAGGCTACGGGCCTAAAATATTTTTAAAAGATCCAATCAGAAATTAAGAATTCTATAAATGAGATTGTAAACAGGCATTAATGCAATGAACAAAAGGCAGGAAGAAACAGAGGAATGAATAAATAATGCAGAGAACAAAACGGTAAGAAATAATGAAGCTAAACAAGGGAAAAAGAAGAATTATGAAACACAAGAATAGACTTAGGGAACTCAGTGGCTCCTTCAATTATAATAACATTCATATTATAGGAGTCCCAGAAATAGAAGAGAGAAAAGGGGACAGAAAATTTATATGAGGAAATAATGGCTGAAAATGTCCCTAATCTGGGGAAGGAGACAGACACCCAGATCCAGGAGGTACAGAGAACTCCCATCAAAATCAACAGAAACAGGCCAACACCAAGATAGAGTAAAATAATATTTGTAGAATATAGAGATATAGGGAAAAAAATCCTAAAAGCAGCAAGACAAAAAAAAAAAAATCCTTACTTACAATGGAAGATAGACAAGGCCAGCTGCAGATCTCTCAGGAGAAACTCATCAAGCCAGATGGGAGTGCCAAGCTATATTGAATGTGTTGAGTGGGAAAAATTTGTCCCCAAGAATAGTCTATCCAGCAAGACTATCATTCAGGATAGAAGGAGAAATAAAGCATTTCCCAGAGAAACAAAAGTTAAAGGAGTTTGTGACCAAATGGGTGGTCACTGGAGGGGAGGAGGGGAGAACAGTGGGTGAAAAAGTTGATGGGGATTAAAGAGTACTTATTTATTCACTTATTGTGGTGAGCATAGAGAAATGGTCAGAAGTGTTGAATCACCATTGTATACCAAAACTAATATAACACTGTATGTTAATTACAGTGGAGATTTAAAAATAGTAAATAAATAAATAAATAAATAAATAAATAAATAAAATCTTCAAATAAATTGTTTTAAGGAAGGGAAAAACTAAGGGGGGGGAATCAGAAGGGGAGACAAATCATGAGAGACAGTGGATTCTGAGAAACAAACTGAGGGTTTTAGAGGGTAGGAGGTGGGGGATGTGTTGGCCTGGTGATAGGTATTAAGGAGGACACATATCCATGGAGCACTGGGTGTTATATGTAAACAATGAATCTTGGAACACTACATCAAAAACCAATGATGTACTGTATGGTGACTAATATAACATAATAAATGGAGGAGGAGGAGAAAGAGGGGGAGGGGGAGGAGGGAGGAAGAAGAAGGGAAGGGGGAAGGGAGAGGGAGGTGGAGAAGAAAAAGAAGAGATAAATTGTTTTCTTATACCAACAAAGTTTAGATTTGCTTTGTGTTTTATTAAATGTTAGATCATCTTGTTTAATTACACAGTTACCAAGCTTTGTAAAACATTTGCATGCATTTTCAATGTAAAATAAGTTGCATTAAGGAAAAACTAGCCTTTACACTGCCTCTCCACCCATCACTTCCCCAATACACAATTGAATTTTATTACTGAAGTTGTTTCATATTTAATTGAAGAATATGTGCAAATATATAATTCACATTTTACACTGTCTTAGATTGTCACTAACATACTGTACATATAATTCTCCATCTTATTTTTGCATTGAACAATATATCTTGGAGATGAGAACACAGCAATATAGAGGATATTACTTACTCCTTTGTATAGTTGTCAAATCATCTATCTATTTTGTAGCTATAATGTTTCCTATTGAAGAACATTTAAATTTTGTGTTTTACCATTTCAAATAGTGCTGTAACTAATAACTTTTAACATATGTCTTTTTGTAGTTTTTCCAGATTTATTATTCCTTTCCCCCTCATCTTTATTTAGGTAAATTGACAAACAAAATCATATATATTTTAAGTGTACAATGTGATTATTTGATATATTTGTACATGTAGTGAAATGATAACCATAATCAAGTTAATTAATATAATTAATACATCCATCACCTCACATATATACTGTGTGTGTGTGTGTGTGTGTGTGGAAAAATGCTTAGGATCTATTTTCTTAGCAAATTTCAAGTATTATTATTATTGTTGCAGAGTATAAAAGACTGTTACAAACCATAGTCACCATGCTATACATTCAACTTATAACTAGAGTATCAAAAGCTGTACACATTTCTCCCCCACTTTCCATCCCCTGTTAACCACCAATCTACTCCCAGTTTTTATGGCCCAGATTCTTCAAAGTGGGATCACTGGGGCAAAGTGTAAAGGCATGTTTTCCTAGGAATGGCCTAATCTGTACATACTGTGTACGGATGAACATTGTATGACAGACTCTATTTTTCTAGTTTCATCCACACAATGTCAAACTTGCAATCCACCCAATCTAATAGCAGATAATGATATCTTATTGTAGGTGCCATTTATAATTTATAGTTCCCTCCTTAGATAAGAGATTGGATATGTTTAAGGAGCTTTTGTATTATTTTTTTTTAATTTCCACTTAGATTCATGACAGTCCTCTTGGCTCTTATTCTCTTACCTCCATTCTCAGGCACAAAATATGCTGCCAGCCACCAAGAGGTGTATAGACCTACAGTTTGCAAACCCTTGGACTATTTTCCCATCTTACACATTTCTTCCTCTCACAGTGTACCTTAGATAGATTTTTTCCTTAGCTAATGTTTCTCTTTCTTTGCCTGACACATGTTCAGTTCACTATATTTAATATTTATTAAATATAATGATAATCGTAGAAAGGACAAGTAGGATATCAGTCAACATTAACTGAGCAGAATTTCTGCCTTCACAACAGAATAACAGGAATGCCAAAAATAGACTATGTATGCAATCATTTAAAAAATAATTTCTGAATATCTGTGTGAACAGCCTTTTTTCACTACTATGTCAGTAGAAAGACCAGTGCTGGGTATGTAGTAACCATCACACAAAGAGATATTCTCTCTGCTAAGCAGAAAATTCCAGACTCCTGTCCTTCATTTTCCCAGGAAAGATCATATGAAAAGAATTTTTAGAGCTGATTGTTCTCACTGTCAAATAACAGTCATTAAGTTAATGGTTTGCTCCAGAGTGAATTATGGAAATGTCTGTGAAACACCTTGAGGGGAGTGGATCAGGATTGATTCAGGGAAGTCCTAAGTCATCCTTCCAGGTCCCTGTGCCATGCCAATACTGAGAATAATTCAGGATCTGGCTGCCTCATTTTCCCCATTTTCATTCCTGACATCCTGAGGTAGATAGGATTGCCCAGATTCAACAGGGTCCATAAAAATATCTTCTTCTTCTTTTTTTTTTAAAGAAGAACTTTTGCATCATTCACCACGGTCTCAAGGAAATAATTTTGCAAGTTGAATATCTTCCTAAAGTAAATACCACTGGCAATGGGTCCTCCAGTAACAGCGCAGAATTTTTCCACATATCTCAACAGTTTTTCTCCTAATAACTCATCACCCTTCTCAGCTGATAGCAAATGGGGAGAGTTGAGGTTTGCCTTGAGTTTCTCCACTGACACATGCAAGTCCTTGGCTATGGTTTCCAGGGATGCATCATCCAGCCCAAAGTAAGACCTGTAGAGGGTTAAAGTCTCCTCCAGCTTCTCTACATCATTATCACTGATAAAACCCTTGAAGGGGATGGTGGCTGATGCTCTAGCCTTCAGGGCCTCCAGCCAGACCTTCTGTTTCAGGGAATCCCTCTTCCGGTCAATGGGGCAGTCACTGCAGATCCTTTGCAGGATTTCATCCATATTGAATGCGCTGGGTTTACTTATTTTTGCACTATGTAAATCACTGTCCACTTTAGTTCGAAGAAAGTAGAAATTCTTCTTCATTTTTCTAATTGCTTCAGCCAAATGAGCATCACTAATTTTGAGGCGTGTAGAAGAGTTGATACTAAAGTCATACTCACAAAATTTCATCTTCTTCAGATACTTCTGTGGCTGAAAAGTAATGGTCATCATACCAGGCAGATCCCAAAATGTCACATTGGGAAGTTTCGGGTGTTTGTATGCTCTTCTCTCCAAGGTTGTCTCCACTGCCCCGGTGAGGGCAGCCCCTTCTTCATCGTGCCTCACCCCCCGCAGGGTATTTATGAAACTGGATTTCCCTGTTCCAGACTCCCCGGTCACAGCAATGTTTAGAGGGGCACTGTCAATGTCTCTCAATGCATCACTAATTACAGAAGCCAATCTGGGAATGTCCCCCACCTTCAGGTGTGTTTCAATCAATGTGATGGTTTCCTGAGAGAGGATTTTGCTTTCTGGCTTGAAGTTCTTAAAAAATTTGTCAAAGCCAGAGGCCAAATCAATACTCTTTGTATAAGAGGATGTGGAAGAGAGGGACTGACCCATGGCTGGAGCAGTAGAAGGCACTATGGGGAGGAGAAAAAAAGGGAAGGAAAAAGTTAGTACAGCAAGGAATGGTGTGGGCTGTGCTGTTAGGGACAGGTATAATGTCAGTCCTGGCCACAACATTGTACCCAGGAGTGCTTCTCTTTCTGTCCAGTCATTGCTCTTCCCTTATCTTGGAAAGCCCTTCTTCTATAAGACACTCTTCATTCTTCCAGACTAATTTTACAGCCTGATTCTTCAATCCAAACTTTTCCAGAAGCCCACATCATTCTTATTTATCTTGCTTTAGTTTCCTTTGTTTGTAACATTATGAAAATATTACTTTTTCATTGCAGCGAATCTAAGACAGCACCAGCAGTTATCTCAACACCCCTTCCCACTGTGATGTAAGACCCTCCAGAAAACCCACTTCTGATAACCTCCAACAACACCGTGTCATAGAACTTGGTTCTCACATGAGGCACCTAAGTAAGGAAAACTGGCTCCTTTATCTTCATTAGGAGAAACTTTCCATGATTGCAAATATGTTTCTTATCTAGTTTTCTTTTATGTGTGTGTGTTTTTTTTTTTATCTAGTTTATATCTAGTTTTTTCTTTTATGTAGAAAGTGTGCTGGCTCATGAAAGTTTTGAAAGGACTCTTTGTATTTCATGGAAAAGCAACAGCAGGTGGCATGGGTTCCCATGTTATAAAAAGTATGTTGGACTATCCACTTGCTATGACCCACCCCAACTGTTCCAAGACCCCACCCATCACCTCCTTCATACCTGTGCATAAAAGTGGACAGAAATCATGCAGGGAAGATAGTCCTGCTGGAGGAATGACTGATGTATAGAGTGTCAATGAAGTAAAAGATCATGTGAACAAAGACTGAAGCAGGGACTTCTGTCACTTTCTCTGATATCAATGAAACTGAGCTTGTTCTTGAATCCCTGAACCTATTTGATCACTGGAAGCTTATATCTTGAGAGGGGGCACCAGAAGAATCATATATCCAGCACTAAAGGTAATGTGAAAGATTTGTATACTGCCCCCTACAGAGATTGAGAGCAGAGTTTTTAGACCAGGAAGCAAGTCACTTCAAGTCGTCACTGATGTCTGAGCAGCACGCAGGCTGGAGAGGTGTGCTTTGGCTAAAATGAGGCATCAGACGTCCTTTGGGGGCTTTTGGCTAGCCGTTGCTGCAGCCCAGGAGATGATGGCAAAAGACATTTTTGGAAGAAATTATTCAGACCAAGTGTACATTGTCTGGACTTGCACACATATGAATGCAGCATGCAGACATTCTCCTTAGAAAAGAAAACTGGGGGGAGGGTGTCTAGCTTGTCAAGGGTGAAAGAGGCAACTATTAAACAAACAGGAATCATGGTGCCAGCACATCTGACTACCCAGCAGGAATATTCTTCACATACAGAAGAAAGGAAATCCTGAGCATCTGGCATGTGCAGGGACAACCTCTTGCTGTGTGGAGAGAAAAGCATCCCACCACCCCTCTGGGGAGCAAGCCTCTCACAAAGCAGATTGAAGGAGCCTAAGTATGGAAGTGGCATATAAAAGCTTTGCCTCAAGGGCGAGCCAACAAGGTGAGACTACAACTCCTTCTGGTATAGTCTCCTGCCTGTGCATTCTCAGAGGATGGGGAGGAAAAACAAAAAGACTCCTTGAAACAACTTGTTTCATGAGCCGGTCCACTTTCTAGATAAAAGAATGCACTGGAGCGTGAGGAAATACACCTGAGACAGGTCCTAAGGAGTGGAACAAATAAAGGGAAATAAAGGGAACCAAATGACAGGGTTAGAGAGTAAGCAGACATGGAAAGTGAAATTCTGTGTGCTGAGCAAATTTCAACTCCGCAAAAGCCATGCCGTATTCTTCTATAGGTTCTATACCTCACCTGATGTTGTATGTAAAGCTCTGTTACTTACTATTTTCTGCTGCAGCAGCAGTGCGTGGGGGCAGGGGCAGAGTACCTTATGATATCCCTGGGAGCTCCACTTACCTTCTGGCACTGTGTTCTCTGCAGCTAGAATAGAAATGACAGGGAATGTAAGAAATCCATGCCAGTAAACTTTAGATGTGCATCTCTACATACGTTCCTCATCTCATCCACTTAACAATCCTATAAGGATGTATAATAATTTCCAACTTCAAATCAAAAAATCAAATAAATGTTGCAGTTAAGAGACAGGCAACCTTACTGTTATCAATGTTCAGACCTAGAATTCAAGGTGAGGGCTCTCTTCCAAGGGCAGAGCTCTGTCTCAGGAAGCAAAGGCAGAGCACACAATGAGGTGGTGAGAGATAAAACTAGGACTCAAAATGAAGTCAGTGTGAGACACACAGGATTTATAGTTCTATGGAGAGATGTGTTAAAAAGAAAACCACAGAGTCATAATGGGTCCGTTTAAGTTAAAGCCCAAAGTCAGTAAACCAAGACTTAGTATCTAACAGCAGTTTCAACCCCCAAGGATGTAATCTTACAGCAGTCAACTTGGCAGTTTCCTGGTCAGCACTAAAACCTATACTGAAAGATCTTCTTCTCTCTCCTTAGGATGGCAACTGAGCCTAAAACAAGGATTCTTTCCTAATAACTGTTTTCTTAATAATTGTTTTTCTGCTCTCTTTATTCATTAAAACCTTTTCTTTTCTATAGCAAAATGGAGCTCCTTTATACTTCCTAGATGGGATATTACCCAATTCAAAAATCACTTAATAAAGTCAATTAGGTTGTTAGAATTACTTGGTTCAATTCTTTTGTTTAATATATTTAGTGGCAGTATCTACAGCCTAAGCAAACTTCTGACTCTATTTGGGGACAATAAGAAACACAGGTGTGGTGCCCAATGAAGCCTTTTGAGTTCACTCTTTCTCAACATTTACAAGGGTCATTGGTAAGTCCATCTTGTTTTGGGCTCTGCTCTGTTTTGCATGAGAGCTTGGGAAAGAATTGCCTTTCCAACCCAGGGTTAGTGGATCACTCTGTCACTGACACACAGGCTCTGACAAAGCAACATTCTTAGGCTTTGGTTCAATCCACAAGTCCACACTGGAATCCTTTCCCCAATTCCAGGCCACAGTCTGTATTTACTGGTCTTTGCTGGCTTAGTCTTTTCCCCATTTCCTGCCTGCAGCCTTCAATAATGGAACCTTCTGGTTTAGTCCATGATGGAAATCTGTGGTTTTGTGTAGAGGGCACACTATTGAATAGTTCATAGTAACTTAAACCTAGCCCTTGGTTCTGAACTCAGATTCTGATTTGGGAACTGTTTATGGTAGTTACAGTTCTCCATGTGTGTGGAAGCAGGCTGCAGTCCCCATTCTTGGAGGTCTACTGGCTCAATTCCTGTCCTAATCCCTAGTTATTTGGGTATTGCTCGTGTCCATAGTTCAATTACATCAGTACTGTTGTGTTCTTTGAATATGTCCATGAGGTAAAGGACTAATAAACAAATAGAAACTAAACTAATAAACAAAAGAATAAATAAACTAACAAAAAATAAACAAATAGAAACTAAACTAATAAACAAAAAGAATAAATAAACTAACAAAAAATAAATGGGATCTTTAAAACTCCAAACAGTTAAGTGCTCTAACCCACCAGCACATTGTGTATGTTGTATCTAAGATCCATGGGACTCCTTCTTAAGCTGTTCATAGGAAAGCAAACTGGGACTGTACTTGAAAACAGTATGGAGGTGACTCAAAAGTTAAAAAGAGAACTACCATATGATCCAATAATTTTAAAACTAGATATTTACCCAAAGAATAAATAAATACTGATTCCAAAGGATAGATGCACCTTAATATTTATAGCAGCATTATCTACAATAGCCAAATTATGGAATGAGCCCAAATGTCCATCAACTGATGAATGGATAAGAAGACATGTGGTACATATGTAGAGGATGGGATATCATTTATCCATAAAAAATAAAGCCTCCCCATTTAAAGAGAAGTGGATGGACAATTATATCATTCCGAACACCTATGAATTCAAACTGAGATAAGAAAAGAAATTGCTGAAATCCAGAAAAGAATTGCTGAATCTCTGCCAGTAGAAAAGTAGATGCAGGGAAGTGAAACTGAAGGGAGATATTGGAAGATAAAGGGCAGGGAAGGGATCCTCCACAAGTCAGCTATGGGAAAGTGAAATAGCCCCAGAGCACAAAATTGGAACCTGTAGAAATGTGTTCTGGGGAAAGACATGCCTGCATGAAAGGTGCTCACCAGGTGAAGTAGGGCAGAATGCTAGGTAGGAGAGTGTGGTCTCAGGATCCCCTGAACCATAGAAGGAATGGGGGTGCCTGAGCTGGTAGAGTTCCCATACATTGGAGCAGAGAAACTAGTTGTCAGAAAGCTCTGGAGGAGGCTCTGAGCTCAGTTTGCCATAAATCACAAGCTGTGTCCTGATGAGGTGACTGTTTCCTGCATGGAGACCCTGCAAAGGACAAGAACATGGGGACCCTCTGCCTTCCCCTGGGAGGGGCAGAGCAGATGTGTGTGGGATCAGGCAACAACTCTCTGTGTGGGAGCCTTTTAAAGGATGTTAATGTAAACCATCTACCTTCTCCTGGGAGGATCAGTGTGGGCACACACTGCAGAAGACTGCAGAGTTTGGCACATACAAAGTGAAGACTGCTTATCCCTGAGAGAGGGGACCACCATCTTTCAGCTCTGGGGTGGAGATGGGGCATGGCCATTTTTACTTTGATCCTCTAAAGGGGCATGAAGAGCCTTCAGGGAACAAACACCACTCAGAGCAACTAAAACTGCTTACACTGAGTCTGGTCCACTTATAAGGGGGAGGTGAACTACTCTCAGGAAAGACACCTAAGAATCAGGGCTGCTGCCCCACCCCCAGAAAGCCAACTGGAAGAACAGGTAAACAGCAAGTTTGTGGCCCACATGGGCTTGTAAAATTCCAGCTCTAGAGGGAAAATAATGTATACAACTTAGTTTTGGTTATTTTTTTTTCTCATGATTCACTTACCTTTCAGTGTAAAATTTTCTATTTTTTCTTTTTTCCTCTTTCAACTAGTTTCTTATTTTATCAACTCCTTGATTTTGTTGTGTTGTTGTTGTTGTTGTTTGACAGAGAGATATCACAAGTAGGCAGAGAGGCAGGCAGACAGTGAGAGGGGGAGTGGAGAGCCTGATGCTGGGCTCAATGCCAGGACCCTGATATCATGACCTGAGCCAAAGGCAGAAGCTTAACCCACTGAGCCACCCAGGAGCCCCTCAACTCTTTGTTTTTTGGTCTTTTTTAACTTTCATTTTTTACATTTTCACACACACACACACACACACATATAATATATATACATACACTTCATTTTGGCTTCTTTTCTCTATTCAATTTTAGTGTGTGTGTGTGTGTGTGTGTGTGTGTGTGTGTGTGTGTGTCTGTGTGTCTGTGTCTGTGTGTCTGTGTGTATTTCTCTATTCAATTGTGTGTGCATGTGTGTGTGTATTTTGTTGTTGTTGTTGTTTGGTTTTGCTTCCCTTACAATTTGGGGATTTAGTGTCTTCTAACAGACCACAATACACTCAGGACCAAGTGGATCACCCCGTTCTGTCCACTCTATAACATTATATACCATCTTCTACCATCTTTTTTTTCCCCCTTTTTCTTTCTCATTTTTTTCTAGTTTCTGACCTCCCCAGACTTGTCTAGTGTGTATTTTGCTTGTCTGGATGTTCATATTTTCCATAGTGCTCACTCATTCATCCATTCTTCTCTGGGCAAAATGACTAGAAGGAGGGGTTCACAACAAAAGAAAGAACCAAAGGTAATACTCTCTGCCACAGATTAAATTGATATGGATATAAGTAAAATGTTGGAGATGGAAATCAGCAGAACAACTATAGAGTTACTAGCTGGGCTGAGTGACATCTTCGTGCAAAAATGAGATTTAGTCAGGTCAAAAATAAAAATGCCCTAACTGAGATGCAGTCTAAATTGGATACTCTAAAAGATAGGGTAAATGAGGCAGAAGAGAGAGTCAGTGACAGAGAAGACAAGTTGATGGAAAGAAGAAAGATGAGGAAAAGAGAGATAAACAACTAATGGACCATGAGGGAAGGCATTGAGAAATCAGTGACATCATAAAGCAAAACAATACTAGTATTACTGGGGTCTCTGAAGAAGAAGAAAGAGAGAGAGGTCCAGAAAATATATTTGAGCAAATCAAAGCTGAGAAATTCTCTAACTGGGGAAGGAAACAGGCATTCAAGTCCAATAGCTAAAGAGAATGCCTCTCAAAATAAATAAAAATAGGTCAACACCCCAACATATAATAATGAAGCTTGCATATTTTGAGGTAAAGAGAAAAAGTCGTGAAAGCAGCTTGAGATAAGAGGCTCTTAAGCTACACTGGTAGAAACATTAGGCTGCCACCAGACTTATCCACAGAGACCTGGCAGGCCAGAAAGGGCTGGCATGATATATTTAGAGTACTAAGTGAGAAAAACACACAACCAGGAATATTTTATGCAGCAAGGCTGTCATTCAGAGTGAAAGGAGAGAGAAAGAGCTTCCAGGACAAACAGAAACTGAAAGAATTTGTGACCACTAGTCCAGCCCTGTAAGAAATATTAAAGGGGATCCTGTAAGTGAAGAGAGAGAATATTCTTGGGAGTAACATAGACCAGAAGAAACAGAGACAATCTACAGAAACATGAACTCTAAAGATAATACAATGGTATTAAATTCATATCTTTCAATAATTACTCTGAATCTAAATGAGCTAAATGCTCCAATCAAAAGACACAGGTGATCAGATTGGATGAAAAAGTGAGACCCATCCATATGCTGTGTACTAGAGACTCATTTTGGACACAAGTTCACCTCCAGATTGAAAGTAGGGTGGCAGACAACCATTTATCGTGCTAATGGACCTCAAAAGATAGCTAGGGTAGCAATCCTCATTATCAGATAAATTAGATTTTAAACCAAAGACTGTAGTAAGGGGTGAAAAGGGATACTATATACTACAACAAGAAGATCTAACAATTATAAATGTTTACATCACTAACTTGGGACCAGCCACATGTATCAACCAATTAATAATCAAATTAAAGAAACATATTGATAATAATACAAAAATAGTAGGGGACTTCAAAACCCCACTCACAGTGGTGTACAGATCATCTAAGCAGAAGATCAACAAGAAAACAAGGGCTTTGAGTGACAGACTAGACCAGATGCACTTCACAGATATACACAGAGCATGCCATCCTAAAGCAACAGAATACACATTCTTCTCTAGTCCACATGGAACATTCTCTAGAATAGATCACACACACTGGGTCACAAATCAAGTCTCAACAAAAGGATAAGATTGGGATTATTCCTTTCATGTTTTCAAACCACAATGCTTTGAAACTTGAACTCCATCAGAAAAGGAAATTTGGAAGGAACTCAAACACTTGGAGGATAAGGGAATCCTACTAAAGAATGATTGGGTCAAACAGGAAATTAAAGGAGAATTTTTAAAAATTACGGAAACTAATGAAAATGAAAACACAGCCGTTCAAAATCTTTTGGCTATGGCAAAGGAGGTCCTAAGAGGGGTGAATATAGCAATGCAAGCCTTTCTAAAAAAATTAGAAAAGTCAGATACACCAGCTAAACTTGCACCTCAAGGAGCAAATACTGCCTAAACCAAGCAGGAGAAGAGAAACAATAAAGATTACAGCAGAAATCCATGAACTAGAAACTAGAAGAAGAGTAAAACAAAACTAGAAACTGCTTCTTTGAAAGAATTAATAAGATTGATAAATCCCTCAGCAAACTTATCAAAAAGAAAAGAGAAAGGACCCAAATTAATAAAATCATGAATGAAAGAAGAGAGTTCATGAACAACAGCAATACAATAATACAGTAATTTTAAGAACACATTATGAGCAAGCATATGCCAACAAATTATGCAATCTGGAAGAAATGGAGGCATTCCTGGCAACTTATAAACTACCAAAACTGAAAACAGGAAGAAATAGAAAACATGAACAGACCCATAACTGGCAAGGAATTTGAAGCAGTAATAAAACTCCCCCAAACACTGGAGTCCAGGGCCAGATGACTTCCCAGGGGAATTCTATCAAACATTTAAAGAGAAACTAATACCTATTCTTCTGAAGTTATTTCAAAAATAGAAATAGAAGGAAAACATTCTATGAGGCTAGCATTACCTTCATCCCAATACCAGACAAAGAACCCACCAAAAAGGAGAATTACAGAAAAATATCCATTAAAAACATGGATGCCAGAATTCTCACTGAGAAACTAGCCAAAGGATCCAGCAGTCATTAGAAGGATTATTCACCAGGATCAAGTGGGTTTTATGTCTGGGCTGTAAGGGTGGTCCAATGTTCACAAAACAATCAAGATTATAAATCACATTAATAAAAAAAAAGTCAAGAAACATATGATACTCTCAATTGATGAAGGAAAAGCATTTGACAAAATACAATATCCTTTCTTGATGAAAACTCTTCAAAGTGTAGCAATAGAGGAATATGCCTTAATATCATAAAAGCCATCTACAAAAAGCCCACGGAGAATATCATTCTCAATGGGGAAAAACTGAGAGCTTTGCCCTTAAGATAAGGATCATGGCAGGGATATCACCATCACCACTGTTGTTCAACATAGTGCTAGAAGTACTAGACTCAGTAACCAGACAACAAAAAGAAATAAAAGGTATCCAAGTTAGTAAAAAAGTTAAACTCTCACTCTTTGCAGGCCACATGATACTTTAGGTTGAAAACCCAAAAGACTCCACCCCAAAATTGCTAGCACTTGTACAGTAATTCAGGAAAGTGGCCAGATATAAAATCAATGCACAGAAATCAGTTGCATTTCTTTTTTTTTTTTAAATAATTACTGGATGAAAGTAATACACTCTTCCTTTTTAAAAAAAATTTTTAAAGATTTTATTTAGTTATTTGACAGGCAGAGATCACAAGTAGGCAGACAGGCAGGCAGATAGAGAGAGAGAGGTGGAAGCAGGCTCGCTGCTGAGCAGAGAGCCCGATGTGGGACTTGATCCCAGGACCCTGAGATCATGACCTGAGCCCAAGGCAGAGGCTTTAACCCACTGAGCCACCCAGGTGCCCCATCAGTTTCATTTCTATAGACTACCAATGTGACTGAAGAAAAAGAAATTAGGAAATTGATCCCATTTACAATTGTACCAAAAACTGTAAGATACCTAGGAAGAAACCTAAGCATAGAGGTGAAGGATCTGTACTCTAGGAACTGTAGAATGCTTATAAAAGAAATTGAGGAAGACACAAAGAGATAAAAAAACATTCCAAGTTCATGGATTGGAAGAATAAACATTGCAAAAATGTCAAAGCTGTCCAGAGCAATCTACACATTCAATGCAATCCCTATCAAAACACCATCAACATTTTTCACAGACCTGGAATAAATAATTCTAAAATTTGTGTGGAACCAGAAAAACCCCGAGTAGCTGAAAGAGTGTTGAAAAGGAAAACTAAGGCTGGTGGTATCACAATGCCAGACTTCTACTTCAAGACAATATGGTACCAGCTCAAGAACAGACACATGCACTGATGGAACAGAATAGAGAGCCCAGAAATGGACCTTCAGCTATATGGTCAACTAACCTCCAACAAAGCAGAAAAGAATACCCAATGGAAAAAGGACAGTCTCTTCAGTAAATGGTGTTGAGAAAGTTAGAAAGCCACATGCAAAAGAACGAAATTGGATTATGTATCTCTTACATAATAAAAAAGATAAACTCAAAATGGATGAAAGACCTCAATGTGAGACAAGAATCCATCACAATCCTAGAGAAGAACACAGGCAGCAACCTCTTCCACCTTGGCTGCAGCACCTTCTTGTTAGACACCTCTCCAAAGGTGAGGGAAACAGTGAAAATAAACCATTGGAACTTCATCAAGATAAAAAGCTTCTGTTTGTTCATCAAAAGAAATGTCAACAAAACTAAAATGCAACTTACAGAATGGGAGAAGATATTTGCAAGTGACATATGAGATAAAGAAATAGTATCTAAGATCTATAAAGAACTTCTCAAACTCAACACCCAAAAACCAAATAATCCACTCAGTAAATGGGCAGAAGACATGAACAGACATTTCTAAAAAAGATATACAAATGGCCAGCAGATACATGAAAGAGTGCTCAAGATCACTTGGCATCAGGAAAATACAAATCAAAACCACAATGAGTACACCAGTCAGAATGGCTAAATTAACAAGACAGGAAACAACAAAGAAACTAACTATAGAGAAAAATAGAGAACAATGCCCATACTCTGTCCATACTCTCTGATGGTTACCAGAGAGGATATAGTAAGGGGAATGGTAGAATAGGTGATGGAGATTAAAGAGTGTACTTGTGATGTGCACCCAGCATTATATATAAATGTTATTGAACACCTGAAGCTAATATAACACTGTACATTAACTATCCTGGAATTAAACTAAAAAATATATAAAATTAATAAAATAAAAATAGCTCAGGAGAATAAATGATATTGATGTCTCATTATGTCTGAGCACTCATTTTATGGGTAACCTAAGGTTTGTTGTTTAGAATAACTATATTGAATAGATGTTTACATATATTTTTCATCATTTTATGTACATTTTTAAATAGTTTCATATATTTTTGAGTAACTAAAATCTTAGAGTTTTGCTGAATTAAATTACGTAATGATTTAAGTTAAATTCATTAAATATCTATCAACATCATTCCAGGTAAGGTAAAATAATGAAACATTAATTACTAAACATCGGTTTCTCCAATTTTGGCTTCTTCATTACAGGAAGACTAAAGAAATATGTTGATCTGTCACATGAAAAAATGTTCATCACCATTAGCCATCAGGGAAATTCAAATCAAAACCACATTGAGATACCACCTTATACCAGTTAGAATGGTCAAAATTAAAAGGACAAGAAACAACAATCATTGGACAGGATGTGGAGAAAGGGAGCCCTCTTACACAGTTGGTGAAAATGCAAGTTGGTACAGCCACTTTGGAAAACAGTGTGGAGACTCCTTAAGAAATTAAAAATAGAGCTACCCTATGACCCTGCAATTGCACTACTGGGTATTTACCCCAAAGATACAGGTGTAGTGAAAAGAAGGGCCATATGGACCCCAATGTTCATAGCAGCGATGGCCACAATAGCCAAAATGTGGAAAGAGCCAATATACCCTTCAACAGATGAATGGGTAAAGAAGATATGGTCCATATATACAATGGAATATTACGCCTCCATCAAAAAGGATGAATACCCAACTTTTGTATCTCATGAACTCCCCACTGATACCTTGTTGTCTCATGCTAGTATGACTAACTACAGCAAAATATTTAATGTTTTGCCATTAAGCCTATCGTCAACGGGTTAAGGATGTCTTCCCAGATACCAGTTCAAAGGATCCTGCTGGTCACAGTCTCGAGTCTGGTGATTGGGTAGTCTGTAATTGTCATCAGAAGAATACATTATACATTTTGAACCCCACTAGAAGGAATCTTACCAAGTGCTCCCAACTACTGACATTATTAAAAAACTAGAAGGTGCTGAGTCTTGGGTATACATATCACAGCCAAAGAAGGCTTCACTTGACATCTGGTCCTGCACAGATACTAGAGACAACAAAATCAATTGAATAGGAAGCTAAGCAACTGACATCGAAGCACGTTGACTTCATCCAAGACAATAGATCAATTCTTCAGACTTTAACTAAATGTGAAACCCTTTGTCCTTCTTTTCCTTTCCTTTATTCTGGCATAATATTGGAAAAATAAGGACCTCAGGTGTATGTTTGAGCCCATGCTCAGAAGGAGGAATAAACTCCAGAATGTAAAACAACCTTTTATTTCAGGCTAAGAGAAAAATCTAATCATGTCCCTAAATTTTCTCAAGCGAAATATGACATCACATTGGTTGGCTCCCTTGGATTTACATCATTGAGTTAAAAAAGACTAACCAAGACACATTCAGGAACCAGAATTTGCTTCCTTTGACATGGAAATGATTCTCTGGTTAACAGCTATATTTACAGGACAATTTGAATTAGGAGCCGTCCTTAACTCCTAAATATAATGCAGAATCCATTGTTAAAAGCATAGCTACCCAACAAAGATCTTTAGACTCTCTAGCCAAAGATTTTCTTGTCTATAAGACATACTCTGATTATATTTTAGGCTGAGGCAAGAGTTGTCTGTACTGTGACCAACAGCACCAGCTGCATCCAGGTTAACACTTTTGGGAAATATGAAACACACTACATATGAACACTGAACAAGCCACTTTAAGCTTAAAAAAGATGATTCCTCAGTGGGGGTCTTTTTTTGGCTTATTCAGGTTTGGGCGGTTGGGTTCTGGTGTACTCCACCTTTGAAAACTATCTGTTTATAAAAATCCTAATAATTTGCCAGGTACCCTGTGTATTCTTAAAATTTTTAAATGCATGGTTTACACATGCTAACCACTAAGCAAGTAATCTCTCTGAGACTGGAAGCTTCAGAAAAAAAAAAATGTAGAGGATGACTGATACCAAACTGTGAACCTGAAGTCAGCATTGGTGAATATTGCAGAGATTAAGCAAAAACATCATGACATGTGAATACAATGGAAACGATCAGCCACAGGGTCACAGGGCCATAGAAGCCACTTACATTAAGGCCTGTGCTCATTAAACCAAGGCCAAATACCTAACCTAATTACAGTTTCACTCCTCTTAGCATGTATAATTTAACCAGGTAGGAATTTCCTGATCAACCATGGGAAATTTACCGATAGACCCTTTCTCTTCCCCATAGGAGAGCAATCCTGACTAAAGTAATGGAATCTTGAGATCCCAGGTTAGCTCAGTTGGTGGAGCGTCCTACTCTTATTCTCAGCTTTTGTCTTGATCCCAGGGTTGTGAGTTCAAGTCCCACAAAGAGCTCCATGCTTTGTGTAAAGCGTTAAAAAAAAATGCAATGGATTCTTTATATATATATATATATATTTTCCCTTCCACTCTTCCTTTAAAAACATTTGTTTTCTACAGTTCAATTTAATTCATGACTCATTTAATAAATAATAAATAAATAAAACTAATCATTCTTTCCTCTCTATTCAGTTGAATTGTCTTTTAACAGATAATATGCATTGTCTCCCCAGGGGAAGGTATCTAGGCCTGAGATGGGGAGTATCTGATCCAGAAGCTCTTGGGGAAAAGCCCCTATCAACTAAAACCCCTGATATTGACTTGTTCCTTCTGCAGTTCACAGGAATAACATTTGTTCTCCAACCGCCCTTTGAAAATGTCCCAAATAGGTAAATGCTCTAACTGGCTTAAGGCATCCACCAGACATCTTGCCCCTCAGCCCTCCACATCCACAGCACCCAAAATGGAGCATTCAGACACTCACCCTTAGATGTTCAAATCTGTAATTTTATTTTTATACCTGTACTCAATTCAAAGTGATTCCTTGCTTACCAGTTCCTGAAGGAAAAGAGACTTCTGGTGTCCCAGCTGAGCTCCAAATGTGTCCCCTGGCTGTGCAGGAAATTATGAGCCAGGCTGAAGTGCTCCCTGAAGCCCACATCAGGAACACTCCTCTGCACAGACTGGCCTTGCACTGCAAAGTTTAAAGAGCTGACTGTCACCCAAATGTCTAGCACTGCCTGTGAGAAGGTGGCAGGACTTAAATAATCTCTGGTCTCTGCTCCACCCTCACAGGAATCTGGCCAAAAGTAAAAAAAGAAGCCATCACATTGCAGAGCTCTGCATTTCCAAGAACAGAGAGTAATACCAAAATTCAGTTCTGAGAAACACAGCCATTGCCAGGAAAAGAAAGTGAAAGCCCCCATGGCCATTGATTCTGTGTGGTTTTCGCATCATGAGTAAGTCTTCTAGTGACATCTGAGAGGCCACACTAACCAGGGTACAGGCTCCAGCCCTGGCAGAATCTGAATTCAGAATAAGAGTCCACAGACCTGAATCCTGGAAAAATGACACTCATGGTCCCTATGTTAACCTTGGACAACCCAAACTCTATGGAGAGTGATCTCTAATATAGAGTCTATCTATTCCTTGTCACTGGTGTCTGGCACAGAGCTTCAAAAACCCTGATTTCCCTAAGTGTTAGAAGTTGGCTTTGTTATGCTAATGAAGTGATTCCAGGCAGGATCCTAGATGGCTTCATGTCAGTGGCTGGTCACTAGAAAGACCAAACATGTGAATAGAGGGGGACTCTCAGCCAGCTGGACCTCTGGGGAAGAAAAGGGGGAGTTGGAGATTGAGTACTATCAAATGGCCTATGATTTGATCAATCATGTTCACATTATGAAAACTTAATCAAAACCCTGGACACCAATACTCAAATGGGCTTCTTAGTTGACATTTGCATTGATACTCTGGGAGGATGATATAGGCATGGAAGCCGTGTACTCTCTCCCAGACCTCACCCTATGTGTATTCTTTTAAATAAAACTGTACAGGTAAAGCTTTCCTTACTTCTGTGTATCATTCTAATTATCAAGCCTGAGGGTGTTATAGGACCCCTGTAATCTGTGGACAGTTAGAGGTCCAGGTGACCTAAGGAAACTTCTCAAATGCAGCTGGTATCTGAAATAAGGGTAGTTTTCTGAAGTACTGAGCCCCGATATTTGGGAAATCTTTGCTAACTCTGGCTGGTTAATGTTGGAATTAAAAGGCAATATGCCAGTTTGGGGTGGAAACTGAGTAGAGAGTAACCCTGTGTCCTTAGCAACCATATTCTGGCTTTAATTTTTTTTATTTATTTGTTGAAAAGAAATCTGCTATGTAATTTATATTTAAGAGTTATAAGACCTATATATCAATACGTCCCACAACAAACAATGGCCATTTACCAAGCTTCCATACCAGAGGGACTGTGCCATCCTTAAATGTCCCTTTTATGAATGTATGAACAAATATGCAAAATGAGTATTCTACTTTTCACAAAAATGGGAGCATTCCCTACACAATGTCCTGTACCTTGGGTTCTTCATTTGCTTTCTTAATTGTTCTGGATGAAAACACTCAAAGCTCCTCCTGTTAAAAAGACTCT